>NW_016107457.1:3288628-3499694 GCF_001604975.1 Cebus imitator
TGGAGTACAGTGGCATAATCTCGGCTCACTGCAACCTCCGCCTCCCAGTTCAAGCAATTCTCCTGCCTCAGCCTCCCAAGTAGCTGGGGTTACAGGCACATGCCACCATGCCTGGCTAATTTTTGAATTTTTTTAGTAGAGATGGAAGTTTCACCATGCTGGCCAGGCTGGTCTCAAACTCCTGACCTTGTGATCTGCCTGCCTCGGCCTCCCAAAGTGCTGGGATTATAGGCATGAGCCACTGCACCCGGCTTTCCTTCAGTCTTTCATGCTGCCTGTTCTGTCTCCTGCTAGAGAACTTCCCCATGTAGCAAGCCTTCTGCCTGTGTGCCCAGTCTAGTTGACGCCTGTGCATCATTTGGATATCATTTCACAGAACCTTGTATCTTTCTTTTGTAGCACTTAGAACAGTTTCAATTTCATATTCATGTGTATCATTCTTTTACTGTCTGTCTTCCCCTCCTAGTCCATAGGCCAAATGGAGGCAGGGGGTATCTGATGCAATTCAGTGACTAACACATAGTAGGTTATCATTAAAGACAACTTTTTTGAAAGTATGAGTGTGTGAAGTGAGTATGAAAATAAACACAGACATAAGTTTAGTGAGAAGAATGTACCCCTGGCCTGGTGTTTTAAAATCCTGAGTTGGATTTTTAAATGCCAGGCCAGGGATACATTTTGCACAGAACTGGGGTGAGTCACAAGAGCACTGAGCACTTTGAATGGATGTGAGAAATGAAAATAGGAAGATTTCCTCTCTCATTCAGGCTTAGTAGTGGGTGAAAGGGAATGATTAGAATTTTTGAATGAAAAATTTCACCTGGGCAGGTGCAACTGGTTTTATCATATAATATATGTGCTAAGATACGAAGGTAGTATTTTCCAATCCTATTATCTTGATTTTGACTACTGCATATATTGAATAAAAGTCATTGCAAGGGGAGGAAAGGAGGACAAGGACCACAGACATGCTGGGGACACAAAGGACAGAAGAGATTTCAAAAACGCCTGAGTGTCTGGATTGTAGATATTCTGCTAGATATGCCTTTTTATATCTTAGCTTCTAAAATTCATGTCATCAAATGCAATATAATTGTCTCTGCTTCCATATGGTGACAGAATTCTAGCAACTGTATCAGGATCTCAATAAATAGGCGACACTCAAATGTTGCACAAGATTTTCCCTCAGTCACATTTTTCTCATGCCCCCAAATCATGAAACACAAATTTTGTAAATTAGAATAGTATCAGTTATGAATGCACTTTTGCAATTATGAGAGTAAAAACACTCCACATTGAAATAAGAAATGCCGTCTGATTTTGATCTAACACAAACGGGAAAAACACATTCCTTTTAAGAATGACAAATAAAGCTGTCAATGTGATCCATTTATAGCCCCTCAGAGAATGCCAGAAATCCACATAATGTTCTAAGAAACAAGTTATTGTATTTGCTCTCTCCAAGAGAGAAGGTGTAGAAGTCCCAGATAGACTCCTATCCAAGGAAACTAAGGTTAGCAGGAATAACTCGCTTTAGTCAATATCCTAGGTGTATGCCTCTCTGAGTTTCAGGCATTTTATTAAATAGTGTGTAACAATAGAAATGGTGGGCTGATGAAGGGGAAGTGTCTCTCTGCTCGGTTAGGTAAAAAGAGGGGCTGTAAGAAAATGGAGAAAACCCATTGTCTTCATTGCACCAGCTCCATCTCTCCTTACTAGTCTCTTTCCAAAGGTCTACTGCTGACAAAAATTACAATAAGCCATAAAATATTAATTATTATAAACATCCAAAGTGCTAGTCATTTTAAAGCATTTTTAATGGGTTATTTCAGGCTCAGCTACAAGGGCACGTGCCAAAAACAAAACACCAGAAATATGTCTCTTTATTCCCTATTACAATACTCAGGCTTTCTTCTTTTAAGAGGCAGTTTGTGTTATAAATATATACGTATATTCGTGTATAAGTATATATAAAATATGATCCTCTGCAAGGCATAACTGTTTTTTTTTCTCCTTTGCATTGGCTGCTAAAAAACTGAGAACAAAATTTGTTACTATCTTCTAGCAAGAGTGTTGAATTTCATGGCATAAATTTTGAGTATGAATCTCTCTCATGGCTCTATCTTATGTTCTTAGCCTTATTTTTTCCTTTGACTCATTTTTTTTCACTTATTTGAAATATATTTTATATTGCTGTATAGTATATATTTTTATTAGCCTTTCTCTGTAAGCCCTAAATCCTTTCCAGCATATAAATAAAATATATAACATTTATAGGTAGTCTCTTTTTTTTCCTATGGAGGGTTGCAAAATTCTCCAAAGGCAACATGTAATTGATTACTGTAAAAGTATGAGAATTAAAATTTATGATAATTTATTTGTAGTAATTTATTTTTTGGTGATATTTAGCTCAATAGTGGAATTAGATTTTCTTAATATATGTATACACACTTTTAGAGCTGAGGTTCTTAGCCTGAGATCTATGAATTTAAATTATATGCAAAAATTGTGTATGTAAAAATTGTGTATGTAAATTTTCATTAAGGACGAGTTTCAAAATTTTAATCCAATTCAGAAAGGTAAATGTGACTCAGAAGATTAAAAATTGCTGCTATGCATTAGGATAACACTGAAAAATCTGATCGTGATCTTTATTAATTCAACAAATGGACAAAATATTTGTTGGGTATCTGTGAAATGTCTGGCACTATAATAGATCCTGAGAAGACAACAGAAAACATGTAGGCTTGACCTCTGACCTCCGGATACTTCTAGTCCAATAAGGATGAGGATAAACAATAAAAAAAAAGATATAATCACATGGTAATATATTACAATAAATAAAACAAAGTGATGTAATAGAAAGTGAGTGAGATTAGGTGGTCAGGGAGGACTTCTCTGAGGAGGTCCTCTGTGCCAAGCACAATCTGAGGGAAGACTATTCTAGAGAAAGCAGACAGCTAATGCAAAGACCCTGTGGGAGATACAGGCTTGTGAAAATGATAGCACTTCCAGAAAATACAAGATCTCCAAGTTCACATTTTTAATGCTTCAGTCTTGAAATAGCTGCATGATCTTTCCCTTCTCTCTCTTTTTGTAAAGTTAGATTTGCTAATGTGAGGCAAAGATATCCTCAGGAAAAAAAATGCAATGCATTTTATTATACATTAAATTCATTCAATAAATAGTTGAGTCTACTACCTTTAAGGCACTGTGGGAAATGCTCTGTGGGTGCTTAGCACAAACCAAATAAAAAATAACTGTCATACATGCAACCATAATGTACCTTAAACCAATCCTGTATTGTTACGGCTCATAAGTTTATGAACCAAGTAAATTCTAGGGCCCAGTCACTTTAATGCACAAGAAACCCAAGGCTCTTTAGAAAGGCACCAATCACCCCATTACAGATGAACACAGATAAGTTAAAAAAAAGAAACACATAATGAAAATTTCGGCT
Source organism: Cebus imitator (assembly GCF_001604975.1). Taxonomy (NCBI): domain Eukaryota; kingdom Metazoa; phylum Chordata; class Mammalia; order Primates; family Cebidae; genus Cebus; species Cebus imitator. The sequence goes on from NW_016107457.1 coordinate 3,292,089, forward strand.
AAAAATTCTTTCACATTTTCCCAAGCCATAGAGTAACATTGTACTCTACGGCTTGGAAAATGCTCTAAACAACCCTGGCTGCATGCATCAATACATTAAGCTGTGACTAAAGATCATAAATTTCTCCCACATTATTAGATGCTTTCCTGAACTAAATTCTTTATGAGTATATTAAAGAAAATAATATACCAACAAGATGACTATATTGCTTTGGTCACAAAGTTAGTTGGAGGAGCCACCAGGTATTGGAACCTAAGCAGTCTGATTCCAGAGCACCCAAGATATTATTTCCAACATTAGTGGTTAGCTTTATCACCTACTTGAGGGAAACCTGGCTGCTTTGTGAATTATCTCTGGTAACCTCATCATCTCTTACTGTTTAAAAGGCTTTGGGGAACAGCAATCATATGCCAATTAATTTAAATATTGGCCAGAAAAGATGGCAAACATGCTATTAAGAGTAACACATACAATTTAAAAATGTTTATTTGGATCGGAGTAAATTATTTGAATTAACCATAATATTCCCTCTTAGGAGAAATAATGAAGGGTTGAATGTACTTATTTAAAAAATCCACAGCATTTTGCTGGCTTGTTTCTGCCTTTATTGTTTTTTGTTAATGCAATTTCAACTTGGGAAAGGGAGATTTTAAAGCTATATCCAAATCCAGAAATCAATCAGTTTCTTCTTTTTTTCACTTCCCCCAAAATAAAAAATAAAATCAGGTTCAAGCAGGTTGCTGAGACTTATCTCTCTTGAACAGTATTAGGGGCAGGAGGAGCATATCATAGTACTTGTGCACCATGAACTGAATATTTATGCAGTATCACACAGCTGTGCTAAACAGGAAACAACTTCATTTTATCCTCACAACAATCCCATTAGTAGTTTCTATTATTATTCCCAATTCACAGCTCAGGAGACGGCGACTCACAGAAGGTGCCCACTTGTACCAGGCTGATTCACTGCAGAGCTTGGGCTTCCTAGGATTTTCCTTTATTCTTTCCTTTTGTTTGATCATGTTCTCCCCACTGACACACCAATGAGGACACTTTATTTTTCAGCATGGGCAGTCTAAACCCTTTAGAACTTAAAGTTGTTCACAGTCCAAGTGTTTTCTTTTCTTTTCTTTTCTTTTTTTTTTAACCTGCCCAAGCTAATTTCTCAGTATTCTGCACTAAGTACCCTCAAGGCCTGAGGGAGTCTGCCTCCTCTCAAAGCTTCAGATGTCTTCCCACCCACAATCCAGCTAAATTCTACTGCTCTTTAAGACCTAGTTCAACTATACTTTTCACAGTCACTTTCCAGACCTTTCCAGCCCAGAGGAAATAGCCTGAGGAGCTTGCCACCACTGTAGATGACCTGATGTCCCCGAGAGCTTCAGCAGCATGGAACCCATGGAATAGTAATGCAAGGCCTGTTGGAATGTGCCATGCGGGCGCTTTCCTTAGGAGCACGTCCAGAGCTTTTATCAGTTTCTTTAAGCTTAACAACCACCACTCAGCACCCTCACTTCTGGAAACTAATGACACTGAACACTAATGTTCTCTGAGCAGGAATGGCAGATTTAGCAAATAAAAGCATTATACGGTAGACACAATGTTACTAAAACACGATTTGTTGTGTACTTGAAATTCAGATTTAACTAGGCATCCTGTATTTGATTTGCAAACTTATCCTGAATGTTTTGTGGATATTAATCTTATCTCTCAACTGTACAGAATGTAAGCATCTGGAGAACAAGAGACTTCACTGTTTCCCCACAAAACTTGACACTCAACTCTTATTGTTGCTTACCGATTTATTTTTGTGGTCCAATAGAAACATTTTTGAACACGTTTGATTTGGGCCCAATATCAAGTCTAGTAGCCACATCATAGTTACATACACACATACAAACACACACACACACACAAACACACACACACACACACAGACACACACACATACACACACATACATAAACACAAACACACAACTTTTGCTACGAGGAAACAAATGTCATCAGACCTAATAAACAATTTTGATCATCTCTGCTATTTGCTGGATTCAAACACATTGAGCTCCTCCCAAAATCACTTAAAAAAAAATATCCTCTTAGGAAGAATCTGGGGAAATTAAATCATACCAAAATTGTTATTGGATCTCAAACTGAGATCGTCAGACCATTTGATTGAGAAATCATCAAAGGTATTTGTTAAAGTGCAGTTGTCTGGGTGCAATCTCAAACCTATTAATTCAGAACTGTGCAGAATGGCTCCAAGCAATCTGTGACTTTAAAAAGCCTTCCAGATGATTTTTATGCCCTTTCAACTTTAAAAACTATTTGTTTATGAAATGTAATACTTTAGCAAGGATTGCTGTCTATGTTAGAGAAGAAAAGTTATCATTTTAGTGCTTAAAGATAAGTCCCCAACATTTTGAGGTTCATACTAGAGATCATCTTTTAAATGTATCTTGAATCTATCACATCAGTGTTAAATGCTCAGCACTGTAAATTTTCCATTTAGACTCTCGAAGCATTTAAAAAGAATTGGTAAACTAATGACAGGTATTAAAAGGCTGCTTGATGGATCATTAAAATAGTAAATGTATCACTGAAGTTTACAGAGACCAGAAGAAATTTAAAAATAGACTATACCTAGAAAGATGTTCGAATGTGGCTACTCAGGATTGGTGTGGGGAACCTAAGGCTCTTTTGAATTTCTGAAAGAAAGGATCATTGTCCAAACTCTGTTGACTGGGTGGTCCTCACTAGTTTTGAACTCTGAGTGAAAAGAATGCTGATTTATAAGTCAGAAGGCTTAGGTTCTATAGTTTAAGGTCTGTTTTGGGGGGCTTCAGTTTGCTCATCAATAAAACAATGGCTTAGACTATTAGCCGATCTCTAAAGTATTGTCTAGATGTAAATTTCTATGATCATTCTGAGCTTCAGTTTTCTCTGCTATTAATATGGGGTTGAACTAGGTGCAGTGTGTTCATTCATCCTGTGTGTCTGAGGGCGGCCCTGTCATCTCCATTACAGTACTCAGATTTCCATTCAAAATTCAGGCGCACCCTCTCTAACACTGTAAGATCAATGATGCTTCATTTAGGCTTTCCCCAGGAAGGGACAATATATTAGCCATTCACACATGTCTTTTATAAGAGATAATTATTTATTCAAACATGCTTACAGACCAAACAACTATGTGCCATTCATCACTGTGCTAGGCCCTGGGAACAGTCATGAAAAAAGTTAGAAGAAAGAGTCTGGCCTATGCAGTCTCCATTCTGACGGGAAGGTAGGGAGTGATGGAGAAGAAGATAAAAACAATAATCATATTAAACAAATATAAATAAGAGACTTCAGTTTGTAACCGGCTCTATGAGAGATACTGAGGGCTGAGATGGAGAAGAACAGAAGGGTGTTCAGAAGAAACCCCCTGGAGGAAGTGCAATTTACTCAGACCTACAGGAAGAAAAGAAGAAAAATGGGAAGGAAGGGGGGTGGAGAAAGGGGAAGAGAGAGCATATTCTGGGATCCTGTGGGAGAAATAGCTTATGTGCTTGGCATTCAAATTCCTGGAATAGTCTCTGCTATCTCTGAGAGATAATTTAATCCAAAACTAGTGAAAGGAAACCAGAGGCCCAGAGGGTTTAAAGGACTTCTCCGAGGTCAAATGGCTAATGAATAGAAGAACTCTTCCACACTTCAGTCCAGAATGTGAACTCTTCTTAGAGATTGCAAGGCAACAGGAAGCAGGAGACTGTGTTGGTTGAAATCCTGGCTTTTCTATTCATAAACTACTCATCCTTGGGCATGAGAGCTTCTCTGAGCCTCAGTTTTCTTTACTGTGAAACACAGACAACGTCTGCCTCACCGGATTATTACAAGAATTTAATGAGAAACTGCAGCACAGTCCCTAGTATATCACAGCTGCTCCAGAAATGCTAGCTCTTGTATTTTTCACCTAGTGCACTTTCCCCTGTACCAACTTGTTGTCAAGTCAAGACAAAGTAGAGCAGAGGGTAAGTTACTTGGATAAAGGAGGAGTGGCAGCAGAGGGAGGGTTGTAGAATACTGGAATGGAGTCTATTTAGCAACTGCCCATCCAAATCCTAGTGGAGGAAATAGAAAGGCCACCAAAGTGGACAAATGGAAAAAAAAAAAAAAAAGACATCCCCAATTTTGCTCACAGCTTAACCCACTAGTGGTAAATATAGAGTTGTCTATGTAAAACAAACAAAAAATGATTGCCGTATCAGTATTTACACTTAAATGTAGCCTATACGAAATGGGCTTTAGGATCTCACTAAACAGAAGAATGACACACTTTGTTATTCAAAATATGCTAAGAGAAAAATGTTAATATGCCACTAAATAACTGGGAACAAACCAATTATCTGCAGGATATTAAAATGATAGCTGGTGTTAAGGATGCTTCAAAACCAAGCCCATGATATCAGAAGAATCAATAATTAATCCAAGTACTATACAGCTTTTCTCCATTGTCTATGAACAAAACCGCAGGTTGAATTCAACCTTAAAACACCAAGAGGCATATTTCATGGATTAAACTGGAGAGCTATCAGTCTGCTCCACAAAACCTCCATGCCCTCCCTGTTAGGGAATATTTATGGTTTAGACACACATGAACCAGGGCTGAATATTTCTTTGTTTCAGAAGTTCACTGGGTCCCTCTTCATGCAACCATAAGGTAAGTGCCATTTCTTATACAGCTTTTTGAAATGCAGCTTACTTTATGATTTTTTGCTGTTGCTGCTTTATGGGAGAAATTTTATTTCAAAGTTTCATAGGATGTGAATTAAACTCATTATTCTGCTGCAAACTCATTGTTTAATTGACAGGAAACACGCATCTAAATCATCTTCTATGCATGGCAGAAGCAGCTACATAAATTTAACAATGGGTGGATTATTACTACTTAGCATATTTATGGAATTTTAGATTCAGGAAGCATTTTACAAATCTTTTATTAGTTAATCCTTATACTTCCGAGTGCATCTGACAGGTGGTAAACAATGCTTTGAGGTTTAAATTGCCAATACATGAAAACTTTAATGGGGAAAAAGAAATCTACAGCCTTCCTCCTTGCTCCCAAACGTGCCCAGGGCACAGTTTTGATGCCTTTTTCTTCTCATCAGAGACTATGACTAGAGGCCCAAGAAGTAGAGTTGCAGACACCTGAAACACTAGTAATAAAAAATATATATATTTTGGGTTTTGTCCCAGGTTAGGTGGCCAAAACCAGGGGAGACCTTCTCACCAACAGCAAGATGATGTGACGGGATTCTCAGCACAGATACCTCCCAATAATACGGCGCATAAAAAGGTACATAAAAAAGCAGTCAATTTCTCTAAAACTATAAGGTAAGCTTAGTTTCCAATTCAGATTCTATCAATGTCACACCTGCTGGACTCAATATTTGAGTGACATCACCAGTGATTACTTCTCTTAAAATACATGCATGGATATTGAAAAATAAAACCGAATTTAAACTAAGAGAATGTATGTCTTCATTTTTTTTAATTCGCAAGTTTTCAAAACCAAGCTCCCTTGAATACCAATTCAAACTTTGTATGAGTGCTCCAAAATACCCCATCTCCAGACACCAGAAGGTGTTGCATAGCAGGGCAAAGAAATCCTCAATAAATCCAAGTCTAATTCTTCACCCAAACCTTTTTACAGCCCGGGGCCTTCACAGCTAACAAACCAAGAAAATCAATCCCGCATCACCTTTGGGCCTGGTATGAGGAGCCGCAGATGCTGCGCCTACTTTCAGAAGACCCCAGTGTGGCACGTCCAGCACACATTCTTGTTTCTTCTGACTGACAGTGACTTTATCCCTCTAATCCCTCCGTCCACCCGCCTCCGCCAGTGTGTGTGTGTGTGTGTGTGTGTGTGTGTGCGCGCCCGTGTGCTGAGGGACGCTTAGCTAGGAGGGTGCTGAAGACACCCAAAGTATTCTGGAAGCAAGCACCCTTGGGCCCTGTGCTTTGTCAGAGCAGCTGGGCTAGCTGTCAGGAGGTCAGGGAGCGGTAACCAGGTCACCCTCCTTTCAGGGGTGCAAAGGGATGCTCTAAGCTCTCGCGTCCCCCTGAGTCTGAGGATGTGGGGGTTGCGGGTGGGCAGAGAGACCCCCGCCCCCGACCATAATCCCGCCCACCCTGGCGCGGCTCCTCCCGGGCGCGCTCCCGCCCCGCCCCGCCCCGCGCGACGCCCGCGCTACCTGGGGACGCTGGAGGCTCGGCGGCGGCTCTGGGTCCCGCCGGGCGGCTGAGGCTGGCGCGGGCTTTGTAAAGCCGCGGGGACAGCGCCGACCCCGCCCCGCCCCGCCGACCCCGCCCTCTCCCACCTCGGCCGCTCCCCCGCCCGCATCCTGGGCCGCCGTCCCCGCTCCGCCACCTCGCTCCCCGCCCTGCCGCCGCCGCCCTGCGGGGCGGGGACTGCGGGTCCCTCCCCATCCTCGCGGCATGCCGGACAGTCCTGCAGGCGGGGCCCCAATGCCTAGGCGGGTCCCGGGAGCCCTGGACGGCCTCCCTTCGCCCCCCGGGGCTGTCACCGCTGGCGCGTGGCCGCCCTGCTGGGACTCCGGTCTTGGGACCTGGCGCCTGTGGCCCCAAGTGCTCAGGGCCTGGCCCTTCTACTCACAGGGCCGGAGGGGTCGCCCCTCCTGGGGGCCTCCCCAGAACCCACCTCTGGGATTCGCGGGGGCGCCAGCGGGGGCATCTCCAGCAAATGGACACCAAGTCCGGGAAAGTTTCTGGCGGTGTCAAGGGTCAGCCTTTTCTTATAGGGACGTTCTCTAGCCAAGTAATGGAAACTCAGAGATTCCATCAGCGGGTTCTGCTGACATCACAAACCACACATGGCTTGGTGTCCTGTCGTGTCGTTTACACAGACTCTCCATCCTTACTGCAGCCTTCTTCTGCACGTTCGCCTTTGGAGGCCCCAGGCTAGTGACATTTCAGCGAAAGGGTGTAAGAAACTTAATTTTTAAATAAACAATTAATATTAGAAACCCGCACATTTATACGTTTGCTGTGCACCAAGCTCTAAGTGTGATCGGTCACCTTTGAATAGTTCAGATCTTCCAATGGTCAAGATGATCCAGGTCAGTCACTATCGGGCACTTCCTCAGCTCCAGAACTTTTGGTCTCTTTACTCATCTTTTTCATTTTCCCTTTGATGTGAAGGAGAGGTGAAAATAAGATGCAACATGATCAGTTTGAAGAGCTTTTAACAGCTGGTGTAAAACTTTATGGGAGAGGCACTCTGGAATCGTTGAAAATAAGATTAGAAAATTATCTGTACACCTTACTGCAGTTTTATCATTTTTTTTGCTTGAGCTTGCATAATGAAGAGCTAGAGGTAGCTATTAATTTTAGCAGAAATAATGCTTTTCTGAGAATTAAGTAGATTTAAAAGTATGATATAGCTAGGATGTCAGATCAGGATAAAACTCTATTGACAGAAGAATGAACCAAACGAGCTGATAGTATGAGAGATCCAGCAACTCTTTGGAGTAGTAAAATTGGTTTTGTCTTGGAGTTTGGACAGTACAAATGGATATTTTGAATTTTGGGAGGCCAAGGATGGTGGATCACTTGAGGCCAGGAGTTCGAGATCAGCCTGGCCTGATCCACCAGCCTTGGCCTCCCAAAGTGCTGGGATTACAGGTGTGAGCTACCGTACCCGGCCCCTAGAATTATTCCAAGCCAGCAAAGATTTTTGATGTTGTTGTTATTCTTTCTTTCATATCCCATATCTAATCCATTAGGAAATCCTGATACCTCCATCTTCCGAAGGTATTTCATATCCCAAGTCTACTCTCTTCCAAACTAGCATTATTTACTTGGATTTGCAAAAAAGCCTCTAAACTTTTCTTTCTGCTCTTAGTCTTGCCCCTATGGTCTGTTATCCAGATAGCATTTAAAGTGACACTTTTTGAAAGTATATATCATAATTCATGTCAATCCTCTGCTCAAAAAAAAAAAAAAAAAAACAAAAAAAAAAAAAAAAAAAAAAAAAAAAAAAAAAGCCCTCAATGGCTTTCTACTGCCCTCAGAATACAATACAACATGGCCCTGTCTGTCAGTGCCTTGCCTGCTTGTCACCTCAGCTCTCTCACCTCCTTCTCTACCACTGTCCTCTCCCACATCTTGTCACAGATTCTCTGGCTTTCTTTTGCTCTTTAGACCTCATTCTCCTATCTCTTGATCTTTGAGCTAGAACTCTTCCTGTAAAGGTTTAGAGTCTTGCTCCTCAGTTACCTCAGATGTCTACTCTCATGTCTGCCATTGGAGAGGCAGTCCCTCAGCACCCGTCCTACAATAGCCCCCTTTCTTAACACTCTCATTCTTTGTCTCCTTAATTTACTTTAGTTTTCCTTTTAATACACATGTTAACATGCATGTATGCATTGTTTGCTGTTCTCCCCCTACAGTGAGAACAGCAACTTGATTACAGTGCCAGGAACATAGAAAGCATTCAATAAATATTTGTTGAAAGCAAGCATATAAATTATATTATATAATGAAGGTTTGAATTTCCACAAGATTCATGTGTTGAAACCCTAATCCCTGAATATGATTGTATTTAAAGATAGGGCCTTTAAGGAAGCAACTGGGCCCTGATCTGATAGTATTAGTGTCCTTATCAGAAGAGACATCAGGAGCACTCACTCCCTCTCTTCATGTGCATACACAGAGGAAAGGCGGTGTGAGCCCATACTGGGAAGGTGGCCATCTGCAAGCCAGAAAGGGAGCCCAAACTGAATCAGCTGGCACCTTGATCTTGGACTTTCCAACCTCTAGAACTGTGAGAAACAAATTTATCTCATGTAAGCCACTCAGTGTAGATATTTTGTTATGGCAGCCCAAGCAGACTAAGACAAATCAGACAGAATATAGTACAAAAGAAACAAGGAGTTTAGATAGAATCTACACTCACACAGTGTCATGAGTCATTTCAGGATCACTTGTGCAATTGAACGGTGTAATGGTGTGACCTTTAACCAGTAAATAAGCCTTTGCAGCACCTCTCAGAATAATTGAGGCTTCAAGAATACTCTTATCTTAACCTGGAGTACAATAAATGCTCAAGATGAATGAATACCTTTTACAGCTTTTTTGTTATTTTCTCTAAAGTCATGAATGGTTGAGGCTCAGAGGAGAAAGAATTATCTAGTTACTATAGGGAAAAAATGCTTTATGAAAGTTTCCTACTGATCACAATGAAGGAGTCACATGCAGCTGGGTGCCTAGAACATGGCCATGACCTGTTGCTATTCAAGCAAAATATCAAATGTTTCCAACAACAGCTTCAGCTACCTACCACAACTGTTTATACTCTTGGTCTCCAAAGTAGGCCATGAGAAATAAATATTAGAGCTTCTGCTTATATTTTTTATTAAAAAAGAAACAGCCTCTGCAAACATGCAATAAACAGATTGAAATTGCTGCCCTCATTTGCCCAGAGGTCAGCTGGTCTCTTTTTCTCCCTTTCAGAGGTGTCCTGAGGAAATATCGGGAGATTCACAGCATAGGGGGGCTAACATGTGGTCTTTACACTTCTTTCATTTCCACTGTGTTGCCTCTTATTGATGTTTATGTGTGTTCACTTACGGAACTGAAGATTCTGTTACCCAATTTTAACTAAGGAAAAGCATCAGAATGGAAAAGTGGCTCACAAGGATTTCTGCAGAGGAGACAGTACTGGTAATACAAGTTTAAGCAACAACAGGAAATCAGTGGAGCTGACACGTTTCCTACTGTGTTCTTAGCCTAATGGGAGAGGTTAGCAACACTGATGATCTTTCTAATTCAGACTTAAAAGAAATCAGCTCCTCCCTTCCATTGAGATATAGGTTTACATTCACTTTTATTAATGATGAACCTTGCCTTGAATATATATATTGTATTTTTTTTTGTTAAAAACATTTATTCTGATACGTTCTATCGTTAAGTTAGTACAAGTTCTACTCTGCTACAGATTCATCTGTGATGAGACTTGTGCCATCCAACTGGCAATTGAATGATGTTCCATCTCTTGAGATGTAGGGCAATGATAATTTGAAACATGTGGCAAGCAAGATATTAATAAATATGATATGTTTCGCCATTAAATAATTTTTCAATTTTACATGTATGTATGTTTTATAATGTACAATGGTGGGTGTAATAAATAAGCAATCTTATTAACAAGTTAATAAATGAGTAAATACTGAGACATATAATGAATATTTTTAAGTGATGCAGTACATTTTCAGAAAAGTTTGGAAACCACCGATTTACATATACAGAGGTAAAATAATTTTTTAGAGCATAAAACCCTAGTCTGGAAGGAAAAGAACAAATAAATCCAAATTTTGTGTGTGTGTGAGACAGTCTCACTTTGTTGACCAGGCTAGAATGCAGTGGTGTGACAGCTCACTGCAACGTCTGCCTCCCAGGTTCAAGAGATTCTCATGCCTCAGCCTCCCGGGCAGCTGGTACAACAGGCACAGCTAATTTTTGCATTTTTAGTAGAGACAGGGTTCATCATGTTAGCCAGGCTGGTCTTGAACTCCTGGCCTCAAGTGATCTGCCTACCTTAGCCTCCCAAAGTGCTGGGATTACAGCTGTAAGCAACCATGCCCAGCCCAAATCCAACTTCTTAATTACAGAATGTCTACTAAGGGTATGGATTATTCAGCAACTTTCTATATTTTTCTTCTCTCCTAAGCCTGTTAATCATTTCTCAATTTCAAGAAAAATGTGAAGAGAAGAAAGTTTGTTAATTTACCATGATATTTGGAGAGAAGATTTAATTTACCAAATAAAAGAAGTTTGAGATCTACTTAGGAGTTTTCAGTTTTGAATTCCTACAGATGATAATAATATGACTTGAGATAATAATATGACTTGAGATTCACCCATCTGCTTTAAATTTATTGATTTTTCTCTTACAGTCGAATGTACCCATAGGGCTTGAGATGTGAAGTAATATTCAAACGTGGTCAAATTCTTCTCACATATAAGAAAGGTTTGTCCTACTTTTTAAAACTATAAAAAAACTCCCTTCCTCCCACTCTAAAATTTTACATGTTCATTGGCAGCATCAATTGATACATTTTTATATTCAGCCAGATATATTGTGTAACAATTGATACAATATTTTAATTAGGACTGTCTAGTTCTAGTTTCTTAGCTAGGTATCATCACATCCTAAAATTTTGAGGTTGGCGGGATCCTTGGCTACAATTCATTGTGTGAATGAAGATGCTAAGTTCCAAGATGCCTAAGGGTCTGCTCGTGGTGAAACCACTAGATCCTGGCAGAACTGAGACTAGACACCAAGCCTCTGACTTCCCATTCTGTGTATTTTCTACCGCAACATGCTGCCGCAGAGTGAGCTTGATGGGACTCTTGTTTTTCTTGCCAAGTATAAGTTAGAGAAGAGTAGGATGCCTTCGGCTATGCCTCATTGTGCTCATACATATGTGTGTCAGGCAGCCCAGGGCTTTCCAATTCCCCAAATACCCCAATCCATGGTGCCTATGAAGGAAGAGGGATCTCCTAGATACTTGTTTATTTTATAAAGAATAAAAAATAAGAGAAGACCTTATAGATTATTTTATTTTTCTCCTTGGGGTCCTAGAAATTAACTTACTGCTAAGACACTGCCAGCTACCATTTTCTCAATTAGAACTTTGACTTTTATAAAAAACATTATTTTGGTAAGATGGTCCTAGTGAAAAAAAGTAGTAATAAAATTATCAGTAAGACATAGGCAGGAGGCATACTTTAGTTGGTAGGGATTATTGGTTACTGCTTAGCAATAATACCTAATTATTTGGTAGAAAATTTTTAAGGAGAGTGAACAGAAATCTAATTTACCGAGGTACTTAAAATAGGACTAAATAAAATAGTGAAGAGTGTATTGTAGAGATAATCTAGTTGCCAAGATGGCCTTTCCATAGTTAACGGCTTTTATTGTTCTCAAAATGTGTGTGTTCTTTACTCTTTTATGAAAAAATAAAGATTTTCTTTTTCCCAGGGGCATGAAGTTACCCTGCAGTTTAGTTGTTAAAATACACTGAATATTTTTTTCTTTGTTACTTCTAGGACACTCATATTTATTCTGGAAGTCACCTTAGTTCCTGTGTTTTCCTTCTACATTTGAATTTCTGGCTCCAGACTCCGAATTTTAAGCTTGTTAGTTGTTTCTCATGATATTCCTCATAAACTAGTTAATATGAGATTTTTATGCCCTGGATTAAAGAAAAAATTAAGATTTGTTTGTAGTCTTATCTTTTTAACTTTGATACTTTTTTTCTCTCAACCTTGGAAGCTGCAATAGGGTAGGATATATCTGAAAGGAATTTGGAAATTTATTTGTCGTTGTTACAAAGGTGACTTGTAAATTCTATAACCAAATTCCCATGGATTGTGCAAAAGATTCATTTCATTTTCTTATTAACAAAGTCTCAGGGTTTAAAAAAAATACGTCTTTTTACAGAACTATGCCTTCTGGGTTTTATTACAAAGGAAAACATTGAATAGTAAAATGACATCTCTGTAAAGTCTGTCCAGATGGATTTTTGTACATCTGGACACCATCTTTTTTCCTTCCATAAAAGAAGATAAGTCTTCGATTATAAGGATTCTGTCAGTTTTGCTTTCACAAAATGCAGTGCCTAATAAATTATTTTATGATTGTAATGTATTCATTTTCCACCTGTAACAAGCTTTGTGAGTAGAAACTGTAGACCCTGGAATTTATTGCAGGGGTTACCTGGAATTCTGGAAACATTATGTTAGAGTGCCAATATGAGAACAAGCATTTGACCTTGAGAGGATATCCAAGCCTGAAGGGACGACACCCATAGATATTAATATCATTAAGTATTAGTAAATTAAAATCTGATCCTCATCTCCCGTATATTCTGTTATTTCATGGGATAGATGTGATTGCTGAGGGTACAAAAAATCTATTTGCTTTTAGGCTTTTTGTGCTTTTGTCTTTTTACCTTATGCTTTTATATGTTTCTTGCCCCTCTCTCCATTACTAAAAAGGATGCATTACCTATTTTTAAAGAATTGTTATAATTATGCCACTTCCCTCCTTAAAACGAGGCTCCCATTGCACCTATAATTAAATTCTCTTAGCATAGGTGGCAAGCTGGTAGGACCAGCTCTAACTCTACCTACCTCTCTTATCACTAAATTCAGGGATACTAGATGACTCCTTATTTCTTGAAGATAGCTTGCTCACTCTTGACCTTGCATCTGCAAACTTATAATTCCCTCCGTCTGGAATGTTCAGAGCCCAAAATATCAAATGACTGGTTCCTTCTCAAAGTTCCTTTCCTCCCCACCCATCTAATGTGGCCACATACCCCTCCAGCCTTTCCATATCACTTTAACCTATTTTTAAATGCCAATTTTGAAAATGGTATTATTTATTTATTTACAGGTTATGACATAATCTCCATTAAAATGCAATTGCCATGAAATTAGAGACTCTGTCTATATGTTCATATCTGTATAATCATTATTTAGCACAGAACCTAGAATGTAGAAGGTGCTTGGTAAATACATATTTTTAATGAGAATATGGCTGCAGGGTTGATATAAGTAGTAATTAAAAGTATGGAATTAAGATCTGTGATCAAATCCTGGTCTTTTGCCGTTGAATTTTTCTCAAGTTCCTTCATTGCTTCAATCACTAATTAAATGGTAAAAATATTCATCAATCAGGCCTATGGTGGATATTATTTTGAGGTGATATATATTAAGTGCTCAGCACATGCCTAGCATATAGCAATTGCTCACTAGATAGTAGTTATGATAGTGTTTCTTCAAAACAGGAGCAGAACAGGTTGGGCTGCAGGGCATAGACACTCAGAATCCTGAGGCATATCAGAGCTTAAAAACCAGAGAGCATTCTTTTTGTTCAAGTTCAAAAGTGCAAACATCCAAAGTTCAGAATTTGGGTAGAGTAGGTGAGAGCAAGAAGCAAGGATGAAGGAAAGGGAGAACGCTGAAGACATTGTTTACTGATGGGATTAAAGTGCCCTGAGTTAATTTTTATTGGCAGTATTGCACATGAGTTGCTCTATTTGGCTTAAAACTCCAGAAGCAAGGCTAGAAATTGTTTCTTTATAGGTAAAACTTACATTACTTTGTTTATTAATTTTTGAAACTATTTTGGATATTATATCTATCTTGTTCTAAATAACTAAGAAGAGCCTAATTTGATTATTCTGTGATGTAAACTATCCTCTTTTATTTGCATATGATTCTTCTCAATTTTATGCTGCAAGTTAGTGACTAGATAAACCTTATTTGATCACTTGATGGTAGTTAGTTCTAAGTTATATAGGCACAGTGCTTAGGGCTACAGAGAGATAATGGGCAAAAAAAGTCTTTTTGAAAACAGTTTGATTTTTGATGGCTTAAAAAATAAAAAATAGAAACAGGAAACAACAGTATAGTTATAAGAAAAAACATCTAAACTTGGTTAGAATTCCTTACATGTATTTATGACTTTGCTTTGCCATATTGAATTACATATAGATAGAGGAGTCAGGGCCAAACAAAGTATCTCCAGGGCTTGGGTCTCCAAAGGCTTTAATCCAGTCCTCTCTAGACACATTTTTACAAAACAGGTTTGAAGATTTTAGATTTCAAATCTCAGGTCCCAGTTGTAAATTTTTAGTCTCCAACCCTAAGTAACTCTTCCTCAAAATGAAAACAAACAAAACCAAATACCCACACAAGCAAGTCTTTTCTGGAAAGGGGGCATGTGTTGCGGGGAGGGATGCTTAAATTTTCTGTTTTTAATTTTTTAAAGGACTCTGCAAAGTAAATTTGAAGAATGAAAACATTTAAAAATTATATTCTAATTTCTGATGTCATTTTACTGTAGTTCCATTCAATATTCTTTTTATATGCATTTCTTTAGTAATAGCCTAGTAATAATAAGCAGAGTATCTGAGCAATTACCAGTTGTTTGGGGCCTACATGTTTCTGAAATTAGTTGCAGTCAGGATAGATTTGGTTATTATGAGGTAACAAACAACTCCAATCTCTCAATGCCTTTGCACAATAAAAGTTAATTTCCTCCTCAGGCAGACTCAGGGGATTTGAGTGATTCTTCAGTTGTCTTCCAAAGGGTGACTTGGCAATTGAGGGGTCTTTTGATTCTGTTGCTCTGTAATCTCAAAATCTCAATTCAAGACTTCAGTGGTTGTTACAATAAAGAAAGGGGACTATATGGGCCTTTTCACTGTTTCAGCCCTGCTCACATTTCATTGGGCAGAACTAGGCCCCATGCTCCTGCCTAACTGCAAGTCCGCTGGAAAGTGAGGTTTTCCATGTGCTGTGGAAATATATAGGTTAGCTATGTTTATCATCCCCCACATTATTTTTTTTTTGAGTAAAGGATTTAGCTCAGAGCTCAAAATTATTCAAAAAGGGGTCTTGACATGCATATAAATTTATAACCAGTACAATTGGATTATTGGCCACTTGAGGATAATTGACAGTCTCAGGAACATGCAAGGATTGCACTAAAGAAAGCACATTCTTATGGCAGATGTGACGTAGCCAAGTACATTTTTATAATGTCATTATACTTATGTTCTTCAGCTTCCTTCAGAAAATTGGTTTTTGCTATTTTGTCTAACCTCTCCACTTTGGCAATGGCCTCTACAAGAGTAGATTTAAGTTATTCTAGTCTGTGACGTAGACTTGCAATGCTATGCTGAACTCAGACTATGTCATCAAAAAGCCTAGCCAAGCTATTAGTTTGTCTTATGAAATTATTGATATTTAATTATTTTTATTACAAAAAGGAATTTTATATGATTCATCTTTATAGTTAATATTAGGTAGAAAAGTAACTAGAATATTGCCATTTCCCTTATTTTACCTTTTTGTGTTGGTATATTTCTAATTTGGGTCTTATAATGGGATCTCTGAGCTCAAGTAAGGAATTTTGTACATAGAATTTTGTATTGTAAGCATCACTGTTTTACACAACTTTTTCAACCATGACCAAAGGGTTCACAACATGACCAGTGGTTAATTTTAGTGAATTATTTAACAAGTTAATTATCCACAATTTCCTCAGAACATGTGGTCCTTCCTGAGGTCAATTATTCATTTCACATTTCTTAACTACATAGCTTACGGTAAAGAAAGATACGTTGAACTTTATTTTTTTCCCAGCTTTATTGAGATATAATTGACAAAAAAAATTGTGTATATTTCATTAAAAAAGTGATGATTCGGTATATATGTATCACTAATTATCACAATGAATCTAATTAACACATCTTTCACCTCACAGTTAACTTTTCTTTTTTTTTTTGAGACCACTTAAGATCTACTATCTTCGCAAATTTCAAATATACAGTATGGCATTATTAATCATAGTCATCATGCTGTATATTAGATTCCCAAAACTTACTCTTAACTGAAAACATGAACCCTTTGACCAACATTTCCCTGTTTCTCCCTTTTCCCAGCCCTTGGCAACCATCATTCTATTCTCTGCTTTTGTGAATTTGACTTCTTGAAATTCCACACATAAATGAAATCATATATTACTTGTCTTTTTGTATCTGGCTTATTTCACTCAGTATAATGCCCTCTAGGTTCATCTATGTTGTCAAAAATGGCAGGATTTCTTTCTTTTTTCTGTGGTAGAATGATATTGTGTTGTATATACATTTCACATGTTCTTCATTCATTCATCTGTCAATGAACACGTATGTTGTTGCCATATCTTGGCTGTTGTGAATAATGCTGCAATGAACATGAGAATGCAGACATCTCTTTGAGATACTGATTTTATTTCTTTTGAACATATGCCCAAAAGTAGGATTGCTGGATCAAATGGTAGTTGTGTTTTAAATTTTTTGAGGAACCTCCATACCATTTTCCTTAATGGCTATACTAATTTACATGTAAATGTCCAACAGACACATGAAAAGTTCCTCAAAATCACTGATCACCAACCCAAACTTAGTTGCTTTACAATAATATACCAAGGAAGTATAGACAATGATATAAATTCTTGTTGTTGCAGTTTTAAAAATTGTTGTTAAAGAATCCCTGAAAAATGACATATTACCTCTTCCTCTCCGGGTTACCTTATTTCCAATTATTATGAAGATGACTGCCATTTATTGAACATGTTCTTTGCTCCTAGCATTGTGTTAAGTGCTTCAGTGACATCATCTAAATAGTAGAATTATGTTTATTTATGGATGAGAAAAATGTATCTAAGTCTACATATCTGGTGGGGGGAAAAACTAGAATTTCACCCAGCTGCTTGTCCTACAGCCCACCAGTTCATAACCACTTATGTCATCCCTGTTCTCCTTCATCTTCCATTTCTTTTAAAAAGCAATACAGCCCTTAAAAATGTACTCCTGTAAAATCACCCTTGTACATAAGTATCATTTCTATTTCAATTGAAGTTTTAATAGATGGTTTGGCAAACCAGAAATGTAATAGTGTCATATGTCTCAGAAGTCTTGGGTGTACAGAATTCTAAGTGAAAAACTGAGTTGTTGATATGTCTATTGGATGTTTACATAATAAAAATAAGCTAATAAATATTTAACATTTTTAAAGTCTAGCTGCTGTGAAAGAGATGTCTGTTTATTATTTTCATAATAAAAACAAAAAACAAAACAGTCTAAAAGATGAGCTCTTTGAAGGCATATTACATAGAGTATGCCTCATAGGGTCTTGAACATGATAAAACTTCAGTAAGTTTTTAATACATGACGGGAACAGTGGTTTTGAAATAGACCGTAATGTGTTGTTTTACTCTAAAGTCTATTTGGGTGAAATTCTCATATTTTCAAGTTACTTTATTTGATTCCCAGTGTAAATATTTAAACTTTTAAATTTTCATAAAACAAAATTAAAGCAAGAGGTGTTTTGGCTACATTTCAGATAGTTTTGGTTTCAGATAGTGAACTAGGAAGTATTCCTGCATTGTAAGCTATCTTTATTAAGATAATATATTAGTCATATTTTCTAAAAGGCTCATAGGTTTTTAAATTTTCAGAAAGAAAATGGTTTCATACTTATTTTATGTGCATAATCCTCATGAATATGATACTAATTGGACTATAGCAAATGGAAAATAATAAAGGAAACAATGAATATCAGATTTTTATATTTGCTTCTTTACAAAAATCAATTCCATCCAAAAATGGATGGAATATAATTTGGTACTATCAAAACCTTTGTGGTTAAATTTACTTTTAATCATTTTGCTTTATTATCTTTTGGCGGCTAGAAAACGTTTGATTAATCTCTGTGAAAAGAAATTAAACTTTAAACCTTACACACTAAAAAGAAAATGCTTCCAAGGTACATAGTGGATAAGCTTATTAACTCTAAAATTAATCAGTCAACACTAGCAAATTCACAGTTAGAAAACTATGCTGATAATTATATAATACTTATATTATGCTCCCATTTGATTTACTCTATTTGCTAATTTCTCAGTAATAATAATTCATTATATTTTTGATAGCCTATAATTTCTATTGCAAAGATTTCAATTTGCACTCTTTACATACTTTTGGTTTTATGACAGAATTTTAAAATGATATGCAGACTCGAGTGTAGAGAAATAATTATGCAGATACAAGAATTACGATAGATAACTTCCAAAATAAACAAATTCATCCTAACCCTCAAAGCACAATAACATGGAATGAAATGGTATGGGTTTCATTTCTACCTCTATCACTTATTAGTTTAAATATTTGTGTAATTATTTAACCTATCTAAGCCTTAGTTTTCTTATCTGTAAAAATGAGAGTAATCGAAACTTCTACCTCCTAGCTTCCTTGTGAACATTAATGAAGTATAAGCTACCTTAATGCATTATAGTGCTGACAAAGTAACTGACACATGGCAAGAACTCAATACATCTTAGCTATTACTTTTATTAACATGTCAGTAATTTTTTAGGAGTAAAAGATCATTTGGTTCTTTTGAAGTTTATATAGACATAAATATGTCCATGTTGATTATGAGGGACCTGATAGAACAAATATTAAATACATTAAGGATGTTTCTAACAGTTGTGGTTTATTGGTAGCATTTATAGCAGTAATATAAAATACTGCTCACAGTAATGAAGATCCTCATGAACAAATCATATTTGTAATAATGAGTCTAATTACAATGGATTAATAGCATAATTAGAATTGTGATAACTATTTAAAAAGTGAGTTAGAAAATATTAACATTATATATGTGTTAATATAGAGTGTTTATGCCAGTATGGAATTGCAAATGTGTGAAAGTTAGGAGATAGCACTCAAGGAACTTATGTTGCCTGAAAAAAGAATTGCATGTAGGAAAAACAACCCTCAACCAGAGAAATAGACATGCCTGAAAATAAAAAGACATTTTCTTAAAGAAAATGTCCTGGAATCACATGGTAAGTCAAGAGAGGGCAGGACATCCCACTGGGAGTCAATATTGTGGTATTCTTTCATAGCATGCAAAGTACTGGACTATTAACATTTGACAAAGACTCTATTGAAGCAACACAGAGCTAATTTGCATGCAATCAGGAGAAATGCTTATGCCATAACACTGCATTTTATATAAAATGAAATTATGAAAATACCAATTTATTAAGACTGTTTTTTGGAATCACAACTGAAATTTCTTTCTTTTTTTTTCCCTTTTTTTGAGACGGAGTCTTGCTCTGTCGCTCAGGCTAGAGTGCAATGGCGTGGGCTGGGCTCACTGCAACCTCTGTCTTCCTGGTTCAAGCAATTCTCCTGCCTCAGCCTTCTGAGTAGCTGGGATTCCAGGTGCCTGCCACCACGCCCAGCTAATTTTTGTATTTTTAGTAGAGACAGGGTTTCACCATGTTGGCCAGGCTGGTCTTGAACTCCTGACCTCAGGTGATCCACTCACCTCAGCCTCCCAAAGTGCTGGGATTACAGGCGTGCGTCACTGCGCTTGGCCGCAACTGAAATCTTTGTGCTTCCTCTGTTCTGTGAGATCTTATTGGATACATTCGTTATGAACTGACCATATATGAAGGAAAAATAAAGTAACCAGGAATGAGTGATTTCTTTTCAGAGATGAAAATTTGAGATTAATATAGAGTGAAAGGGTAACAAGTCAGAATTTTATCATCACTGATAACTTGTTCCAAACCTTTTTCCCTGAAAAAAATAACACTTTGTTGTAGTTACATCAATTATTTTATTTGACCACTATTTTAAATTCACTTAATCAGTTAAAATTGGTGGAAGACTTCATAAGTTCTATGAATAGGTATGGAATTGTAGGATGAATCAGGCACAAGGATCTTGTTCTCAAAAAGCTTATGGTCAGAAGGAATGTTAAGAGTATGTGATTAGGTGGGAAGAGATCAAGCTCTAAGAGATGTCCTGTAAAGTCCATTATGCTATAAACTGGCAAAATTATATGTAAGTGCTAGTTCTTCTGATAAGATTCAGGATAATGATCTGTGGGCTATTTACAGAGATAATGTAAGCTCATACACTTAAGCTCTTCTTACTATTATGTTGTAGCAATCATTCCTTTGTTCATCCATATATCAAACATTTATAGAATATCTGCTCTGCCAGCCATGGAGCCTATAAAACTGAGTTAACCTTCCATGGGGTTCATAGTGTAGTAAGAAAGACATCACACTTTATTGTAGTTTATTTCCTTATCTCAGTGCTAGGATTAAATATGAACCAGGAGTTTAGGGGCAAATGGAATGTAAGTTTAGGGTACAAGAATAATAATTGTCGGGTTTGGCTTAAAAATGATCAATTTAGAAATACAGAGATTTAAATCTTAGGGGTCATAAAATTGACCTTCTTCATTTTACACAAGACAAAATGTTCAGAGAAGATAAATGATTTGCCCAAGTTCACATGGGTTATGGGCAACTGAACTGACAGTTGGGTCCACCTTTGGCTCTTTCAGTTCCCATTCTTTCCTCTTCTGATCAAGCCCATTACCTCAGGAGGGTTAATAGTTAATATAAATGTTTTATGTAGAGTTTGAGCCAAAGAAAACATGCTTAAATGGCTATTTTAAAGGAAAATAAATTAGTGATATGAGCGGCTTAATAGTAGTTACCAAATTAGAAATAGACTTACTCTGCAAAGACCAACAAAGGAATTAGTGCAACTCTATAAAGATATTGTCTTACAAATTAGTCATCGATATTCTACAGGACTCTGATGTGAATGCAGGGAGACATTTTGTAGAATATTACAAAATGTAAAAGCTGGGGGCAGTTTTATAAACCCAATAGGGAGATTTCCTTGCCGAGTCAGAGATGAATACAACTGGAATTGTTTTTTCACACTACAATTCCTTGTGATATGGCTAAAGTAGGCTTTTAATAAAGTAAGGCAGTCTTCTTTGTCTACTTTTTTCTTCTTTTGCCATACAGGAATCTGTAGACCTATATTCAACAGCTGATAGAAAAATAATATTAGAACTGTAGAATAGTTATTATGATAGCACAGCCTGGAAGCATGACATCTTCTCTGTCATCGAGTAGCTATTGACTTAGGACAGGTTAAATCTCACTGGGCCTCTGTTTCCTCATTTATAATGTGAAATATGTAATATAAAACTACTTAGGGTTCCTTCCAGCCTAAAAACTTGATGTCTTTGCAGTTGATATTTGCTTGTTTATAAGGTACCCTCTCAAATGGTGAGCTGAGCTCTGTGTTCTACTTAATAGGCACTGGTAAATAAAGTTGCTGATGGCTAAGAATAGAAAGAAAACTGATAGCTCAGTCATTTTAATGAGAATGCTGTAAGCATATGCAATGGTTTATTATTAAACTATTCCACTAGTGGAGAAATTGGAAAAATCACAATAAAATTTTTCAATTTTCCATTTCAGTAACTTTATTGAATTGCCAAGGCATATAACAACAGCCAAAGTTGATACATTAAATGTGGATGTTTAAGAACAAAGTTAATATGTAATATTATTGTTTCCCATTTTAGTCCTTTTCTGCCAACCCTCTCCGAAATTAAATAAACCTTTCTTACTTATTGCTAAAAAGTGTCTTACTATTTCTGATAGTTTGAATATTTTTTCAGTTAATTCTTTATTCTTATGTAAAGCTTGTAAATCACAATGGATTTCTATTTCTTTACTGCCAAGTATAATACAATGTCAATATTCCCTTCCTTTCCAGAGTCTGTCTTATGGTTTCTATTTTCAGTTTATGATCCTTGTGTCTATATTTGGTAAAAGTCTGCTTATGTTTTTCAAATCTGATGTAAGGCAATCTTTTAACAAAATGTTTCTGAGTGGAACCTAAAGCAATCTGAATTATTATAATTTTAGATATATGCTTCCCAAGAAAGCAATATAATTTTTTTTTCAAGGACAAAGTTGCTATTTGGTTTCAAGTGTTGTTACATTTTATGAACTCACACTATATTTAATAATATTCTCATCTTTTTCTTTGACTGTCAGGAACTGCCTGCCTCCTGACCCAGATTCTCTCTGTGCTTCCATGCCAGGACATAGGAAATTTCTTCTGGGCTCTAGGTGCTGTTTGCTGCATCTGCTGTCGGACTTTATTGTGACCACTAGGGGTCTTTGGCTTTGCTAACATTCTAACAATTAATTAGAAAGAGCAATTTTGCTATGTTACACGAAGAGCTTATTATACCTATGCTCCTTTATCTTAAAAATTCTCAATAAATGAGTATGATCCACAAGGGCACATGATCATTACCACCTAAGTATGATCACCGATGGCCTGAATTTTTTGCTAGAGAGGAGACTGTCAGGCTTTGGTGGCTGAGATCTCGGGAATCTCAGCCCTATTCTTGTCCTTTCTGAGGTTTGGTTGGTCATCATCTTTAATTCTACAAGAAACTCTCGCATTCTTCTAATTTTTGGCTTAAATTATGCATTTTCTGTTTTGTGCTTGCAGCCCAGGAATGCTTACCGTCTTTGTCAGCGTGGGCTGCTGTAACAAGTTACCATAGAATGGCTGGTTTAGACAATAAGCATTTATTTCTGACAATTCTGGAGGCTGGAAGTCTGCGATCAGGGTGCCAGGATGGTTGGGTTCTGATAAGGATCCTCTTCCTGGCTTGTAGATAGCTGTTCTGTCCTTTCTCTTATCTCTTATGAGGGCACTATCCCAGCACGATGCTTCACCTTCCCAAGGCCCTGGCCTCAAATAATATGGCACTGGGGAATGGGGACTCAGCATATGAATTTTGGAGGAACACAAACGTGGTCCATAACAAATACGTATGATAAATTGCTATATTATTTTGCTCTATTTGTATAACAGAATAACATATTTCCTATGCTAAAGTAATACACATGAATTCCATTGTTATTAACTGCAAATGCTGGGAGGAAGGAATTTGACTTCTTCCCATTCTATCTCTTCAGTCAATGACAGCAGAATCAATATCCCATTTGTTCCTAGGTTCTGATGTCAGCTGAAGAGAGAAATGGTGTCTTTCAGTGTCCTTGGCTTACCTTTTTGTCTGGAGAGTGCCAACTCAATTCAAGAGTGAAGGGTTTTTGAGAGAAGAAGACCCAGTTTTTCTATTTTGGCATTCCAGTGGTTTTTGGCAAGTGAGGACACCCGCTCGTCATTTCTGACACTAATCTAGCGGCCATGTTTGCCTTAGCTGAGCCAGGAACTGCACCTGTGCAGACTCTTTGTTGGGCCAGTTGAGTCTCTGCTCATTTACTAGGAAACTTCTCTTTCTCCTCTGAGTTTTCCAACATCTGATTTATACATGGATTTCTCCTATAAAATGATGACAGTGTGGATTTTGATTGGACTTTTCTCCAAGATGATGCTGCTGAAATTACCATTCTTATTTTATTATTATTTCTATAAAGTCATTATTTAACTGGAACCTTTCTAACTACACAAATTATCTATATCTGTGGAGTCTTCACTGCTCCTTCATCAAGAAACCTTACACCACAACGGAGCATAGTGATTATACTACATAATTTTGAAACTTATAACATTTAAAAATATATCTGTGGTTTAAAAATAAATTCAAGGTCCTTTTCTGATGTGAAATTGTGTGTGTGAAGATGCACTATAGAAAGTAAAATAAAAAAGCCAACCAAAAAACCCAAGAGTATGGAGTGGGGCTGAAACTCCATGTGTTTGATATTTCTCTTATTTTCTGTGGCAGCTTCAAGAGCTACTCTATTCCCGCCCCACCACTTGGGGTTACCTAGAGCACAGTTTGCAAACTACTGATCTCAGTATCGTTCACTTAACATTTAACCATGTACTGTCCTTTAATATTTCTCACACTGCAACCATATTATTATATTGTGCATGGTTATTTAACTTTCCAAGTATATGTGTTGACTTCCCAACCAGGTTTTAATTTTCTTGAGAGTAGAAACATTATCTTGTATCTCAGAAAGGAGCCAAAGAAAAATCCAGATAAGCAAAAATAGTACTCATCTGGTGAATATGGCACTCCAGCAATAATTATTAATTGATTGTTGATGCTGTCTGGTCTTAGACTCAGAAGAGGAAACTATTCAGGCACATGGACATGAATAGGCAGTAAGTCTAAGTAGCACAATCAGGTGGTAAGTTGGGCTCTTGCTCTGAAAGCTCAAGATATGGATCCTAGGCTGTGACATTCTTACAGAAGAATGCCATCAGGCACAGTGATTCAGAAAACAGTGTGTACTTTTTATTAATGGCAATATTTACTTGATATAACTGAACTGATAGGCTTATAAAAGACTCAGAATATGACTCTACTTATTCCAAGTGTGATTTTGATGTGAGCAAAGTTTCAAATCACAAGTGGAACTGATATCAGATGCTGTCCTTATCCTTTCATAGAACACTGTTCAGTACCCAAGAAATCAGAAAAGATATGGGAAACTAAATTCTCTTATCAGAACTGGCAATGTGACGCATTACATGAGAATGAATGGGTAGTATTATGAGTAACACTTCAATAGTCAGCTTAGGAGTGTTATTTATCCAACATACACTATCTGAAGATGGTTGTGTTTTTCAATATGTTTTATAAGCAGAAACCACTTGTTTCTCTCAATGTGAACTAAATGTTTTATAAAGAAAGAATAAACATATAACATACACTGTAGGATGGAGCTTCTTTAATATCTATGATAAAGCTCTAACTTGTTTTTTTTTCCCCATTTATTTATTTTATTGCATTTTAGGTTTTGGGGTACATGTGAGAACATGCAAAATTGTTGCATAGGTACACACGTGGCAATGTGATTTGCTGCCTTCCTCCCCATCACCTACATCTGGCATTTCTCCCATTGCTATCTCTCCCCAGCTCCCCACCCCCCACCATCCCTCCCCTATTTCCCCCCAACTGACCCCAGTGTGTAGTGCTCCCCTCCCTGTGTCCATGTGTTCTCATTGTTCAACACCCGCCTATGAGTGAGAACATGTGGTGTTTGATCTGCTCTTCTGTCAGTTTGCTGAGAATGATGGTTTCCAGGTTCATCCATGTCCCTACAAAGGACCCAAACTCATCGTTTTTGATGGCTGCATAATATTCCATGGTGTATATGTGCCACATTTTCCCTATCCAGTCTATCGTCGATGGGCATTTGGGTTGGTTCCAGGTCTTTGCTATTGTAAACAGTGCTGCAATGAACATTCGTGTGCATGTGTCCTTATAGTAGAACGATTTGTAATCCTTTGGATATATACCCAGTAATGGGATTGCTGGGTCAAATGGAACATCCTCTCCAGCATCTGTTGTCTCCAGGTTTTTTAATGATCACCATTCTAACTGGCGTGAGATGGTATCTCAATGTTGTTTTGATTTGCATTTCTCTGATGACCAGTGATGATGAGCATTTTTTCATATGTTTGTTGGAACTTGTTATTTTTAAAAAGTTAAAACTAGCTTGAACAAAGACCATACTGGAAATATTTAGTTGGAAGTGCTCATATAGCAATCTATAGTAAAAAAGTAGCATATTCTTCTACTATATATAGTAGAAAGTAGTATATTCTTTACTACTTTCTATACTATAGAATATAGTATATTCTTTTTACTGTAGAAAGAATATAATAGACACATTCTTTCTTCTATACTTAGTATAATTAGATTATATAGTGATCCCCTATTGCTTATAAAAGTGCCTTCAATTTTCCAAAGCCTAGGTAGTACAAAGAACTGGTATCATTATAGAGGAATTGCACACTGCTGGCCTTTTGACGAAAGTGTCTAGGCAGAATTTTTGAATCCAATATTTGTTATTAATAATATAAGGTATGCACACATGCTCATCTTCTGAAGAGTGCCTCCACATATGTGATCTTATTCCCTTTTACAAGTACTCTGTGCAGTAGAAATGAACAGAAATGGCTGTGATCCTTTTACCGCTTGAGCAGCTGAAGAACAAAGAAGTGGTTGATTTGCCACAGTCACAAATGGATTGGGTTGAAATGAAGATCTCTGGTCTCCTAGCCCCATGCTCTATTCATGAGCCATGGAGTCTCAGTCTTGCTTCCCCGCTGGCATCATGGATGTGAGGATGAGACACGCTCCATGGGTAATCACGGATCACAGTTCTGGAGATTTTCATGGGACATGTGTATGTGTGTTGGAGGGGATGATATTTTAAAGGGAGTGTCTCAGAATTTTGGTGGGGTTACTGAGTCTGGTTTTAAAAAACTCTAAGAAACCCCCTACTCTTTTAAAATCATAGTAGCATTAATGCATTTTCTGTGCTTTTCCCAAGTCTTTCCTTCTATACCTCCTAAGTTTTTCCCTGGGAGTCCAGAAATCTTTTTACTTTGGAAACTAAAATTCTTCCTCATTAGACTTACTTTTTATAAAATATATGTTGGCTGTTTCATTTATACAGTGAGCCCTTTGCCATATTGATTATTTTGGGTTTGGTTCAAAGCCAACCTGATGCCCAGTGAAACCCAACCTCTCTCTTCTGACAGATTGTGACCTGGCTTCTGTACATTTCCCTAGACCCTTGAAAGAGCACAGTGTGCTCCTTTTCTTTCTGCTTACTCCCTAAATCCTGGCTGAATCAGCCAAATATTTCCCATGCTAACAATAGTAATGTGTATGAGGTAGCCCCGTCTTCCTGGGGAGGTGGTCCAAGGATAAAGGACAGGTGGAGAGAATGTGCCTCTGTCCATTGCTGGGACAATGAAGTATAATTCTTCTCCTACTTGTGAGATACCGAGGCACCAAAGGGATATGACTGAGTTTCTAAAGAACGTACGAAGGCATGATCATAGCTGTGATGT
Organism: Cebus imitator; assembly: GCF_001604975.1. Classification (NCBI taxonomy): domain Eukaryota; kingdom Metazoa; phylum Chordata; class Mammalia; order Primates; family Cebidae; genus Cebus; species Cebus imitator. The sequence goes on from NW_016107457.1 coordinate 3,319,402, forward strand.
GAAGTAGCCTGGGATGGGGAGAGTGGGTGTCTTAGTCCATCTGGGCTGCTGTAACAAAATGTCATAGAATGGGTGACTTATAAAGAAAAAAAAATGTATTTTTCTCAGTTCCAGAGGATGAGAAGCCCAAGATCAAGTTGCTGGCAGATTCCGTGTCTAGTGACGGCTTGATTCCTGGTTTATAGATGGCTGTCTTCTCACCTAGTCATCACATAGCAGAAGAAGCAAGGAAGCCCTCTGGGGTTTCTTTTATAAGGGCATTAATCCCATTCTTGAAGCCTCCACTGTTTTTTTTTTTTTTTTTTTTGAGACGGAGTTTTGCTCTTGTTACCCAGGCTGGAGTGCAATGGCGCGATCTCGGTTCACGGCAACCTCCGTCTCCTGGGTTCAGGCAATTCTCCTGCCTCAGCCTCCTGAGTAGCTGGGATTACAGGCACACGCCACCATGCCCAGCTGATTTTTTGTATTTTTAGTAGAGACGGGGTTTCACCATGTTGACCAGGATGGTCTTGATCTCTTGACCTCGTGATCCACCCGCCTCCGGCCTCCCAAAGTGCTGGGATTACAGGCTTGAGCCACCGCACCCGGCCCTAAGCCTCCACTGTTATGACTTAATCACCTTCCAAATGTTTTGCCTCTTAATACCATCATATTGTGGGTTAGCTTTTCAACATATGAAGTTTGGGGGAACATAATATAAACATTCAGTCTATAGCAGTAGGCAATGGGGGTGTCATATTCATTACTCCCTAACCCGCAACTTCCAGGGAAAAAACTAGTTCTAACTGTTAGAAACATGATAGAGTCAAGTTACAGATGTTTGTCAAAGGTCTACCAAAGGAGTAAAATTAACGACTAACACACACGATGTGCTGACGGTGTGTCAGGCGGTGTGTGGAAAGCTTTGCTCTCATTATTTATTTAATCCTTACAAATACCTGTGAAATAGGTCATGATTTACAGGTGAGGAAATAGAGGTTCAGAAAGGTAGAGTAAAATGCTTACAGTTACACAGCTTGTAGGTGAAAGGCAGATTTTCATACATGTTTTCTGATCCCCAACTCCCCATATTCCGCATTCCATTCCTAGGGCCCCCAAATGGAGTTGCTCCATAGCGTAAAGCAGATCAGGTTATCTGCCTTTGTGAGACTGCTCTGCCATTAGGGCAGCCAACTATCCTGGTTAGCCTGGTATCATCCCAGTTTTACCATTGAATGTCTCACACTCTAGGAAACCTCACGTTTCCAGGCAAACTGAAACAACTGGTCACCAATGCTGCTGGTGCAAATCTAGGTCTCCTTTGGGCATGGAAAAACCTGTCACCACTATGTCCAAGGGATCGATGCCTACCTTGTCATGTTATCTCTGTGAAGCCCAAACCGGAAGGAGTCAGTGGTATAGAGGAACCGAAGACCTTTAGGAGTATATTTTTCAGCCCTCTTTGGTGTCCATGAGGATGTGAACAGCCCAGAAAAAAATGGCTCCAGGCTGGGCATGGTGGCTCATGCCTGTAATCTCAATGCTTTGGGAGGCTGAGACTTGTGGATCACCTGAGGGCAAGAGTTCAAGGCCAGCTTGGCCACAACATGGTGAAACCTCATCTCTACTAAAAATAAAAAAAATTAGCTGGGTGTGGTGGTGCACACCTGTAATCCCAGCTACTTGGGAGACTGAGGCAGGAGAATCACCTGGACCCGGGAGGTAGAGGTTGAAGTGAGCTGAAATTGGGCTACTGCACTCCAGCCTGGAAGACAGAGTGAGACTCTGTCAAAAAAAAAAAAAAAAAAAGCTCCAGGGTGGAGGAGACTTCGCTTGGAGAGGTGGAGAGGAGTCTGAGGGAGGCTTCCCACCCTCTCCTCATTTTCCTCTCTCCTCTTTCATGGTATATATTACCCACTTCTCTTTTAATCTGTATGTTCCTTTTGAGGAAAGATTCACTTTTTAACAGTTGTCTCTTTGGTAATATAGGTGAATCCTACTATAACAACCTCATCATCTAGAGAAACAGGTGTGTTATATAAGAGACTAACTCTGGGCATGATTAATTTTCTACAAGGAGAGTCTTTAGTGAGGGGAGAAGAAAGTACCTGCATTCTTGCCATCGGTAATTCCAGTTGCCACTATCATAAGCACAGGTTTAAACTGATGGAAGCTTTGCATTTTACATGTGTTTTGCATCTGTTCTTTTCCTTCATATCGTTCACCTCATGCATTCTAATTGCACTTGATTTATAGTTTGAGCTCCTTCCTACTAGACTCTAAACTCCTCGAGGGTAGACACCATAATTATTTTTCTCTATTATTTTTTATGCATTAAATACAAAGGATGACATATGTTATGCCTTCAATAAATATTTCTTGAATGAACAAATAAATCCTTTATCAGAAAAATGATAGCATTTAACTTAATTTCCACTTTTTAAGCTTACCTCATACAAAGCAACAAGGAAAGAACTTATAAAGTGTGAGTCTGAGCTGTTTCCCAGTATGTACAAAACAACTAAAATTTATTTAGTGTATATTATGTGCCACACACATAAGTACAAAATACACACACTCAAGCACAAAATACACACACTCACATGTAAACTCATTGAATTCTCACATAGTTTCATGAATTAAAAAAAGCAGGGAGAGATTAAATCATTTGCCGAATATTAACTAGTAAGTGATCTGAAATTATTACTGATCAGACCTTAAGCATGGGAAACCCAACTTCAATTTTCCAAGCACTATGCACAGCTGCCCTGCCTACTCACTTTGTGGCTGACTTTGTGAGTGTGACCCAGTAAAATGACTCAGGGCCATGCACCAGCTTCCTCATGAGGCCAATGCTCAAAATGGATGGGTCAGCAGGTACCCTTTTCCATCCCCAAAGGGCTCTACAAATATGCTTATATAATGCAATTTGTTATTCTCTCATTAAAAAGAAGTTTATTTTTGGCCCAGATAAAATTGATTTTGGCATTCACTTATTCTGATATCAGTCTTTTAGGAAAAGATGTTTATGCTACTACAGAAAGCATCCAAAGGCATAGACTTGTTGGCAGTGGAAGAAAAAAGAAAGATTGAAGCCATTAAAAGAAGGAAAAAGGAAATGAGGCTGCTCAGATGGGATTATTATAAAGGATCATGTCATTAGGACTTGAAATTGGAAGTATATTATATCTAAAAACAAAATTATGCTGAAAAGATCAAATAAGATGTTAGCCAACAGTGCTCCAAGAGTCACTCTGGTTCAGGTCTTTTCTGGGCTTCAGTTACCTGGGGTCCTGGTTTTCTGTGAAGCTGATTAGACATTCTAGCCATGAAATCATGGGTTCCCCAGAGACCATATGGCTGATGGTGTCCCAGGGACTCTTGTAGCAAATATCAAACTTGCCTCTTCCACAGTCACAAACAGCCTAAGTGACAGAGCTAAGTGATGTATACATATATTAAAAAATCCCATATGTTAAATTTTGGCCGCTAATTGCTATAATAACAATATTAGTGGGTTATTCCACTTCATATATTGAAAAGAATCTTAAATACAGCAAAGGGTGAGCAAGGCAAAAAATATGTAAAATTAATTGAATCATTATAATCTGATATTATATATTTTATTTAGTGTATATTTGGATCAGTGTAATATAAACTCCATAAAAAGCACTGAAATTTTGATTGCTGGTATTGAAGTATACATAAAGTATGACATAATATACTTAGTTCTTAACAGAGTAAATATTCCTTAAAATGGTAATATGAAGAGCAAAATAAAAATCAGTTAACCAAAACTTTCCCCAAATCTTAAAAATCAGCTGAATCTCATGTGATACTAATTGCTGTAAACTTGCAAATAGTTAAGAGAAAAACATTGTTAATGAATAGATTAATCTGGTGAATTGACTCTTTGTTTAATTGATTTTTCACCAAAATGATTTTTTAAAAATGAGCTCAGTTCCCAAAAGGCCTCCTTTCCCAAGCTGCCATCTGAAACATGCCATGTATCATCTCAAATGGACATTGAATGGGAACTGCTAAAATGGTCTGGTGTTACCCACCCCAGGAGAGGCTTAGATGTGTTTCCTTTTAGCCATGCTGACAATCGTTCTTCCCTGACAGGCCCTATTAAGAAAGGGTGTGGGCTTTCTTTCTTATTGTCTGCAATACCACATTCCAGAATTTTCTTAGATGTGCTTTATCCCTTGGATGCCCTTTTTTCTTCCAAAACTTTACTTCATTTTTCATATTCTTTCTTATCTAATTCTCGGTAAATTTGTTTATATTTCCTCCTCATCCTAGGCCTATGACCTCATTCAATTTCCACCCTTCCTTTCAATTAATTTCTTCCCCCTCTGTGCTCCATTGGCCACCATTCAAGCTATTTACTATTTTATTTCTCTCTGTATCTTCTTATGCCTTGAAGATGTTGTCTAATATTTATTATTCTATTAACTATTAAATTCTCAACCAACTGCATTTGGCATCCAACATTTCACTCCCCTCCACTGAAATGGTTCTTAGGATCATCAATGATTTCTTAATTTCCAAACTCTGTGACCTTTCATTGGTTCACATCCCTAAGGCCATCTACACAACATTTGAATCTTCTTTGTTTTTCTTTTGACATAATTCTCGTAAAGTTCACTTACTTTCTGCCTGGCTGTTCTTTCTTTTGCTCAACTTTCTTCCCTAGTCCTCTTTAAAGAGCTGTAGTGCTCTACACAAATGTAAGTGGAATTGCTCTCATTTATTTATTGATGTTTAAATTCAAACAAGGGACTGGAGGCTTGTTTTCCATATCAAGAAGAGTATACACACCCTCACAAGCAGCAAGCAGGTTACTCAGAATTCTATATAGAATACCCTTTCTTAGACCTTGGTTACTTTGGCAGACGTAGAAATAGATACAGAAGTAACTATGCAATGGTATCAGAGACACCATGGACCACGGGATCAAAGAAACCACAGAGAAGTTATGGAATTCTAAGCCTGACCTTAGGAGAACAGACTTAGCCAGAGGTGCCAGTGCTGACAGGAACATGAGAAGGCAAACTCAAATTCCTGAATTTCTATGTGTTGTGGTATGAATTGTGCCCCAAACCCCAACCACAATTCACAATGTTGAAGTTCCAATGCTGAGTAACTCAGAATGTCACTGTATTTTGGAGATAAAATCCTTAAAGAGGTCGTTGAGTTAAAATGAGAATGTTACAGTGGGGCTCTAACACAAACAGATGCGTGTCCTTTTAAGAACAGAGTAGGATGCACATAGAGACGTCAGGGATGTGGGTGCACAAAAGGGTGACAATGCTAGGAGGCAGAAAGAGGGCAGCCGTCACAAGCCACGCAGAGAGACCACAAGGGAAATCAAACCTGCCGATGCCTTGATCTTGGATGTTCAGCTTCCAGAACTGTGAAAAATAAATTTCTGTTGTTTAAACCACCCAGTCTGAGGTATTTTGTTATCACAATCCTAATAAACAAATATGCTAAATTCCTGGATAATCAGTTTGGCACCTCAAAGCTGAGTGGTTTGTCGGTGGAGGGATTGTACCCTAATAAGGTTTTCCTGTTTGCAGTAAGTAAAATTCTTCTTTATAAATATTTTTCCCTAATCAGAAGGTTGGAATTTGCTACTATTTCCAGAAGAGTGAAGTAATCCTCCTCAATATGCCACTTGCTTTTTTAGTCAGAAAGACTACTAGCTACGTGTGACCTTCACATAAAGAGAATTGCTTGTGACAGTGATCTAGCAAATATCAAAATTTGCCTCAGCAAAGAGCTAAAAAGCAAAACAAAACAAAAAATCCTTGATATTTGAAGAGCTTGTGTCCCTTACTCCAGAAAAAAATTGCTGCAATTCAAACAAGTTTTCCGCATCAGGCTCTGTGTTAGCTTCAGCAGAGGATATATACTCAACTGGAACAGGGCTTTAAATTGGTTTCATGACAAAGGCTATAAATTTTACTAGGTGACTCAAATTATTCATGAGAGAGAGGAGATCTTGATTTATGCTCTAGTTTTGTGTAAATTTCATTTTTGTAAAGTAAATCACTTTTCCCATTGACTCACATTACAACTTGAGAGACTCTTTATCTTCTTTCCTGAGTAATCTCCTATTGACAAAGGTATTTTTGCACTTCGGTGCAAGCATTTAATGACCTAAAAGCAAATCCTTAAATGAAGCATAGCTATTTGCAATAACTGCATGAAAACCATATGTTCATCCAACAAACGTAACAAACACTGAATGCCGACTATCTGGCAGGGGCTGCGGATTCAAAGACACTGACTTCCTGTCATCAAGATGCTTACTGTCTTTAGTACATTGAAAAAAATCTTTTGAGAAGCAAATAATCAGCCCTCACATGCAAGTGCTCTGTAATCTACATATATTGGATGATCTTAAAAACTGAATTATATAATTGTCAAAAATAAACAAGGCTGAATACTATTCAATGTGCTAAGTATAGATATTTATCAGCAAGAGCCATTATAACAAGGAAATGTACCCAGCCTGAACTGAGCTCAACTTCAAGTTGTACAGAGGTGACTTGGCATTCTTAAGGAAGAGTGAGGGAGTAGGGAGGGAAGTGAAAAATTATAAAAAGCAGGATGGGGTTGGTCCATGCGCATTCCCTTTGGGCTTGGTAATTGTAGCTTATCCAAGTTATAGCCCTTTCCCTCTTTCTCCACACCAGAGACTTGGAGACAGGACTTGTGTCTACACTGTGGCTGGAAAAACAGTAAATGCTTTGGGCAGTCTTGAGTTTTCTCAGGCAGGCACTTTAAGCAGGGCTAGGGGCATTCCTAGGGTCATTAAGGGATGTGGCCTCGAGCTGTTAAAATGATATTAGAGTGTGTTCAAGTCTTTATTGGCCAAGGTTGAAGCTTAGTTCAGAAGATTGCTCAGAGGAGCCTGGCTGAAGTTTGGTCAAGGAGAGAATCTTTGTTAAACACTACAAAGAACTTCATCATTGCTTGCTCAGATCCAGTCTAGTATACATCACTAAAATTGATCATATTTATCACCAGCGTTCCCATGATCATTTTATTGCTTTGGAAGCACAGGGATTCTTAACCAGGAATCAAATACTTCAAAAGGTTTATTACTGGCTGGGCACAATGGCTCACACTTGTCATCCCAGCACTTTGGGAGGCCAAGATGGGTGGATCATGAGGTCAGGAGATCGAGACCAACCTGGCCAGCATGGTGAAACGCTGTCTGTACTAAAAATACAAAAATTAGCTGGGTGTAGCAGCTCCTGCCTGTAATTCCAGCTACCTTGGAGGGTGAGGCAAGGGAATTGCTTGAACCCGGGAGGCAAAGGTTGCAGTGAGCCGAGATTGTGCCGCTGCACTCCAGCCTGGCGACAGAGCTAGACTTTGTCTCAAAAAAAAAAAAAAAAAAAAAAAAAAGCTATATTACCTAAAATTGATGTAATATCAAATGTATATGTGTATATGTAGATTTTTCTGGTAAGAGAGTTCATTACTTTCGTTAAATTTGCAAAAGAATCTGTGACACTAAAAATAATTATTTTAGGCTGGGCACAGCGGCTCATATTTGTAATCCTAGCACTTTGGGAGGCCAAGGCAGGAGGATCACTTAAGGCCAGGAATTCAAGACTAGCCTGCACAACAGAGTGAAAACCTGTCTTTACAAAATATTTAATACAAAGGGTTTAAAAATATTATTTATTGCCTTGGTCCAGCATCCACAGATAATATTTCTAAGAATCCAGCTTCACTACAAACAATTTTGAGAAAATGAACTACAGCTATTTGAGAGAATTTATTTCTACACAAGAAGCATTTATTGAACACTTAACGTGTTCATTGCATTGCACTAGGCCTTGTAAGGTCAATATGTAATCTTGGGATAGAGCTGAAGAAGCCATAGCATTTTTAAAAAATTAAATAGAGATGGGGTCTCACTATGTTGCCCAGGCTAGTCTCGAACTCCCAGGCTCAAGTGATCCTCCCACCTGGGCCTCCCAAAGTGCTAGGATTACCAGTGTGAGCCACTGTGCCTGGCTGGTAGCATTTTTTAAAAAAGGGAATGGGTGTGGGGTGGGTAAGGCTAGTTGACTGGAACAGCATCAGGATGGACAGTTGCCATGAACAGCTAATAGTTCTATTAGAAACTATATAACATTTGTGCATAAAATCTCATTAAATATCAATGGCTAGTTATGTAAGGGAATTTTAAAAATGTTGTGCTGGCCTATAAGCAGTAAGTAAGTTATTGACTTGAAATAGTTTATTGCATGGAAAGCATTGCTAACATAGAGTGTTTTCCATTTTCTATTCATGTTTTTCCTCATTATTTCTCCCGGGCTAATACTGTTTGGACACAATGAACACATTAACAGTACCCACCCTTGAATGCTCTTTAGAAAAACACAAAGTATTTATTGATTCTTTATGGGTTTTTATACCTAATTAAAGCTGGTTAGAATCAACAACCTTAACAACAATGTGTTGTATTCTCCCTGCTGCTAAAAAACAGCAGGAAAACATTTTTTAAGCAACAGAGTCATGCTGTAAGTTAGAAGTAAATGAGCACTTTCCAACAATAAGATCTGTGAAATTACTGCATTTATATCCTTTCCTTAATCCCTATTATGAAGATCACACAATGAAGAATATCTCTGTATAATGAAGGCTGTTGCTAACTCAAACACGATAGCACAAAGCAGGATGCCATCTGTTAGAATAATGTTGGAACCTCTAATTTTACAATTGTTGGGAGCCCATCATTACTTTTCTATTTATTTAAAATATATATTCAAAAACCTAATGCTTCAAGCTTCATAATAAGGCTTTGGTGATAAGTTCTATAAAAACATGTCACTATACTTTTCTCTGTGGTTGTCAGGCAATGTCTTTTACAAAGGAACAAAGGAAACCTCTAATATTGAATCCAAGACATTAGGAGCTCAAAAAAACCCAGATTGACAAAAACAGTCTATCAATTTTATTTATTGTGAGTTCTGGTACATGGAGTGGATGTTTGGACTCCAGCATAGGAGTGGTGGATGTTGTAGCATCCTAGTCTTGATTCTTCAAGCTATGTGAGCACTCTCACCCTGGGTCGTTCTCAGGCATCTTATGTTCCCAAAGGCATGACAGACAGGCAGGAGTTCAGTTATTTCAGAGAACCTGGGTGAAGAATATAAATCGAGATCCAGGGGGCTTATCATACTGTTGAGCATAGCTGCTGCTAACAGAAGCCATAGGAAGCTGATTTGTCAGCTGTCTGAAGGGAGAAGTTCATTGTTTTTTGTTTTTTTATTATACTTTAAGTTCTGGGGTACATGTGCAGTACATGCAGGATTGTTACATAGGTATGCATGTGCCACGGTGGTTTGCTGCATCTGTCACCCCGTCATCTACATTAGGTATTTCTCCTAATGTCATCCCTCCCCAATCTCCCCACTCCCTGCTGTCCCTCCCCTAGACCCCCATCCCCCAACAGGCCCCAATGTGTGATGTTTCCCTCCCTGTGTCCACATGTTCTGATTGTTCAACACCCACTTATGAGTGAGAACATGTGGTGTTTGGTTTTCTGTTCTTGTGTCAGTTTGCTGAAAATGATGGTTTCCAGCTTCATCTATGTCCCTGCAAAGGATAAGAACTCATCCTTTTTTATGGCTGCATAGTATTCCATGGCGTATATGTGTCACATTTTTTTTTTTATCCAGTGTATAATCAACGAGCATTTGGGTTGGTTCCAAGTCTTTGCTATTGTAAACAGTGCTGCAATAAACATACGTGTGCATATCTCTTTATAATAGAATGATATTGTTTTGGTTTTTCAAGAAGAGGTGTCACTATGTTGCCCAGGCCGGAGTGCAGTGGTGCGATCACAGCTCACTACAGCCTTGACCTCCCCAAGATCAGGTAATCCTCCCACCTCAGCTTTTATACTTTTAGTAGAGAATGGGTTTTGCCATGTTGCCCAGGCTGGTCTCAAACTCCCGGGCTCAAGTGATCCATCCACCTCAGCCTCCCAAAGTGCTAGGCTTACAGATATGAGCCACTGTGTCCAGCCTGAAGGGAGACTTTATAAAAGCTCAGTTCTGCTTGGCCATTTGGCTTAAATATATTTTAGCTATGAACAGAGATTGAGGTCAGAGACAGAAGAAGGAGGGAGCATCCATTCTTTGGCAAACAACCTCAGACTCATGATCACACAGCTCTTGAGGGGAGCAGGATTGAGATTAGAATCCAGGTTCCCTGGACTCTCAGTCCAGTATTTTTGCCCCTTGATGTTATGGTGCCTAATTGCAGACGCCATGCTGTGTCTTCACTTTTGAGCAGATCTCCACCACTTCAGAGTTTCTTGCCTTTTTCTAAAGAGCTCCAACAATGGGGTTCTCCACGGCACCCATACTACCACCAGTTTGACCATTAGATTTTTATTTTTATTTATTATTTATTTATTTATATTTTTTTGATGTAGAGTTTTGCTCTTGTTGCCCAGGCTGGAGTGCAGTGATGCGATCTTGGCTCACTGCAACCTCTGCTTTCCAGTTTAAAGCAATTATCCTGCCACAGCCTCCTGAACAGCTGGAATTACAGGTGTGTACCACCACGCCAGGCTAATTTTTTGTATTTTCAGTAGAGATGGGATTTCACCACATTGGCCAGGCTGGTCTCGAGCTCCTGATCTTGTGATCTGCTGCCTCAGTCTCCCAAAGTGCCTGGATTACAGGTGTGAGCTGCTGGGCCTGGCCTCGATTTTTATACCAACTGTCTCTTCCCCTTCTCCTCCAAATTTATTTATAACTCCTCTTCCACTTTTCTTTCCTCATATTTCTTTCCTCTATTCACAAGAAATGGGTAACGTAAGGTGGAAGAAGAGCTCAACGTATCATTTTTAATTTCTTTCTTCTCTTTCTCAAGTTTTAGGTATAAAGACTTCAGAGGAAGTCATGCAAACTTACAGATTCTCTCCCTTTTGGCTGCAATGATGACTCCCTATATTTCACTGCCTGGTCCTCACACCTTGCCTCTCTGTTTCGTTTTCTTCATCTCTGAGACCGCTCAGCAGAGGGGCAGGTAATTTAACTGATGATCGTTAGCCATTTCCTTTCTTGGCCAGTCAGTTGCATTCCTCCCTATTTTAGGGGCAAGTTCCAGCTTAAAGAAATCAACAACGTCACCTGACAACACCTAAAAGAAATGTATTTTGTACAAAAAGTACATTTCCTTATACTCTGAGGCTTTCTTCTCGCAAAGGCTGTTTATCTATCACAGCTCAGAGGGTTGTGCAGTTGAATTTCCTCATGTGACAGCTGGGTATTCCAATATACAGATGTCCTGGGAGCCAGCGCAGTGGCAGAGTGAGGGGAGCTGGTCTAGAGGATGGGTAGGGATCACCAGTAAATACGCTTCCCAGGTGCTTGGGTGGCTTCGGTGCTGTGTAGTCTATCACTCTCTCAGCAGAGCTGCTTCCAGCTCAGGAATATTGTCAACAATTCCGAACTGTACATTTTGAGGTGGTGAAATATTACAGTAAACATGTGATTTTTATTTTTCTAATATTCCTTGCTTCCCTGCTGCTGTCTGTGTCTTCTCTTCCTCACTCAGCCACATCGGTTCCTGTTGCTCATTTGGCATTCCTGGCTTCATAAATATAAATTTTATGGTTTACTTCCTTGACTCTATCTTAAATGCTTCCCACTCTGTCAGTTTCCCATGCATTTTTGAGCTACAGCCAGTTTTCTTTAACAAGCTGTACATTCCTTCACAGTCTGTTAAAAACCGCTATTTCTTTACTGCTGTCCTATAGACTCTTATCAATATTTCAAACCTTGTGATCACCAAGTAGCCCAAGAATAGCATCTGCAGTTAAATTAACAGGGATAAAATTACAAGATCTATCAATCCTTATGCTTCACGATGTAAGGAGGTCATTAACTGAGGTCAGGAGAAACTTTTCCCTGACAGCGAGCTCCTTCAGAATTAGTGCATTATGGGAACATTTACAAATTAGTCTCATTATATTTGGGGGCATCTGGTATGAACCCCTTGTCACAATCATGATTCTGGGAAGGCAATTAATAGGTTCTTGTGAATTCTCAGTAACCTCCAGCCTAATTTAAAAAAAGAAATTTGGATGAATTTCAGCTATTTTATCCAAAAAGACTCCCCCCCGCCCCGCGTGATTGTCAATCCAGCGGCCAAGAAGTCCATCATGAATTGTGGTTCTTGCTGTAATTGTGTAAGTAATGTCAGTTAACACAAGATGACAATGCCATTACTTAACTTTTCATCACATATATCCTACACTTTCCAACTTCCTATTGGTCACAGAGTCACAAAACATCAGAGCTGGAAGAGACAACAGGGGTCACCTTCTCTAGCATTTTCCAAAGCCCATTCTGTGGAACACCACTTCTGTGTAATGCTACAAGGTGTGACAGTATGGGGCAAAGATTTGTGGTCACATCATGGGGTTCAGCTAATTTAAACCACATGACTTTTCTTTCCTACCTGACTTTTCAGAAACCATAGGATGTCAATGCCCTCTGAGCGTCTCCCAGAGAAGGAGACGATATGCAGACTTCTTCATATGTATTTAAACACGGAATTCTTTTTTCAATTTATGTGCTTTGTAGCAGGTGCTTTTGTAAATGCTGATCCAATTGCACCCCTTCATTTTGCAGCTGAAGACTCAGCAGAAGGGCAGAAGCTTAGGTAACACACCAATACACAGCAGAGGTAGCCCCGGGGGTCTTGTCCCCTGATTTCTGGTCCAGGGTTCTCATTGCTTTATTCTGTGCATGCAGAGCGGATCTACAGAGGCCTCTCGTAGTGGGGTGACTCACATCACCAATTCATGTTTATGGAGCTTCTTCCTGGAGCTTGGCTTCTTCCAGGTCTAGCAGGGGCCACCATGGGCTGGCCACTGGTACTCCCAGTCCATGTTGAAGGATCTACTGAGCTAGGATTAGCAGCCTTCTCATTCTGCCTACAACTGTGAAGGTTTCTGGTGGATAGGGCTCTCAATGCTAAACTGGTGGAATCTAGGGCAAACCAGGACTGGTTATTCACCCCCACTATGCTGCTCTCCCAGCATCTTGAGGGGTCACTGTGCTGAACAACTTCCTATTGCTTCCTCAACCCCCTAGATCTTCTCTTCGCCTTTCTCTACCCTGTTCTGTTTCCCCAAAAGGGACCCCTTGCCCTTTGGATTCCAGATGAGCTGGATCATGGTTGGTATTTTTGGGAAGAGGTGAGGGTATTTATTCTCCTGCTTCCTCCTTGTGACTGCTGCCATAAGCTGTCTGCATCCCTCTTCTGAAGGCCATGACTCCCTGTAGATGGTCATCTCCATGCAGCTACCTCCCACAGCTAATTACCCTGGATTCTAGTTCTGGTAACCACTGGTTCCTCTTGTCTTTTCATTTCTATGGTTATAATAGCTTACCATTATTGCTGGCCTGTAATGAAAAGGCCTCTTGTCTTTTCATTTCTAAGGATGTCTTTTCATTTCTAGGGGTGGTAATAGCATCCCATTATTGCTAGGCCTGTAATGCTGCAATATCCCTTTTTCTTCCCCTTAGATTCTGCCCACAATTTTATAAACAATTCCTTTATTCAATTCTCTTCAAATTACCCAGTTTGAGTGTCCCATCTGTTCCCTGTCTGACCCCTGGCTGAGACAGTCACTGGTTGATCAATGTCACTTTGGGAATAAACTGGCTTTTGCCTAGGCAAAATGATAGCATGTCTTCGGAGGATGCTGTGAGAGCAAACATCTTTCACTTGAGGACAATTTTCTTCCTCATGCTGGATGGGAAGCCAGGTAAAGGAGGCTCTGATCTTAAATAAGGCCTACATTGCCAATAATCAGTGGCAGTAATTTCTGCCCAATATAACTCTTTGGAAGAGCAGCTATTCCATTTGGAAGCTCGGATAAGATAATTACATGATAATGCTTTCCAAAGTAAGACTTCTTAGTCTTACCTTCATTCTGAGGTTGATGGAAATAGCTGGGGACCTAACTGCCAGTACAGTTCCAAACTTTTAGATGGACTTTATATAAAAATTAGAATTGGAGGCAGAAACATACATCTGTAGGCAGCACAAGAAGATAGGGGCTGCAAGACTGGTTCCCCTCCAGCCCAGCCTTGTTACTTCCAGGTCTGAATTTACCAGTTGCTTGGTGCATGTCCAGGCAGCATTTGGCATTTGATGCTGGGCACTGTAACATGACTATTGCCACTTGCAGGAAGATAGATAACTAAAAAATCTTGAGATTGAACCCAGCTTCACGGAATATGCTACAGGCATGTTTTCTAAATAACCCTGATCCAGAACCTCATTTCCTGAACTGAAATCTGAACATAGCTTCAGTTTAGCATGATAGTTGCCTCAAGTAGGTGATCCATCCAGATGATCTAGAGAGTTTTTTAATATTCATTCATTCATTCATGCAATGTAAATTGACTCCTATTATGAGCCAGGTGCTGTGCTCAGTGCTGGGATAATGCAGTGAGCAAGGCTGGCAATGGATCTGTGGAAGGAATATTCTGCCAGGTGTGGTGGCTCACACCTGTAATCCTAACACTCCCAAGGTGGGAGGATTCCTCGAGCTCAGGAGTTTGAGGCCAGCCTGGGCAATATAGTGAGAACCCCTGTCTCTACAAAAAAATGTTTTTTAAAAAATTAGCCAGGAGTGGTGGTGTGCACTTGCAATCTCAGTTACTCAGGAGGCTGAGGTTGGAGGATTGGTTGAGCCAGGGAGGTCAAGGCTGCAGGGAGCCATGATCACACCACTGCACTGCAGCCTAAATAACAGAGTGAGACCCTGTTTCAAGAAAACAAATTTTTTTTTTTTTTTAAAAATGAATATTCTAGTGCAGGAGTCTGAGAGAAACAAACAGACTAATGTAAAAAATAATTACAAATTATGGTGTATTTTATGTGAAATGTACAAGTAAGGAGCACAGAGAGAGAATGACAGAGAAGAGATGCTTAACTTTAGACAGGGTACAGGGAATGCCTCCTAAGGAGGCGGCACTTAGGCTCAGAAGGAAAAGATGAGAAGGTACTATCAGGGAAGGATTCTGCAGGCAAACAGACCCTGTGCAAAATCACCAGACTGGCGAGAGCTTCTGAGGGAATTGAAGGACTGGGAAACAGGAGGATATCTGGAGCATGAACAGCTAATATCGGGGCTGGAATCATGGCTCTGGCACTTACTCTGTGATCTTGGGTAAGTCCCTTAACTTCTCAGTGTTTGATTTCCTCTTTTGTATAATGGGGATAAGGATAGTATTGACTTTCTTAATATTAACTGAGTTTATTAATATTTGCAGAGTCTTTGAGACTTTTTATACAGTAAGTACTCTCATTACATAGCCAGTGGTGTTAATATGAGATTGCAAAGAGAGAGACAGAGAGATACACAAGCCCAGACTATGTACTGGACTTCAGAGAAATCAGTCGCAGGTAAGAAATTTAAAAAGATATAATATAATAGAACGTCTTTTTTTCAAGGCACATCGCAAACTAATGCCTGATGATGGAATGTGTAGTGTATAAATTACTGATTTATTTTAAAAACAAATGATGTCTTTCAGGTGGTCTTTCAAATTCATCAGATGTTTATATAGGTAAATAGGGCCCACTTTGACCCCCTTAGCCATCCCTCCCTCAATAATTTACTCTGATGTATATAGAGAGCTTTTTTTTTCTCAAGGACATTTGAAAGTACAGAAGTGTGGGGTACTATTGATTATTTTAGTAAGTGTACCATGCCTGTCATTTAATCCTGCTTTTGTACCTCATCAGAATTTAAAACTATTTTTAGTTCCACATGAGCATAATTGTTTGTGATCTAAAAAAAATCATGGTAAGAATAACATTGGACAAAATCTAAAACGCCTCCTATAGCTTGTACAACAGTAGAGTTCATTGCAAGCATTTTATATAGGTTCTTTAGGAATGCCACTTGTTAGTATATTTTATTTTCTAATTTTTTCCATATTTTGAAGGGAAAAAACTACATATCCTTTTCATATATGTTTCTACTTACAAAACTGAATACAAGGTAGTGAAGGAGACAGAAAGATAGATACGGAAAATGTCCTCAAGCCATATGTTCAAAAATCTGCTCTAGAGAGAAGAAGAACCAGAATAAATATTTTGGTGAAAATTAGAATGTGGTTGCACACCAGAAGTTTTCCAAAGCCCTTCATTTTTCTTGGTATGCTTTCCGCACACAGTTCTAAAAAAGTTATTCTTCCCGCTGCAAAATTACCTCTTTGGAATAGATTTTAGAATTGGTATATATTCAGGCAGACTGCCCGTTCCTAATTCAGAACTTGGGATGAATAGTTTCGAATATTGAATATGGCACTCTCCCCAGTCTTGGCCAAGAGAAAGCATGCGCTAAGGGCCTTGACCAGAAAAACCAATTGGAATAAATAGAGTTGAAACATGCCTTTTACTGTCTTTCATTTTGAAAGTGCACATTTAACAATAGATTTTAGAGATATTGTGTGGTTTTGGGACTCGGTGACTGCGATTCTCAGTAGGCTTTAGAAGAGTAGGGAAGGAAGGGAATGTAAGATTAAATAACGTGTTGGATATTGAGCTTTGACAAGCTTCTTAACCTTTGTACACAGCCATGAAGCAAGGCAGTAGTTGGCTGAGTAGAACCCAATGACTATAAATAGTATTCTTTGATGTTTTCTAATCTTCTTACCCTGCTCCTTACTTGCTCATTCTACCCTGCTCTTGTTTTTCTGCTGTTTACAATGTTCTATCAAGTGAAAGATAAACCAGTGGCCATCAGAGGCAGAAAAATGTATTTTAAAAACTTTAACCTAGGTTTATCTCACATTCTTGAACTCAGAGAAGAAGGAGTAACATAAAGTTCACAGCTATGGTATCATTCTTAAGTTAAAATATTTTTAATGTCCCATAAGTGATTATAATGATCAAGTGAGTAAAACTGTAGAGTGTTAAAAAGTATTTTATCTTAGGGTGACCAACCATCCCCGTTTACCTGGGACTGAGGAGTTTCCTGGGACACGGGCCTTCAGGGTTGAAACCAGGATAACTGGGACAGTTAGTCACCCTAATAACACCATAATATCATAGGCCTTTTCTTTCTTCCTTCCCGCTCCTGGTCTTTCTCCCCAAAGCTGCCATTTGCCTTAGCTCCATCTCGGCAGATGCTTAATTCCTTTCCCTCAGGCATGCAGAGCTCTCTGCCTTTTATGTGAGTGGAATTTGAGAATAAGTACACTGAACACTTCTCACGGCAACTTCACATGCCTTGTAGCCTTTGATTTTCATAACAATTCCGAGAAGCAGCAAAGGCAGGTATAAGCTCCACTTGACCCATGCGAAAATAGGAGCTCAGAGAGGTTGCTGGTTACTTCCTGGGGTGACACAGCAAGACTTGACCCTACATCTCCTTACACGAAGTGCAGTGGTCCTTTCAGTTCACAGTGCTGAGGCTTCCAAATTTTTGTGACATGGACAGCTGGGGAATAGTCTTAGGATAAGAGTCTGAGCTATTCCTGGGGCTGGTAAATTGGATAGTGGAAAAGAACATTAGCTTGGAAGTCATGAGATTTGGGGTGTGCTCCTGAGCTGTGGCCTTGTGAGCGTAGTGTTACTGGACATGTCATCATCCGTCTGGGTCTCACTTCCTTCACAAAAAAAAATGCTGAAGTTGGAGTAGAGGAGCCTAAGATCCCTTCTTGTTCTAAATTCCATCCTATCTTCTCTTCACCATCCATGGCTGCTTTTGGATCTCCTTGCAAATTATTTTAAGGTACTTTATTAGACATAAAGATGGAGAATAGCAGGAAACTCTTTGCTGGCTAGTAGCCAGACTGGCAGGGTTAACGGTGTAAATCAGGCCCATTGAGCACCTCCTAAGTATTCCAGAACGCCGCCTTTCTTTTTCGTTTTTTTTTTGTTTTTGTTTTTTTTTTTGAGACGAAGTCTTATCATCCAGGTAGGAGTGCAGTGGCACAGTCTCAGCTTACTGCAACCTCCACCTCCTGGGTTCAAGCAATTCTTCTGCCTCAGCCTCCCGAGTAGCTGGGATTATAGATGCCTGCCACCATGCTTGGGTAATTTTTGTATTTTTAGTAGAGATGGGGTTTTACCATGCTGGCCAAGCTGGTCTCGAACTCTTTACCTCAGTTGATCCGCCTGCCTTGGCCTCCCAAAGTGCTGGGATTACAGGCGTGAGACACTGTGCCTGGCCCAGAACACCACCTTTTAAAGGATAACTCTAATAGGAGGTTTTAGCTAAATGATCTCTCAATGATACCACTCGTCTTGGGGCCAAATGTGTGGAGGCAGTAGAGGGAAAAAGAAACAAAAAAAGTGGACACAAAATCAGAAGAGCAGCTGCCTTCAGAAGAAATGATAGTTCCATGTCTTTTGAGGTCAAAGTTGCAAACTGCAAATTCAGGCTAGATATTCTACTTAGAATATAAGGTCCAAATTCTAAGCAAACTGGAGTTTGTGTGTGCTCCTCAGAGCTAAACAGATATCCACTGAGAAGCAAGTGAGCCTTCCAGCGCACTCCCTGCAATTTCTGTCACTCCATGACAAAAGTTTATCTTAAGGACATACTTGTCTGTAATAGGATGCTGTACTAGATTTTTGGAGTCCTTTGTAAGTTTGGGATCCCAGATCTGTGCACTAGTGCTAAGATGATGCTTAAGAGTTTTCCAAAAGAGTTTGCAGAACTCAAGAAAAAGAAATTGGAAAAAATGCCTTTTTACCTTCATTCTGACACAACAGTAGAGAAAGCAGGGTGGTAACTCAGGGAAGGAGACGCTAAAGCTCCCTTGAACCTCATATACAGTCTTTAGCACAACCTAATTGCTTCCAAAAAGCAGCCTTGGAAGTATGCTCATACCTAGAATTGAGCAGCATTCATTTATTGAGGGGTTGCCATGTGCTTCTGGGCTGGGTTCTTTCTCCAGATCCTCTAATTGAACCCTCACGACAATCCTGTGGGCAGGTACTTTTGTGGCCTTTTTACAACTGAAGAAACAGAGACTTAGAATGTCAGCATTATGTAGTTTGAGATCATACAGGCTATAAGTGGCAGTACTGAGATGACTCAAGCCCAGGTTTCTTTGTTTCTTAGATCTGCATCCATCAGTTGTCTCTCTAAGGCCATCCTGCAACACAGATGAAGCAGCTTGCTATGGCATAGAACAAGTGGGATAGATAACACTCATGTCCAATAATTAAGAGGAGAGGAAAGAGAAAGGGGACTAAGAGTTTCTTCCTTCCTTTCTACAAATGAAGAGGGTTGTAATAATTGTGCCACCTGAGGTCAAATGTATGTCCCCAGTTTGTCAGCTATTTGATGGTGATGATTGTATTTTTCCAAACTCGCTTCTCCTCCTGTGAGCCACTGAGCAATAAAGAACAGGCCAGGAAAAGAACGGCAAAGATATCATCCATTTGCTGGGAAGTCTTTTTTCTGTACTCCGTGTAGTTTGGGTGAAGATGAGACAGGGGAGCCATAGGGAAAGAGCCCTGGATCTAAGGGGTGACGATGGGAGCTTCAATCCCCACTTCTCTTCCATGTTGGCCAAGGCCCTCAATGGCTCTGAGCTTTAGTTTCTTCATCTGTATAATGGTTACCACAATTTTATATATAGAAAGAGTCATGAAGATTAAATGAGGTAATATATATGAGAGTTTCTAAAGCAATACTTACTTCCCCATAAACACCTTATGGAGTCCAAATGATTCTTCTGGTAAAGGTTGTGTTACAGGTGTAAGCGTTTAACGGCCCAGTAAAGACAAACCCCCCAAGTCTGCTCCCACCTGAAGGTTTCTGGGCTTACTTTTCTTGCCTCCTGGACCATTATTCTCTCAGATCTCTGCAGAACTGCCATGACTTATCAGTAAGGTCTTGGCTTAAACGTCACCTGGTGAAAGATCTATTCTGACTGTCCTATCTAAAGAAAAATACTCTGGCACTGTTTGATATTTCATCATCTTCATAGCGCTGCTATCTAAAATTAATTATTTACTTGCTTGTTTATTCTTTTCTCTTTCCATTCGAGTGCAAACTCTTTGAGAGAGAGGGCTTGTTTGTTTCACTTGCTGCTAAGCAGCAGAGGCCTAGATCAGGGCTGTCCAATAGCAGAAGAATCATTAAAAACAGTAGAGAGCAAGGAAAATGCATTTTGATGACACACTTTGTTTAATCTTATATATGTCAAATAATAGCATATCCACGTCATCAATATAACATTATAGAGATATTGTGCATTCTTTTAAAAAATACTGACTCCTTGCAGTCTGATGTGTATTTGACATAGCACATCTCAATAGTAACAAGCGTGTCATTGCTGCAGCACTGAGCAGTGCACGTCTGGAAAATTGGCATGCCCAGGGTTTCAATATTTGCTGGGCAAATATGTGTGAATAGATTTGGTTGGGACCTTGCTTGTATGAATTGCTCTAAATCCTTTGTTTTCAAATCAAGAAATTAGAACTTCAGAGATTATTCCCATCTTCCCTTCCAATATAGATGAGAAAACCTTCATCCAGAAAGAGGCAACACTGGTTTCTACATTGTTTTATGGAATGTAGGTGGCCGCATAGAAGGTGGCAGAGCCAGGCCTGGAACTCATGTCCTTTCTCATTCTAAATTGAATGCTCTTTTCAAATACTCATGCTGATATAGAGATTTAAAGAAATCCTCTATGATATATACAGCATCATTTTATTTCTGAATATACCGAATGATTGTATACAGTACTTCTTGACATATTTGGGCATAACTTCCAGAGTTTGGCATCAAACAAATGATCAAATTTTAGTTCCTATTGTTGTGAGAAGTCTTTATTCATACCTTGTTTAATTAAGTCATTTAATCTAGATTACTCGAAGAACTTATTATTTATTTACTTATTTATTTTGAGATGGAGTTTTACTCTTGTTGCCCAGTCTGGAGTGCAATGGCACAATCTTGGTTCACCACAACCTCCGCCTCCTGGGTTCAAGCGATTCTCCTACCTCAGCCTCCTGAGTAGCTGGGATTACAGGCATGTGTCACCATGCCCAGATAATTTTGTAGTTTTAGTAGGGATGGGGTTTTACCATGTTGGTCAGGTTGGTCTTGAACTTCCGTCCTCAGGTGATCCTCCCGCCTCGGCCTCCCAACGCGCTGGGACTACAGGTGTGAGCTGCCCTGCCTGGCCCATGCTTAGGGCTTCTTAAGAACTTTAGCTAAAAGCTTTAAAAACCAAACTATTCATTTTCTTTCTAGGATTGTATATACCAAGATGTTAAGAATTCAAATGTCACCCACACAACTGTAGACCACGTGGCCACCTTATTCACATTCCTTCCTCTCTTGAATCACTGGGAAGGAGGCGAGCAGCTGCTTGTGAGGTAGAATAAGATTGATTAATGGTGTCTACAGGAAATCAGCTCAAGACAATTAATTTTTACAGCACCAGCCTGGTACTTTCAAGCATTCTAAGATTATGCATTGTTAATTGATACTGCTGGGAATTAGGAGTAAAGACCAGTTTGCCAAAAAAAAAAAAAAAAAAAAAAAAAAAAAAAAAAAAAGAAAGAAAGAAAGAAGGACACAGCTGTATTGCATATTCATATCAACTTTCTACTTAATAATCCAGTGGAGAAGGGAAATCAGAACTGTGGTCTATCAAACACATTGCAGATGAGGAATTATTGCCCCTTTCCTTTTATTGTTGAGCTATGAACATTAGGAATTGTAGTCTAAGATAATGAGTTGTCACTTCTGCCAACGGAAACACGGTGCATATTCTGTCAGTCTTCCACTTTTGAACCTCTAGGGGCAAACAACACAGTGCCTGGGCTGCTGTGTGTGTTCTGATTTAATTCTCTTTTGGTGTCTATTTGCATCTTCAGAGCATCGGAGGGCATGGGATTACTGCCATCTTTTCTGTGCGGTGTCTGGGGAAGCGGGCTGGAGAGAGATTTCCACAGTCGATACCCACATTTCCAGGGACTCACTAAAATGTGTTACAGAAAGTATCAAGTTGAATGCGGATTCTAAGAATGAGAATTTTCTTGGCTTAGAGAAACATGATTCTTTGTTATTCTTTTTGAGTTGAAGTAGTTATGTTTTCCAATATTACCCACTGGCTTGCTGCTCCATTCTTTTGCAAGAAAGATTGTCACCCTCATAAATGCATGCTCATGGTCTCTATAATAATGTAACCGAGGAATAAAGAAATGTGACATTTTCTAGAAATTTGCTGTATAAAGCCACAACAAAAGAATTCTATTTGTTAAAGACTTCTTTTTTTAATAAAAAATTATGTTTTATTGCTACCATTCTACAAAATAAGAAAACAAGGTGTAGAGAAATTATTAACTGTGCTCTTTTTTCCCTTCTTTTAAACAAGATTTTTATGAAGCATTTTTTTTTATTTTTACAGATTCAGGGGGTATATGTGCAGGTTTGTTACATGGCTATATTGCTTAATGGTGAGGTTTAGGCTTCTAGTGTGCCCGTCACCCAAATACTTCACTTTAATAGTTTCAGTAAACCAGAAAAAAAATGTATCTCTTAACAATGGAGGAAGTAGATTAAAATCCTGAATGTTTTTGCTGAACTAAAATGTCTTTATTTTGAGTTGGGCATTTCAGCTTAGCTGCTTTAAATTTCAAGCTTTGCTTTTACATTTTAAACTTATTAATAGATCATCTTTCATTGAGGCTTTATTTGAAAGGAGCCCTCTAGTTTTAATAAGATTGGAAGTAAGGGCTGAAGATGGATGAGAAACTTAACGGAGAAGAATCAGCTCCAGATAGCCATCAATTTACTTATTTTTATTTATATAAATTTACGGGGTACAATTGCAATTTTGTTGCATGCATAGATTGTGTAGTGATCAACTCAAGGCTTTTAGGATACCATCACCCAAATAACATACGGGGTACTCAATAATTTCTTATCATCCACCCCCTCCCGCCTCCTTACCCTTTCTAGTTGCCATTGTCTATCATTCCCCTCTCTGTATCCCTGATGCCCATCAGTTTAGAGTGTGCTTATTCAGAGGTGCTTTGGGGCAGAGTTAAGGCTTTATTTAGGCCATGGAGTCTAGTAGACAGGGGCTAGCCATGTAATCTAAAACAGGAGTCTTACTGTCTTCAATCTCAGCCTTTTCATTTGTAAAATGTGATCACTTTATATCCTATCTCAAATTGCTACAGTGAGATTAAGTGCTAAAATACATGTAAAACTTCTGGTATGCTTTAAATGTTCAGTAAACATTGATGACTGTCATCATTAGTGTAATTTTCTCTGAGTAAAAGTGTCTTTTTTTTTTTTTGAGACAGGGTCTCACTCTGTGGCCTAGGCTGGAACACAGTGGTATGATTACAGTTCACTATAACCTCCAATTCCTGGGCTCAAGTGATCCTCCTACCTCAGCCTCCTGAGTAAATAGGACTACATTCATTTGCCACCACACTCGGCTAATTTTTAAGTTATTCATAGAGACAGAGCCCTGCTATGTTGCCCAAGTTGGTCTCCAAATCCTAGGCTCAAACAATCCTCCCATCTGGGCCTCCCTAAGCACCAGTATTACAGATGTGAGCCATTGCCCCTGGCCTTTAGTTCCTTTATCCCAGAGTAAAGCAATTGATGTCTGTGTACTGAAATAATTGTATAGTTTTGACATATTACTTGGTAATGCAGGCCTTTTTCCATTTTCTTAACTGGATTTATTTTTAGTACTCACATATATGAGTTTCGAATGTACACAATATTTGAAAATAATAAAGCCATCTTTAAAATAATGTAAAGTATGGCCTTGAACTGACCCCTTGACTTTTTTCTTCTGAATTTCTGAGATTTTTTTAAGAGACTGTAGCAATTCTACGTCATCCCGGAATGACAGCCCTAATATAATTGCAATATAAAGGTCAGGGCAGGATGTCACATATTTGTTGTTTCCTTCAGGATCAGTCTAAGATTCTCTCTGCACAGTACCATGACAATGAGTTTGAAAGAGAAAAATTTAGTTAATCAGGCCGTTGATTTAGCTACATGAAGCCAAACAATGAGTTTCAATCTTATTTTCTTCTGCTTCATTGCATTGATAAGATTCAATCCATACTTCTGACATCATGTGTGTGACCTAAATCACATTCTTTTACGTTCTGGAAATGGCTTTAATTGAGTGCTTAATGGAGTATTTGCTCTATTCGAAAGACCTTCCTTTGCACATGCGTGTGAGGAGAATTGTAATCCAGTGATTATATTGCTGGGAGAGACTCCGCTTCAGTTAGTACTGGTGCTTTAAAATATTTTTCCTGTGGTTGGATGGGGGAGTGGGTGGTGATTTTAAGATGGGCTTGCCTGAAGTAATTTCACAGCAATGACAGATGACTTTGATGAAGGCTGTTTGTATGTATTTCTTTTCTTATTTTAAGTACTACCCAGATCTACCCGTGACTAGTTGCTACATATTGTGTTAGATAAGAATGTTATGAAACAAAATAGAGTCTACTTAATCTAAGAGTTTAAAAGTAGGGACTCTTAGTAAGTTGCTTCATGATTCCAAACTTCTGTTTCCTTGTTACTAAAGTATTTTTGTTTGTTTATTAGAAAGAAACAAAGCAATACTGTATGTGGAAAATCCTTAGCCCAGTGATGGGCATATTATGAATATATAATAAGCAGTAACTATTTTTATTTTTTTTGTGCTCCTACCTATGACCTCAGTATGGTAGAACACACATATAAATCTTATTTTCTGACTAATGTGCCCTATTCATCGAAACTTTAAAAAAGCCTTCCGTTCAAAGGGAAATGGAAGCTGCTAAACAGGATCACTTTTCAATTAAAAAATGCTCATCTGCCCTTCTTGGGCCGGCGATTTTGGTTCCAGGAAGATTCTACATGAACCTTCTGATCATGTGTGAAAGAACACATAAGAAAAGCTCCTGGAGACGGGCTGAGGAATGACGCTGCAGTTTCGCTCCCCACTTCCCCAGGACTTGGTGGCGATGACAAATGGCAACTCAAAGCAGTTTTCCAAAGGCTTCTTTAAAACAAGCCAAACAGTTCTTGTTTGAATTGGCTGTTTACTGTCATTCTTACATGAAAAGAAAGAAATGTTTGGCAAGAGCACACTTCAGCAGGCTGCCAAAAGGGAGCTTCCAAGAGTCAGTGTGTCACTGGGCAGTTGTTCAATCCACCAGGGGAATATCACTGAAACTCAGCTTGAACAGGCCCATTTCTCCGCAAACCACATGTCTGATAACAGCTATTAAGGTTCATACATGGGTTTCAGATGCATTCACACCTTTATCATTGTTTTAACTTTTTATTTCAAAATCATCTCAGACTTAAAGAAAAGTTGCAAAAAATAGCATAGAGCTCCTATTATCTTTTTCCACCAAAATGCTATATATAATTATGGACAATTGCACTCCTGTTAATTCGATACCTATCACAGAAATTGCAATATTATTGTTAATACAATTCCTCATTCTTTTCAAAATCCAACGTGTGGGTAGAATGAACATTTTCTTCATATTTATGAATGAAGAAATTGAGGCACAGGTCATAGATCCAGCGAGGGCTGAATTGGAGCTAGATTTAGTATAGCTGATTCCCAACCTAGATGTAAAAATAAATGTGTTTTGTGTAGAAGAAATCATTTAAGAGCATGCATGCACGCATGCGCATGCGTGCGCGTGCACACACACACACACACACACACACACACACACACACACGCTATGTGA
The DNA here is from genome assembly GCF_001604975.1 of Cebus imitator. Lineage (NCBI taxonomy): Eukaryota > Metazoa > Chordata > Mammalia > Primates > Cebidae > Cebus > Cebus imitator. Next base: position 3,345,160 of record NW_016107457.1, read on the forward strand.
ATCATTTTGATTATTAGTTCGCTAGTAAAATAGCTCTCCCCTCCTGCATATTGAGTCCACCCTTGCTAGCCCAAATATCCCTAGAACCTATTGCCTGCTTCAAGTACCACTAATGCTCCCTAGAATTCAGATGTTTCCCATCCCTTACTTGTATTTTTGCAAAAATAAATTTCTTATTTATCTTCCTTACTCCACACTGTTGCCAGAGTGTCTTTTTTACCTAAGCGACAGATCTAATTACATTATTCTTTTGTTTAAACTCCTTCAATAAGCTCATGTGTATTGTCCACTCATTTCCAAGTACCAAACAGGACATTCACATTCATCATCTCCTTTAATCCACACAACCACACTATGAAGTAGGTGTTATGTCGTTTCCTTGGTTCGAGAGGTTTACGGGTTGAGATTATTTGGTAGCTAAACGGCAGAGCCAAGAGCTGAACTTAGGACTCTAGAGACATCGATCACCCAGTCTGACCATTGCCTACAGGATAGAATCCAGAGTCCTGAGCCTGTCCATTAAGATTCAGGCTGGACTTTAGTGCATCTTTATTGTAACTTGGTTCCTTGTATCCTTTGCTTATGTACACCAGCCTTCTTGCCCTAACTCCTTGTTTTTTCATGCTACCATGACTGTTCAAATATAGGACTTCTCTCTCTGCCTAAAACGACTGTCCCTGTTTTTGCTACTTGGCAAGACCTACTTCAAATTCACAGTGGTGCCCTCGGGTAGGGAGGGCAGTGTGGTGGGAATGCTCCACCTCGGTGCATTCTGTAGAGACTGCAAGCAATAAATGCAGTCTGTAGAAAGTTAGTATCAAAATTGAGTAAAATCATCTGCTTCTTATTAGCATCAGGCACCAGCAATTGAAAGAATGTCAATGACAAGACTCCTCTCTGTGGGAGGTGTCAGCTACTCCTGCCTAGGTGACCCTTCTACAGATCACTGTCTCCTGGTTTCTCCATGTTTCTGCCATGTTTATGGGATCTCCGTTTAGATCTGCTGTCAGATTATGTTCCAACTACTTTATTGTCTCTTCCTCACTCAGACTATGTGTTTCTTAAATCCAGTGACAATGTCTTGGACACCTTCGTGTTCTTGATGCTGAGCACAAGGCCCAGAGTAGGTGTGTTTCTAAACGAGCTTAAAAAAATCCCCGAATTCCCTTTATATCTTTCCTTGGAAGTACTTCTTATTAATAATGAATATGTACACCTTTGTGTTCTGAAGAAGTTTTGTGGAAGAGTATCTAGTATTTAAAAATTATGTAATGACACATTATAACCAGTGATTTCAAAACTGTATGCAGCAGCTTTTAAAGATAAAACCTGGATAATCTAAAGAATCTAGGAGCCTTTAGTTGAGTAACATCAAAGAGCCATATTCTGTGAAACTCCTGATAACATCATAGCAATAATATGCGCTAGCTTTAAAGCTCAAGAGACAAGGCCAAACTCTGGCTCTGCCGCATGCATCACGCACAGTGACCACGGACAACTTTTTATTACCTGGAACCTAATTTTCTCCTGTAATTAATAAGTCCTGTGCAAAATACATATACAAACACGGATGGGGTTTAGCAAAGTGTCTGGTACATAATAGTACTGTCGATGGCCAAATCTTGAAATTTTGCCCTAATTATTAGTATTTCAGAGATTTCTATAACAGAGTTATTTTAGAAACATAAAGTCATTTAATCAGTTTATATTAGTTGTAAAACATAAAAGTGTTCATGAGATCATGGAGTAAAAGACCACCTCACAATGGAGAATTTTCCATAGGCGTTACCTTGATTTTAGTTCACTGCAATGTCAACTTTGCAGTAGATTGACATGATTGTATGTTGAGGAGAGAATTCCTATGTTGACAAGGGTTTAAAACATCATACATTTAGTAAAAATGCTACCTTGTTTAGATTAAACTTAAGGTTTATTTGAAATGTCCATAGTAGAAGCTCTATTATCTAATGTGATTGCCATTGGCAGATAAATTTGTTGGTAAATTGAAAAGTGATTCGTGAAAATAATACATACATATTTTAAGTATTTATGTTATTTGTCAATTTCCTGGTGAAAAGTCAATGCCTTTCCTTTAAGTGTAGGTGCACTGACTGGACTGCTCACTCATCTTTCTTGTGTAAATTAAACCCCAATGCATTGTCTATTGTTTCTATTAGTTTGTGTGTATTAAAAGCAGAGCTAGAAGGTAAAGACCACTGTGAAGCTGAAAGCAGAAGCTGTCTAATGTTTGACAAAAATGTCCCACTCTTTTATGAATATCTCACACACATCTTACTGATTAATTTTCTTTCAGACTTGCTTTTCTTAACTCTTTCTAAAGTACTCAACTAAGTTTTTATAGAAACCAAAGTCTCTCTTTCCACATTCGTATTTCCTCCGTCTGTGTGTATCTAACTGTGTAATTTTAATAGTAAACTGGCATAAACTGATTTGAGAAAAATGTAAGCAACTCGTTGTAAGCATAAAACCTGTGTTTAGACATTCCAGAAAATAACCTACTAACTGTTAATTGTTCATCGTAACATCAAATGTCTTATAGAGAAAACGGAGACCATGGCTCTGTCAGGTGTACTAGTTAGGAGCATTGGGAGTGTCAGCTGGATTCAATTTTGAGAGCTTAGCTCCCCTCTCTGAACTGGATTTTGCTAATTAGAAATGCCGTGAGCAGAGATTTTGACCCTTAAAATGTTTTCAACTTTTATAACCTTGTTGTAAGGCTATTTCAAGGCAATTCAATTTAAGATGTTGCTTAGTGTTTGAATTTTATCTTTTGCCAAGCAATTTGTCTTTTTTTTAGGGCACATGGATTAGAGAAGATCCATGTGCCCTGATAAAAATACTAGCTTAATTTTAAAGAAGGAATTAGACAATTGTATCCTGAGGAAACAGTATCTGCCAAACACTTGCTGGGGAAAAACACTAATAATGTCCTAATGCTCAGCTGAACATTCACACCCCCAAATCCTTCCTGAGCAGCCAAGCTTTAAGAATACTTCCTGACACTTTTACCTAATTTGATATCAAACATTTTAATGCAACTCACAGAGAACTGATCTTTTGTCAACTCGCATGAGTCTCTTTTGGCGTCCGATTAATACAAATATTTTCTTAAATAGAAACAATTTAATGTTCTTTGTTTAGGCTGAAATCCCATATTTCAAAGGATTATGAAATAAATGTGTTTGCTATAGGGTAGATGAAAAGAAGATCTGACATTTGGAAATCTTGATATAATTGATCTGATAAATTCTTAACTCCTGCTGACGTCGATGAGAGAGAAGGGTATGTGTAAAGAGCCAGAGGTCACGTTTGAAGTATTTGAAATTTGAAAATGTTGCCAAGAGGCTTATCTAAACCTTACTGAAGCCACTCATTTGTTGAGCCATTTGGCTGGGAAAGATGAAAATTTGCACGACTCTCTATAATGCAATAGGTTAGGTTAGATTGATGTAAGTTTACAGATTTTTTTTTTCCTTTGTAGCATTTTAAAATCTGGAAAATTTTACAGTTAAAGAGTGAAACAGAGATTGATACTAGGCTTGTATTATTGCATGATAGCAAATGGCTGGAGCTAAGCAGCAACTGCCCTTATATAGGATCTTTGCCCTTTAATACCCTATGGTTCCCCCGCTCCCATCCTTAACAAGTGCCCTTCATTTTTGTTACCTCCTGACAAATTACCCATAAGCAGATGAATTTGCAATTCTTCTCATGGACTTTAACTTTTTTTTTATATGAGTTTTGCATACAAAGATATACTTATCTAGAAGGATTAGGTTCTTCCAGTGTGATGAATTGTTCCTCTGCTGTCTGCATGAACACTTTCAGGCTGTTGTGTTGTACCTTAATCTACTGTAAACACTCAAAGCAGAAGGTGCCTCCCCCTGACAGTAAGAATCCCAGTTTAGACAGATTTAAGAATTTACAGCTTTAATGTAGACGTGACATCTTGCAAATACATCTTCAGATGAATATCTCCCCAAACCCAAGGGCATATGTGGTCATTTACCTTTTGAGTGCCCTGCACATTCCTGGGTTTCCTGAGTTTTCAGATTACATGCAACTTGCATGGTGTTTTCTTGGTGATGGTACTGAAGTATGAAGGGAAGTCCAGAATTAACTCACAGTTTTCTTTCTGATTTCCTGAAATGTCTGGACAGGTTGCCCTTGACCAATGTCCTTGTCACTAAGACTTGTTGATGGTGCTTCCCCAGTGATTTGGCGTAAGGAGCAGCAGGGTTGGAGATCATCCCGGAAGGAGAGGGGATCTGAGGACAAAGACAGACTAAAGATAGTGGGAAGGTTGGAGAAAGTGCGGCCAGTAGGATCGGGCCAGGGATACCACAGGAAAGGTACAGCTGAGGACAACTAGAGTGGAAGTGAAGCTAGAAATGAGTGGAAACTGAAAAGAATGAAGAGTTTTCTTGTCTGTTTTTACACTCACTGCTAAGGTTGGGCGTTCACTTCTACTAGATATGAAATGTGTGAACCAAGCTTCATACCTGGGATTATATGGAGACTGAAGAGAAAAAAATGATTTCTAAGGAAATAGGCCTGCATTTCCTTAGTTACTTAGAACCCTTCACACATATTTAAAGTTTTATTTTTGGTCATTAGCAAATACAAGGATAAATTGGCTAATAAGAGTCTTATACTTGAGTGACTTCTTAATCCTTAAATTCTCTCAGTCTGCAGACCAGTGCGTCTATGGGAGATGCCAGTATTAGCAAAGGTATTTCTTGTCACCTATTTACAGCCCTCTTTCTGGGAACCCTGCTTAGTACATATGATAAAACTGCTTGAAAAGGAATCTGTGCATGAAAGAGGGTGGGGAAGTGGGCTGTGGTTTGACTGGAGGAAGCAGAGCTTAAATGGCTAAATAGCTCACTTTTAAAATCCTGATATAAATAAAATGTTTTTCTTAATATTATTGTTTGGCTCTTTTCCCGGGTAAGTGCATGAACCATCCATCTTTGACCTTGGCTCTAACATATGAATTTTTATCTTGCAGGAATGTAGGGTCACGGGTTACAGATCATAGGTTGTTTGAGGTGAAAAAAACTTAGAGATCTGCTAGTCCGATCCTTAATTTTATGGATGAAAAAATGTATTCCAGTCTCTGTCATATTTAAATAACTCTGAATACATTGGAACATATGAGGTGATATATCTGTTTTAATTCATTTTTTTTGGAGAGGGAACTTCTGGGGAGACTTCTTTGCTCATGCTCCAGTCCGAATTCGTGCTTTCTGAGCCTCAGTACAGGGGTCACTCTGGGACTTTATTACCATCCTAGGGCTTGCTTTGCCTCTCCCTTATGTGGGATCCTGAGTTTCCTTGTTTCTATGTCTTTCTCTTTTTTGGTTTATATATTCCTTTAGGTGGAGAACATTATCCTGCATCTTTTAGAGTAGGGAAGCATAGATGATAAAGGTTTTGAGGTTTTCCATGCTTCAAAAGTCTTTATCCCCACACTTATTGATAACTTGGCTAGGTATATGTCTAGATTAGTCTGTCCTCTTTCTGTTAATAGAGACATACCCAAGACTGGATAATTTATAAAGGAAAGAGGTTTAGTTGACTCACAGTTCCACATGGCTGGGAAGGCCTCACAATCATGGAGGAAGGTGAAAGCCACATCTTACATACTGGCAGGCAAGAGAGAGCTTGTGTAAGGGCACTCCCTTTTATAAAACCATCAGATCTCCTGAAACATATTCACTACCACAAGAACAGCAAGGGAAAAACCTACCTCCATGCTTCAATTACCCCCCACCAGATCTCCCCCATGACATGTAGGAATTATGGAAGCCACAATTCAAGATGAGATTTGGGTGGGGACACAGCAAAACCATGTCAATGTCTTTGTCCATTTGTGTTACTATAAAGGCATACCCAAGGCCAAGTAATTTATAAAGAAAAGACGTTTATTTGGCTCATGGTTCTGCAGGCTGTATAGGAAGTGCAGTGCCAGCATCTGTTTCTGGTGAGGCACTCAGGCTGCTTCCACTCATGGCAGGTGTGTACAAAGATCACATGGCAAAAATGGAAGCAAAAGGGTGGAGGACATGCCAGGCTCTTTTTAACAAGCAGCTCTCCTGGGAACTAATAGGGTGAGAATGTGCTGATTTCAGCAACAATGGCACCAGGACATTCATGAGGGATCCTCCTGCGTGACCCCACACACTTCCCATTAGGCCGCATCTCCAACACTGGGGATCAAATTTCAACATGAGACGTGGTGAGGGCAAACACAGCATATCCAAACCATAGCAGCACAAAATTTTGAAAATCACTCTGCTCCTTGAATTTTGAAGATACCGTGTCTTTGGGTTTTGATTCCTTCTATATGACATTTTTTTTTCATTCCAGAAGTTTTTATTGCTTGTGTACTGGTGATGGGACTTCAATTGGTCTTTTTCATTGTACTGTGTGCTAGGTTAGTCCAATAAATCTGGAAACTTTTGCCTTTCAGTTTTAGGAATTTGGTATAAATTATTTATTTGATAATTTTCTGCCTTCTATTTTTTTTCCTGTGGTCTTTCAGTTTCAATATCTGCTCTTATCTCTAATGCAATAATGATAATTTTCTAAGTTTTCTTATGATGATATTTTTGTATCTTTTCATCTTTGATGGTCACTTTTAATGTCTTTTTCCACCCTCTTTTTGTGTTAAAGAATTTTCTTATTTACTTGGTAATTCTAATTTTCTCTTACTGGTAAGGAAGGATGAACTGAAAAATGTTTTAAAATTTATGAGGTAGGATGAAACTTCTGAACTGCTAGGTTTGTGTGTTTATAATTCTTTTAATTCTTTTTTTTTTTTTTTAAATGGAGCCTCACTGTCACCCAGGCTGGAATGCAGTGGTGGGATCTCGGCTCACTGCAACCTCTGCCTCCTGAGTTCAAGTGATTCTCCTGTCTCAACCTCCCAAGTAGCTGGGACTACAGGCGTGTGCCATGACATCCAACTAATTTTTATATTTTTGGTAGAGACAGGGTTTCACCATGTTAGGCAGGATGGTCTCTATCTCCTGACCTCATGATCTGCCTGCCTTGGCCTCCCAAAGTGCTGGTATTACAGGCTTGAGCCACTGCGACCGGCCTATAATTCTTTGTAATAGATTTGGGGAGAAAAATGAAAGGAAATGCCCGTGTTCAATCCATAATGTTTAGCTGGATGTTCTGGCTGGTATGCTATAAACTACCTGCAACATTACTGGAGCCTAATAAAGCTTTGGTGCTTGTCTTCCAACCTGCCTCCCTTTACCAACATCCTCTCTCTCTCTTCTTCCTTATCTGTGTGCATTCCTTCTACCATATTCAGTACATTTGTTTTTAGTATCTCTCTCAAGCAATTTGGAAAAAAAGTGGTATGGAATACAGTTAGTTAAAAAAAATTAGATATAAGGCTGGGCACGGTGGCTCACACCTGTAGTCCTAGCACTTTGGGAGGCTGAGACAGGTGGATTGCCTGAGCTCAGGAGTTCAAGGCCAGCCTGGGCAACACAGTGAAACCCTAACCCTACTAAACTAAAAAAAATTAGCAGGGCATGGCAGCAGGCATCTGTAATCCCAGCTACTCAGGAGGCTGAGACAGGAGAATCACTTGAACCCAGGAGGCAGAAGTTGCAGTGAGCCAAGATTGCACCATTGCACTCCAGCCTGGGTGACAGAGTGAGACTCTGTCTTAAAAAAAAAATTATAACTAACAATATTTGTCTAAGGCCAGAGCTTAGGTTAGGTTGATATCACCAAATATCAGGTACCTTCCATTTAATTCGAGAGCAACGTATTGAGCTCTCATTCTTGGCATTGCACGTAATTACCACTGAACAAAAAGTAAACAAATAAAAAATAAAATTATACTCTATCTCACAAGGCTTGCATGCCAAAATAGTCATGCATCACTTAATGATGAGATTACATTCAGATAAATGCATCCTTAGGCAATTTCATCATTGTGTGGACATCACAGAGAGTACTTACACAAACCTAGACAGTGTAGAGGCTATTACTCAGCTAGGCTATATGGTATAGCCTATTGCTCCCAGACTATAAAACTACACAGCATTTACTGTACTGAATATTGCAGATAATGGTAACACCATGGTAAGTATTTGTGTAGGTAAACATATCTAAACGAAGAAAAGTTATGCTAAAAATATGATATAAAAGATTTAAAAAATGCTACACCTACACATGACACGTACCTTGAGTGGTGTTTGTAGGATGGAAGCTGCTCTGGGTCAGTGAGTGAGTGGTGAGTGAGAATGAAGGCTTAGGACACGACTGTGTACTACTGTAGACTTTATAACCACTGCATACTTAGTCTACCCTACATTTATACAACCTTTTCTTCAACTATAAGTTAATCTTAGTTACTGTAACTTGTTTTTACTTTATAAGCTTTTAAATTTTGTTATACTTTTTGACTCTTGTAATAATATTTGACTTAGAACACAAACACATTGTACAGTTGCACAAAAATATTTTCTTTATATTCTTGTTCTATGAGCTTTTCTCTATTTTAAAAATTATTTATTTATTTTTTAACTTTTTAAATGTTTTTGTTAAAAACTAAGACACAAATCCACACATTAGCCTAGGGCTACCCAGGTCAGGATTGTTGATATCACTGTCTTCCACATCCACATCTTGTCCTGCTGGAAGGTCTTCAGGGACAGCAACACGCATGGAGCTGCCATCTCCTATGATAACAATGCCTTCTTCTGGAATATCTCGAGAACCTGCCTGAGGCTGGTTTACAGCTAACTTTTTTTTTAAGTTGAAGGAATACACTCTAAGATAATCATTAAAAAGTCTAGCAAATACGTAAACCAGTAACATAGTGGTTAGTTATCATTATTTATTATGTACTAAGCATCATTGTATGTGTTAAACTAACACAGGAACAGAAAACCAAACACTGCTTGTTCTCACTCATAAGTGGGAGTTGAACAATGAGAACACACAGACACAAGGAGGGAAATATCACACACAGGGGCCTGTCGGGGGATTGGGAGGGCAAGAAGAGGGAGAGCATTAAAACCTACATCCAGGCTTAAAACCAAGATGATGGGTTGATAGGTGCAGCAAACCACCGTGGTACATGTATACTTATGTAACAAACCTACACGTTCTGCACTTGTATCCTGGAACCTAAAGTAAAATAAAATTAAAGAAAAGGTTGTATGTGTTAGACTTTATAGGACTGACATTCAGTTTTGTTCACAAATGCATGAGTAATTTGTTGCTCTATGATGATGTGAGGACAAATATGATATCACTAGACAATATGAAACTTTCAGCTTCATTATAATCTTATGGAACCCTCATTGAATACACAGCCTGTCATTAACCGAAACACTGTTAATCAGCGCATGACTCTACTTTCTGCCTGACTCATGACCTTGGAGCTGCTATTGCTCGTTCCATTATTTTAATGGGAAAGCTGAATTAGCTCGCATAAACATCAAATTAATTAAGGTCCTCAAAAGTTTAAAATTGGAATTTTATCTAAGCTTTTTTCCTGTGATCATTGTATGATTTCTGAAAATACTAACCCTATGTTGAACTTCTCTCTATTGCCTCAAACTGCCTTGCACCACGTTTTCCCTAGCAGGTGTGCCATATGGGTTTGTGGTTGATGATGCTGGCAGTAAAGCTCTGGTCAATATGACTATAATCTCTTAGATTTTGATAGAAACATCAATGCCTCACTTAAACTTGGCAGGTAGGGAACAGACAAATTGATCCCACCGTAATTGCCACATGTGGAGATGGAGATTCGGAGGCTAGGATCAGGTCCAGAAAAAGGGACCATGGCAGTACTTGCACCTTCTTGTTATTTCTCAGAAAAACATTTTCTGTGTTTCCCCAGTGAATCACTGGGACAAATAACAGAAGCAGTGATTGACTGGCTCAAAGTCAGATCTTTCGTTTTTCATACCCTCATCAAGATTGCCCCACACTGAGTATTTTATAAGCTCTTATCTGCTGGCACTGGATGGAGTAGACCCTGAATTTTCTGACCACAGCTCTGTTTCTGAAATGTCTTGTTAAATAAAGAAAGGAGAGTGTAGTTTTTCTCCTAAGAAATGGCAATTTGAATGAAAGTCTGCCTGTACATGATGCCAATTAAAGATCTATGTATATATGGTGACTATAGTTAATAATAACTTACTGTAATCTTGAAGGTAGATTTTGAGAGTTTTTACCACAAAAAATAGTCGATATGTGAGGTAATGCATATATTAATTAGCTCAGTTTAGCCATTCCACAATGTACACACATTTTGGAACACATGTTATACATGATAATTGTATACAATTTTTCAAAGTTTCTTTTTTACTTTTTGAGACAGGCTCTTGCTCTGTCACCCAAGCTGGAGTGCAGTGGCATGAACACAGCTCACTGCAGCCTCGACCTCCTGGACTCAAGTGATCCTCCTACCTCAGCCTTCCGAATAGCTGGGACTACAGACGCGTGCCACCATGCCCAGCTATTTTGTTTTCAGTAGAGTGTCTCACTATCTTGTCCAGTTTGGTCTCGAACTACTGGCCTCCAGGGATCCTCCTGCCTCAGCCTCCCAAAGTGCTGCGGTTACAGGCATGAGCCACTGTGCACAGCCAATTATATACAATTTTTGTCAAGTAAATAAATATATAAGAAAAGAAATAATGTGTATATGCATTCACAGATACATATTACATATATTTGTAAAGTCAAGTCTTTTATTCAAAGTAGTTACATTCTGTATGGTCGCTGTGAATACCCAGCATCCAATACTGAAGCATTCCTTCCAGGAAAAGTACACAGTTAGATTCCCTGCAGGCTCACAGTATTCATTCTTATCAGCTGCTCAATACATAACCTTGTTTTATGTGATTATTTATTTAATATATATTTTGATTTATTTGCCTTGACCTCACAGTCAACAGCACTACAACTCAGGCCTAAAGGAAGTTTATCTAACACACATGTTTTCTCTGTGAGGAACATCACAGCCTTCTTGCACTCAGGAGCAGTACGCAGCACTTTAGCGCTCCAGTTGGGGCCATTTTAAACAGTGAATTCACCTCCAAAAAGCACAAGAGAAAAACGTGGCACTGAATAGACTGGAAGGGACACTTGGTAGCAGTATGAGAGCTGAAACAAGACACAAAGTGTTGTGGCCTTGTTCACCTCGGTTGGGACTACATAGGCAACTAAAATTTTTTGTCGTTCTGAGTTTGTCTACGAAAGTATCACAGGTACTGATTTTGGAATAACAAATTTTATCAAGTTGGCAAATCTGCAAATACAGAATCTGCAAACTCACTGATAATGAGGATTTCTTTTGTGTGTGTGTGTGTGCACGTGTGTGTGTGTGTGTGTACTATGGGCAAACAGCAAGCACAAGTAATTCCCCAAGATTGATTACCTCTTCAACTTCACAGGTGCATGAAGACTGACAAGCCTGACCTTGACCTTTTACCAACTGGAAGGACAGCTATGGTAGCCAACAAGTCACATAAGCCTCCAGGTTTGTTTTCCTTTCTCCTTGTTTAGGTAGGTTGTGTTTTATGAAAGAAGACAGGTGAGTACACAGTGACCAATATTTTGGGTTGATATCAGGTAGGCATTGCTGAAACAGCTGAAGCAAGCCTCATTCTGCCTGGGGCAGAGATCTGAAATTCTAACTACTGTGAGCTGCCTGAATTGCCAGAACCATCTGCTGTTTAATTATTTAGTCATGCCACATAGGTAGGTTTTGATCAGTTTCATTTCTTTGTCCCAGTTCATGACATTTAACAAAACTATCTTGCTTAAATAATTTCTATTCTTGTCACATGGTACAGTGACTCACCTGGATCTGGAGGGAAAGACCAAATCATGTGTTAACAATGTGGGGTCAGGGGAAAACTATAGAAAGAAACATGGCTGATTGTATTCACCCATACTATGGATAAGTAAAATTGTGAAAGCTGTTAATATTTGGTAGATTCATTTTAACTGTATAACATAAATTTGTGGCAACAGTGGACTTTAAAAAAATATTATTATTTTGTTTTTTATTTTTTGTATAGATGAGGGTTCTCACTATGTTGCTCAGGCTGGTCTTGAACTCCTGGCCTCAAGCAATCCTCCTGCCTTGGTCTCCCAAAGTCCTGGGATTATAGGGATGAATTGCCCTATCCGGCCTAAAATTTATTTTTAATTGACACATAATAATTGTTTATATTTATGGGGCACAGTGTGGTATTTCACTATATACAATGTGTAATGATCAGATCAGGTTTATTAGCATAACCATCGCTTCAAGCATTTATCATTTCTTTGTTGAAAATATTCAAAATTTTCTCTTCTAGCTACTTAAAAACATTCAATAAGTTATTAACTATAGCCACCCTCCAGTGGCGCAGAACCCTAGCACTTCTTCCTTCTATCTAGCTGTAATTTTGTATCTGTTAACCAACACTTTCCTATGCTTGTTTCCTCCTACCCTTCCCGGCCTCTAGTAACCACTATTCTATTCTCTACTTCTATGAGATCAACGTTTTTAGCTTCCACATATGAGTGAGAACATATGGTATTTATCTTTCTGTGTCTGGCTTATTTCACTTAACATAATGTTCCCCAGGCTCACCCATGTTGCTGTGAATTACAGGATTGCATTCTTTTTTATGGCCGAACAGTATTTCATTGTGTATATATGACACATTTTCTTTATTCTTCTGTTGATGGACACAGAGGTTGAGTCCGTTTCTTGGCTATCATGAATATTGCTGCAATAAACATGGGAATGCAGATAAAGAACTACCATATGATCTGGCAGTCTCATGTCTGGTTATATACAAAGAAATTGTCTTTTTTAAAAAACTGCACTGACTAACTTATTTTGAAAGTTGTTTTCTGACTCTCCTCGAATGCTGCCAAGGGACATTGGTATTTTATAACACTGGGTCAAAGAGAAGTAATAGCATGGGGTGCATTGGAGGAGAGGAAACATTAGCATGACCCTCAAAATCTTTTGCAGTTTAAAGTCCATGAGTGAGAGAAGGGTATTAGAAAAAGTACTAGCTAAGAACTGATTCTGATCCTCAGAGGACTAATTACATGATCTTAGATGGATCTGAGGACCATTTTAATCTTCAAGGATATTAGTCTTTGGATTAGTCAAGACTTGTCCTTTTTCAAGTAGAGAAAACCCATTCAAATGGCATTATGGCAAAAGGAAATTTATTGGTTTGCTTAACAACAAATGTTCAATGCAGGCATTAGGTATGGCTGGATTATGGGGTTCAAATGATGTCACAAGAGTCAATTTTATTTTCTCCTTCCCTCAGTTCTGTTGTTCTCCCTGTTGGTTCTTCCCTTATACTGCCAAGTTAGCTTACATTCTAAGAATTACAGTAACTCCATTAGAAATGAGCTATTCTGTTTTACTGACAATTTTACAAAAGTCACAGAATTTAATCCTTCTGTTTCTTTTTTGGACCAGATGTTCATCCCTGAAGCAATAGTGATCCAGGGAATGCTGTGTTATGATAGGTCAGACATCCATCACTTGACTATTTCTGGAGTCAGTGCGGGAATTAGTACCACATCTAACACTTGGAATAAAAGTAGGATAGAGATTCTTTTTCAGAGAAAATCAGAGTATTGGTGTCAGAATAAAAGTAAATGAATGCTGGGCAAGCAAAATAATAAATGCCCATTTTGTTTCCATTTAAACCATTGGCTTACTATATTCTTAAGATAATGAATACTGAAGTGCTTTGGAAACAACACATAAATGTAGTATATTAATATAATTATTATTACTATATATTATAGCATCAATTTAATTAAATATATACAATTATATTTACATGTATATGTATATGGATCTAATTTCTACTGTTTAGTAGGTGTTATTAAAGATATCAATGTAAGAAATAATGCTTGTTTTCTTTTCTTTTTTTTTTTTTTTGAGTCGGAGTTTCGCTCTTGTTACCCAGGCTGGAGTGCAATGGCGCGATCTTGGCTCACCGCAACCTCCGCCTCCTGGGTTCAGGCAATTCTCCTGCCTCAGCCTCCTGAGTAGCTGGGATTACAGGCACGCGCCACCAGGCCCAGCTGATTTTTTGTATTTTTAGTAGAGACGGGGTTTCACCATGTTGACCAGGATGGTCTTGATCTCTTGACTTCGTGATCCACCCGCCTCGGCCTCCCAAAGTGCTGGGATTACAGGCGTGAGCCACCGCGCCTGGCCAATGCTTGTTTTCAATGAATTTAAATCTAGTGGGGATATTGACAGGAAAAGATTATTTATTATAACAAGAAGCAGGAGGAAATAATTACTAAAGAGCAATATGGGTGGGGAAGGCAAGGAATGTTGGAATATATTAATTTTGAGCAAAGAAAGTTTAGAACATAGATCAATGCCTTAGCAAGCCAGATCTCACAGTTCTTGAAGAGAGCATGGCAGCCTCTGCCATCTGCAAGGGCAGAAGGAACAAGAAATGTAATAGAAAGGGGATGAAATGGACAATAGGGCTGGAGATGAAGAGGCGAGAAAGGAGAAAAATAATAGCATAAAGAGAGAAAAGGAGCAACCGGGGGTGAGAATGTGGTGGGTGTATTTCTTGTGGTTTGCAACAGTCAGAATTAACTGTGAAAATTTTAAAACTCAGGGAGGTACTGTTTCTCCTTGACCTGCAGAAGCAGTCTCCAGCTGGGGCCCACAGACATGCGTGAAAAAGCCAACAAGCTCCACCTGGGACCCTGAAGCATGCAACAGGTATAATTCTTTGAGGGTTCATCAGAAGAGCGTTTGCTAATATGCTGCCTTTTATTTCTCTTTTCAAACATTTGTGATCCCAAATTAATGCTTTGCTTTTTATGTGTTAAATGGTATTTATGCTCAATATTTTATTTACGTTGCACACCACATTTGCACAATGCGGGGATAGAAATGAGTTGGTCTTGAAACTTAAATTGTGTATTTAAGCTTCAGTTGAGAAGAATTTACATACTATCATGGCCCATTGATACCTCATTTATCAGAATGCCACTTAATCAGCCACATCAACTATTGGGAGCTTAGCTAAGAGCCAAGAAAAGAAAAGGAATTCTGAGCCATCAAAAGTGTGGCTATCATGCCCAGTCACTAAAACTCCTGCATTTTACTCTTGAAAGAGTCCTTAAAGGCTGATTTACAATCCTATGACACACACACACGCACAAACACACACACACACACAGACACTCACTCACATACTCCCTAATATCTTGCCTACTTGTACAAAGCAGATTAGATAGAACTAAGGATTCAGAACAGAATTCAGAACTAAGGATTCAGAACAAGAATGTTTGGGCTGGCTGAGAAAGATTATTAGAACCATCGGACTGGAATGATATGAAGAGCTGACAATAAAAAGGAAAGTAAAGAATTATAAAAAGCCAAATCAAAATGAATGCATGAAAATATTAAGATACTTAGAGTGCCACATAGATACATGTTCCTGATTAGGGAGCCTGTGTTATCAACAAGCAGCCGTGGTCAATCCCTTTGCTTTAACTGGCAAAAAGTAAGTCATATATTTGCAATTCATATGTATATAATTATATAACATGTATTAACCTTATAAAGTTGTAATGTATATTTGTGTATTAAAATACATCAGAGAAATAAATTATAAATTTTCTCTATCTAATATATTTTAATATAAAAATATAAATTATGTGTTTTAATACAAAAATTATAAATACATTTAAATTTATTTCTCTATCTGATGCATTTTTAAGAAGTTGATGCTTAATGGGGTAAATTTCAGTTATTTGGAAAATTAATTTACCTGTAACTTACTATTAATTTACTTATAACTTAATGTTTCTGTTAAGTGAGACATTATGGCATTTTATGAATTAATCTCCCTGATGTCTAATGTTTCATATATGAAGGAGTATGCCCAGGGAAGAAATATGTTTTTTAAATATCTTTATTTTGTCAGTTAATATTGTTTTCCAGCAAACCAGCAAATCAAGAACTAACTTAATCGACTACTTATCAGTGAGGTCTTCACTGACAATAGAACACGCTTCACATTTCATTATAAACGTTCCTTCCTCAGGATAGAAACTTCTTTGTTTGTGGAGTGAAGCTGGAATTCTGGGGTTTGAACTTCAGTGGAGACCTAAGCTGCAGCCAGAAGTTTTCTTGGGTTTCTACAATTGCTACCTGGCAGAGATCACAGGGCTATATACCAGGGGGCTCTCGACAAGTTCTTCTTTATTTACTGTGGTCCCTAATTTCCCACTTTGCTAAAAATGAGATAAATACCTAGCAATAAGCCTATGGTTATGCAAATGAAGTTATAATTTAAAGCTCTATGCACATCTCGATAGCGATGAATACAAGCAGAGATATTCCATATTCGGCATAGAATGTTAAGGTAGAGGTAAAGAATGAAAGGGTCTGATTCCCTCCAGATTCTTGTGCAGTGGCTTTCAGATGTACATTTAATTGTAGTTTCAAGTCAGATATGTTAACATCTAGTATTCTTGCTAAGGGTGATTGTACACTGCTGGATCAGCTCACCGATCTTTCCTTGTGTCTATTTGAGACTCAGAATGGTGAACTGGATAAATGTACATAATCCATGCTATTATTATTTTTATTGTTAACAAAAAATTAAAATAACCTGATTACACGTTTGGTAACATTGACTATAAGCAAGCCTGGGCTAAACTTCTGCTTTGTGTTTGAAATTCACAACTATGAATATTTCTGCCAAGAAATATGTTACCTTGACTAATGGAAGACAGTTGCATAGTGGATGCCTTTTACTCCTACCTCATAGAGGCCGTGGCCTTATGGATAGAAGGTGGGACAATCTTCACTAGCCTAAAATTTGTTCAATTCTGAGTTTGATCTCCTGCTCTCAAGCGGTAAGCTGGAGAAGTTCACTCAGATCTTAAGAGTAAAGACTACGCTCCCAAATGTGCTAGTTGGCCAAGGATTGGGTTCCTTATAAAAGGTGTTAATGGTTCAGGTCAAAAACTCTCAAAAACTTTAGAGTAAAAGAAATAATCTGCTTCTTTACACCTAGTCTTCAAAAAGTATCCATTCTTACCAAAAAAAATTTCCTTTGTGGTTTAACAGATGCCAAGACTTCAGATTTCCAGGACTTTGGAGATTAAGATCTCCTGTGAGTTCCCCTCATTAATCCATATTGCCCTTGGTTTATTCCAAGGACACTAAAGTGTGAAGAGGGCTTCGGGCCAGGCAGCGCTCAAGGCCAGCATGCACTGCTGCCATCCGAAGCAGGGAAAATCATGACACGTTGTCTGCATCTTCAAAACAGGTTCTCAGGTCCAAAAACTGCATTTCTCATTAGTTCTATAAGCCAGGCAATTTCATAATTGAGGTTTCGTAATTTTAATGTTCAGATCAGATCCTTTATCAGAACCTCCAACCTCATGGCTTGTGTTTGGGATTTGGGATAATGATGTGGTGACAAAGATTCACTCTGCAGAAAAAAATAAAAGGCATTCCAAAGGAGGTGTTTTTAATTTAGGGAAAGAGAGGTTTTCTGGAGAAATGAGGAAGTGTTTGATTTTTCTAGCTTTTATCTTTTGCCATGGATACACTGCTGAGGCAGATGAAATGCCTTGTTCCTCAGGAGCACCAACATCACCCTTTAATGAGAAGCCATTAACTTCAGTTAAAAAGTAATGCTCTGGTCAAAATGCAGGCGATTGAGTGAGAGTGCCTATAATCTCTTATGAAGAACCCAGGAATCCAACCTTTGGAAGCATGCAGAGGAGAGGGAAAACTTCATAGCAGATCTTTTGGATGAGAGGGTCAGGAACTTAACTCCTATGGAGGCCTGAAAGTTTAAGGACAGGAACACACCTGGGCAGGGAAAATGACTAAGCAAGTACCACCTGAGTGCCGCAGGATGTGAACTGCAGGTGACACGTTATACACCAAGGGGTCAGCAGCTGCTCAAAAAAAGCCAATTTAGGCCATGCAGAAATGTGGGCTCAATGATGCTCCATCTAG
Organism: Cebus imitator; assembly: GCF_001604975.1. Taxonomy (NCBI): domain Eukaryota; kingdom Metazoa; phylum Chordata; class Mammalia; order Primates; family Cebidae; genus Cebus; species Cebus imitator. The sequence goes on from NW_016107457.1 coordinate 3,363,215, forward strand.
GAAATATTTTCAAAAAAGATGAAGATCCAGATCTTACGTAAAATCTCCTCATATTTAAATGTTCGTCCAGATTCATAAAAACGTGATATGGCCAAGCAGAAAATGATAGCGGTTTGCACCTTTGGGTTTAGAATGTCAGTATTACACCAAACTTCTTAAGTCAGTAAGGATACAACTGGCTGTCTCATAAACATTATCTGTGACTGGAAAGAAATTACCCCCAGGGTTCATGGGGACAGGCCTGGGAACCAGAAATCAGAAATTGTAGTATCTGTCTCTGCATTTTTCTGAATCCACACGGTCTTGTGTTTCTGCCTTTCTAGAAACACCCCTCCATTTCTCCCTGCAGACCGGCTTCCTCTATTTCTAGGTAATGCTGCTCCACATACATGACTTTTTAGCTCCAGAACCTAACAACTACGGGTGGCACTCTCTATATCTCATTCTAAAGAACTGGATTGGCTGAGCCAAAGCTATGAATCAGCTCCCCTGTGTAAAGAGCCGTTTGCCGGTCCAATTAGCAATGACTGGGCAGAGATTGAGTTGGGTTGAGGCAGAATGTAATGTAATGAAATATTCATGGGCAGGTTAGATTAAGACCATAGGGGAAGTTAAATGTGGAAATAGATTGGTTGACATCCTATATACTACACATACTAGTGTTGATATTTTTATTTTAAATGTAGACAAATTTAAGTTAAGAAATAATATGTGATTATTGAAGAAAGTCTGAGAAATTCTGCAAAGGCTAAACAACAATGTCACTCATAATCTCATTACCCAAAGTCCAATGCAAATATTTTGATATGTTTACTCCTAGTCCTTTATTCTATAGATCTCAAAATGCTACAAAAGCAAATCTCTTGTTTTTCTTCCAACAAAAAATTTACTTTACATTTTAACAGAAAATTTTAGTTGATTATTGATAAAAATTCATCAACTTCCTGCCTCTGCAACTGTGAATATAGCCAATAGCAATGTTTAATTTTTTCTTTCCATTTCAGAAGACAAACTATTACCCTACTTCTTCAATACCAATTCCTCTATTTCTGTACCTAATACTATATCCACAGATATTCTTTTTTTTTAAACTTTTATTTTAGGCGCAGGTATACATGAGCGGGTTTGTCACAGAGGTAAACTCATGTTGTGGTAAATTGTTGTACAGATTATTTCATCATCAATACTAGTACCAGTACTCAATAATTATTTTTTCTGATCCTCTCCCTCCTCCCATGCTGCACCCTCAAGCAGGCCCCAGTATCTGTTGTTCCCCACTTTGTGTCCATGTATTCACATCATTTAGCTCCCACTTACAAGTGAGAATATGCAGTATTTGGTTTTCTTTTCCTGCATCAGTTTGCTAAGGATGATGGCCTCCAGCTCAATCCATGTTCTGAAAAAGGACAGGTCCTCATTATTTTTTATGGCTGCATAGTATTCCATGGTGTACAGGTATCACATTTTTTTTTTTTAATCCTGTCTTCCATTGATGAGCATATAGGTTGATTCCATGTCTTTGCTTTTGTGAATAAAGCTTCAGTGAACATGTGTGCGCATGTGTCTTTATGGTAGAATAATGTCTATTCCTTTGGGTATATACCCACTAATGGGATTTCTGGGTCAAATAGTAGTTGTTCTTTTTTTTTTTTTTTTTTTAGCTCTTTGAGAAATCACCATGCTTCTTTCCACATGGTTGAACTAATTTACACTCCCACCAACTGTGTAAAAGTGTTCCCTTTTCTCTGCAACCTTGCCAAGCATCTGCTATTTTTTGACATTTTGATAATAGCCATTCTACTAGTGAGAGATGGTATCTCATTGTGAGTTTGATTTACATTTCTCTAAAGATTAGTGATGCTGAAAGTTTTTTCATATTTTTTTGACACATGTGTGTCTTCTTTTAAAAAGTGTTTGTTCATGTCCTTTGCCCACTTCTTAATGAGATTTTTTTTTCTTGTAAATTTGTCTAAGTTTCTTATAGATGCTGGATATTAGACCTTTGTCAGATGCACAGTTTGCAAGTATTTTCTCCAATCCTGTTTATTCTGTTGATAGTTTCCTTTTCTGTGCAGAAGCTCTTAAGTTTAATTAGGTCCCGTTTGTCAATTTTTTGCTTTTGTTGTGATTGATTGCCTTTGATGTCTTCGTCATGAAATCTTTGCTAATTCCTATGTCCAGAAGGGAACTGCCTAGATTGCCTTTCAGAGTTTCTGTAACCTGGGGCTTCACATTTAAGTCTTTAATCCATCTTGAGTTGATTTTTGTATATGGTATTAGGAAGGGGTCCAGCTTCAATCTTCTTCAAATGGCTAGCTAATTATCCCAGCCCCATGTATGGAATAGAGAGTATTTTCCCCATTGCTTGTTTTTGTCAGCTTTAACAAAAATTAGATGGTCATAGGTGTGCAGTCTTATTTCTGGGCTCTGTATTCTGCTCTATTGGTCCGTGTGTCTGTTTTTATACCAGTACCATTCTGCTTTGGTTACTGTAGCCCTGTAATATAGTTTGAAGTCGAGTAATGTGATGGCTCCAGCTTCGTTCTTTTTGCTTAGGATTGCCTTAGCTATTTGGGTTGCTTTTGATTCAATATAAATTTTAAAATAGTTTTTTCCAGTTCTGTGAAGAATGTCGTTGGTAGTTTGACAGAAATAGCTTTGAATCTATAAGCTGGTTTTGTCAGCACGGCTGTTTTAATGATATAAATTCTTCTTATGGACGAGCATGGAATGTTTTGTTGTTTGTTTTTTTTTTTTCCATTTGTTTATGTCATCTCTGATTTCTTTGAGCAGTGCTTTGTAATTCTCGTAGAGAACTTTCACCTTCCTGGTTAGCTGTATTCCGAGGTATTTTATTCTTTTTGTGGCAATTGTGAATGGGATAGCTTTCCTGATTTGGCTCTCAGCTTGACTGTTGGTGCATTGTAATGCTAATGACTTTCGCATATTGATTTTGTATCCTGAAACTTTGTTGAAGTTGTTTATTAGCTGAAGGAGGTTTTGGGCTAACACTGTGGGGTTTTCTGTTTATAGAATCATGCATGTCATCTGCAAACAGGAATAATTTGACATTCTCCCTTTCCATTTGGTTGTCATTTATTTCTGTCTTTTGCCTGATTTCTCAGCCCAGAACTTCCACTACTATGTTAAATAGGAATGGTGAGAGAGAGCATCTTTGTCTTGTACCAGTTTTTGAGGGAAATGCTTCCAGCATTTGCCCATTCAGTACCATGTTGGCTGTGGGTTTGTCATAGATGGTTCTTATTATTTTGAGATATGTTTCTTCAATATCTAGTTTATTGAGAGTTTTTAACATAAAAGCGTGTTGAATTTTATCAAAAGCCTTTTCTGCATCTATTGAAATGATCATGAGATTTTTGTCTTTAGTTCTGTTTCTGTGATGAATCACATTTATTGATTTGTGTATGTTTAACCAAACTTGCATTCCAGGGATAAACCCTACTTGATCGTGGTAGATTAGCTTTCTGGTGTGCTGCGGGATTCAGTCTGCAAGTATTTTGTTGAGGAGTTTTGCAACAATGTTCATCAAGGATATTGGCCTTAAGTTTTATTTTTTGTTGTGTCTCTGCCAGGTTTTGGTATCAAGATTATGCTAGCCTCATAGAATGAGCTAGGGAGAAGTCCCTCCTCAATTTTTTGGAATGGATTCAGTAGGAATAGTACCAGCTCCTCTTTGTAAATCTGGTAGAATTTGACTATGAATCTTTCTAGTCATGGGCTTTTTTCTTTGGTAGACTCTTTATTACTGATTCAATTTTGGAGCTTGTTATTGGTCTATTCAGGGGTTCAATTTCTCCCTGGTTCAGTATTGGGAGAGTGTATATGTCCAGGAATTTATCCATCTCTTCTAGGTTTTCTGGCTTGTGTGCTTAAAGGTGTTTGTAGTAGTCACTGATGGTTATTTGTTTATTTGTGGGGTTAGTAATAATATTTCCTTTGTTGCTTTTGATTGTGTTTATTTCTATCTTCTTTCTTTTCTTCTTTATTAGTCTAGCTAGTGACCTATCTTATTAATTTTTTCAAAAAGCCATTAATTGATCTTTTGAATGACTTTTTATGTCCCAATCTCTTTCAGTTCAGCTGTGATTTTTGTTATTTTTTGTCTCCTGCCAACTTCAGGGTTGGTTTGCTCTTTCTTCTATACTCTTTAGTTGTGATGTTAGGTTGCTAATTTGAGATTGTCGTAAGTTTTTGATGTGAGAATTTGGTATTATAAATTTTCCTCTTAACACTGCATTAGCTGTGACCTAGAGAGTCTGCTATGTTGTATCCTTGTTCTCATTAGTTTCAAAGAACTTTTTGTTTTCTGCCTTAATTTCATTATTTACCCAAAAGTTGCATAAATGCATGGTTGTGAGTGATTCTTTTAGTCTTGATTTCTATTTTTATTGCACTGTGGTCTGAGAGCCTGTTAGGTAGATTTCTATTCTTTTGCATTTGCTGAGCAGTGTTTTATGCTCGATTGGGTAATGTAAGTAATACATTTTAAGAAAGACTCAAAAATATGCATCACCTTTGATCCTGCAATTTCTTAATGATTCATACGGAAGAAATTCTCAGAGATGTGCACAATGATGTATTTATACATTTATGAATGTATTCATGATTATAGTCCAGAAACTGGAAACATCTGAAATATCCAACAATAAAGGATTGGTTAAGAAAAGTGTAAAATAGAAGCCAGATGGAATATTTTGTAAAACATAAAATTTGGGGGCGGGGAGTGGATCCAGCCTGGGCAAAATAGCAAGACCCTACCGCCATAAGAAATTTTAAAAGTTAACAGATTTTGGTAGCATGTACTTATATTCCCAGCTACTTTGGAGGCTGAGATGAGATGGTTTCTTTAGCCTAGGTGTTTGAGACTGCAGTGAACTGTTAATGTGCCACTGCATTCCAATCTTGGTGACAGAGTGAGATCTCACCTCTTAAAAAATATATTATAGAAATATATTTAGAGTGTTTACAATAATTTGCTAAGCAGGGTACCAAATTACAAATTACATGTGCAATATATGCATATTTTTGTATAAAATTATATACATATTAAAAGAACTTGGAAGACATTCACCAAACTATTAATAATGATGAATCTCCAGGTAGTAGAATAGTGAGTTGTTTTCACTTTTTGCTTTTCAGTAATTTCCAGTATTTCAGCATTGAGCATAATATTACCTTTGTAATACGTAAAGAAACCAATCCAATACATAAAAGAAAGGAAGAAAGAGGTTTTCTGACAAGGAGCTGTATGAAAATGAAGAATAAAATTATGGTGAGAGAGTGTTTTGTAGTTTCCAAGCTCAGTAAAGAGTAAGGTTGATATTGGGCTCCTTGATTAGAACTTCTTTTAGAAAGCTGTCTAAATACATATGAGTCAATTTCAAAATGTAAGCACTTCCTTCCTAGTCTTATATATACATTGTATGTAATTAAAATGCATCCCTCTTCCTTTCATAATTGAGATCTCTCAAGTTTTCTTTGGATTTTTTTCCCTGACAGTTTTTATTTTCTTTCATATACTGAAGATAATATGTATACATTATGTACAATCAGAAAAATATCAAAAGATACAAAGAAGCAGAAAAAGTCCCTCAGTTCTACAGAGTCGCTTTTCTAAACTTCAGTGAGTCAAGGAAGATTGAAATGAAACGATACTGTTATGCTTAGGAACTTAGTGTTTCCACTAGACTGGAAGTGGAGTGAGATGTGTACATGCATATTTCTTTTCTTCTTGGGGTAAAATGCAACAAAACAACAATAACAGCAGCAGCAACAACAGTTCTGGTTAGTGCCTGTGGGTTCTATAACACTGAATTCTAAAAAATCAAGAGTTTACTTCATTTATGGTAAACTAAGCATATTTTCAAAGGCTAAGTACTAAAATGCTTCCTGAGCATATCTGATTCTGCAGGTAAAATAGGATTTTTTTCCTCTCATTTTTCTCTACCACTTTATTTTAAATTCGGAAATAGATCACTCTGTGAAATAAGAAGGTGGTTGCTAAGGAGGTTTGGAACGGCTGAAAGGTGACTCCCAAGAGGTTAAAAAGCTGAGGCTATTGAACAGCCACCCCAAAAAATAAAAAAGGACAGAGATAGCCCATCAACTGGTTTGAGATTGAGGCCTACGGAGGCTATTTGGTTTCCTAACATTTGCATTAAAATTAAAGTATATTTTTAATTTAGTGTTCATGGTTTAAAATATCAAATAGTATAGAAACACTTGGAAGGAAAAGCAATAATTCTTGGCTTCTAGTAATTTCCTTACTCCAGTTCCACTTCTCAAAGATAACTACTTATCATTGTCTCTGCTTTTGTCTATTCATGTGTGTTTTTCCATTTCTTCATATGAAAATTTTCATATTGCTGTTTCTAAATTTATTTTTCTTAATTTATCACTATTCTGTCTACTAACAGTAGATAAGGATTTATTTAGCTTAATAACACTGACTTTTATCGCCTTATCCTCACCTCTATCCAAAGGTACTCATAGTTCCTTCATAGGTCATTTTTGCACCACTCAACAATACTATGCCATTATTTCTAGTTGCATCATAATTGACAGTATCTATTGATTTCTTACTATGAAGATAACGGCATCCATGTTCCTACACTTTCTTCCACATCCATCCTCCTTTCATCTATTCTAGTCTTGATCAGTTACATCTTTTCTTCTACCTTGATAAGGTTGAGAATATGTACATTCTATTCAGTAATTATAGTAAAGCATTTTGTATTTTGCCTACAAGTTGATTCAAAAAATTGAAAATAAGGATAATTTATATTATTTAGACAGTATATAACAGTATTTTTCATCTCAATGTCTTTGTTCAGCTTGGGAGATTTGTTCAATTTACTATTACAATATGTCTATTAATTTTTCAAAATTTGACAAATTTTGGATTTCTAAGTCTTCTCTTGACTTTGTACTTTTTATTTATTTTGAGATGGCGTCTCGCTCTGCTACTCTGGAATGCAGTGGTGTGATCTCGGCTCACTGCAACCCCCGCCTCCTGGGTTCAAGCGATTCTCCTGCCTCAGCCTCCCAAGGAGCTGGGATTACAGATGCACATCACCACACCCAGCTAATTTGTGTATTTTTACTAGAGACGAGGTTTCATCATGTTGGCCAGGATGGTCTTGATCTCTTGACCTCGTGATCCGTCCGCCTGAGCCTCCCAAAGTGCTGGGATTGCAGGCGTGAGCCACTGTGCCCGACTGTCTTTGTACTTTTTTCATGGTGCCCTCTTCATGGCTTATTGCTGCTATATCTTCTCAATCTTCTCTTGGAAGATCAATTAGAGATATTTTTGTTCTCTCACACTCTCTCCCTTTTTACTTCTATTTTATCTTCAGTCACTTTTGTCTGTTGCCTTTATTGCACGTTTCCCCTTGTTTTCAAATCTCATCACTGGTGGCATTAAAACACTGACCATACCTCTGTGTATGTGAATATGACTTGTTGAAGGGGAAGGAATCAACTATGGAGGAGAGGATAGGAAACCAAGGATTATGCACTGGGACTCCAAAATAGCAGAATGATGAGAGATTCGCTCTGTGGTGCTCATTCTTTCACTGACTGCCCTACCTCTTTGCAGCTAATTTATTCAACATATCTGGAGCACACTCCTTTCCCAACCCCCAGCGAAACAATACATATATCTCACTTTACGGTACTCTGCATGGGTAGATGAGAGGAAGAGTGTTGACTATTCCATCCATAGGTTTTGAATTAACCCTTCTTTTTTCAAGCCTATGCATTAAATCTGTCCTCCATCAGATTTGTTCTCGTACTGATTGCAATCCCCTTTATTAGTATCTTTGTTTATGGCTTTCTCTGTCTTTTTCCAACAGTCTTCGGACTCATCTACCTGATTTTTTTTTATTTTATAAAAATTTTATGAAATTTCTTGATTACAGAGTCTATCAATACCCTAGCAAGATGAATAGATATGTAGGTTTCATATAGCATCAGGCTACCAAGTACTACCCTAGAAGAGGAAGAAGGATATAACTTTTGATTGAGAATGACAAGAGATTTGTTGCATGTGAAAGGTGGTGGATTGTGATTTAGACATTTATAGTCACAAATTCTATTCAATTGATGCATTCAGAAAAGCAATAGCTGACAATTATGATGTATGTTGCACAGCAAAAATAGGTGGTCAGAGGTGGAGTGATGTTTTTAATAACAAAATAACAGATTTTGGTATTTTTAATAGATTGCAAGACAAAGAAAATGTACTAGTATATATTGACTGAGACTTCAAAATGCTGAGAAACATCAAAGTTGCCTAAAAAGATAATTAAGGACTCCAAAATGTGCACAATTAATATAGTGGATCTTCTAATAGCCCTTTAAAAGTTAAATACTCTTACATTAAAATAAGATAAATTTCTTTCGGGATGTAGGCTGCTGCTATTTACAAAAGGCAAAGCATGTTCCAAGTGTGTAGACCAGCACTTTGTTTTGACTGTGAATTTCTACAATTGATGCCAGTTATCATTTTCTAAGTGTTCACTTTATGCCAGCACTGTCCTAAATACTTTACATAATTGCTAAGTATCTGGTATAACATAAGCCTTTCTGATGTACCTTAATAACGTTTAATTACATATTAATGCTATATATTTACTTATTAATATAATTCATTGTACATTCAGTGACCAATCTTATTCTTTCAGATACATCATTTAATAAATCCAGTGATCAAAATCTAGAGAGAGCAGTATCTAGTTGTCCGCACAAATGAAATTTTGTAAGGTACAAGTAGATTTTTATCAAGTGTCTATTCCTATGAGGCCTAAGATATGCATGGAGTTTTTTACACAGGTTTTATGCACTATATTATTTTTAAAATAGGGAAGAACATTTTAGGATTATAAGTTATAAAAATTGTGAGATTGAATTTTAAAAATTAAGTGAACAAATGCTTAGAAAAACAAATGATTTATAAAGCAATCTCTTCCTGTTTCAATATTGACGTTGGAACTGATAGGCATGGTTTTCATATGATGTATGTTCCAGGCTAGGCCATGTGATCCCCAGGTAAACCTTCTGGAGACAGCGAAAGTCACACTCAAATATGTTTAGATTTAGACTCTTCACAAAACCTTACGAAACAGGTAAAACTTTACTTGTTAAGCAGGGAGGAAAACAGAAGCTCAGAAAAGTCATTTTGACAAGAACATCTGTGCTTGTTCAATGATAGAGCCAGGATTCGAATCAAGATCTAGGACTGCAGCATGTCTAGCTTCCTTCACTGCCTTGCCTTGATTCTGCCAACAGCAGCCAGTCTCAGACCATTTGTCTCTTTGAGAGACCCCTCACTTTATTTAAGAACTGAAAGGTAAAAAAAAAAAAACAAAACCCTACTTTTATGATTGACCCTGCAAAGGTATTTTTTATGTGCGTACCTGATAGGCACGTAACTCACTTCCACATTAGTTCCCTTCACTTCGATTCCATGCCACGTAAGAAAGACAGGCCTGTGCAGTAGTCATGATGTTCAGAGAAAATTCTTCATAAAATATTGAATTATGATTGCTATGAAACCTGCCTGTCAGCATAGTATTTTAAAAACTATCTAATTTGAGCAGAAGTATAGACAGGATATAATTATTCACCATCAGCTCAGCTGAAAGGGTGGCCATTTCCTTTTGAAGTTTGAGTCTGAAAACCCCAAAGTTTGAACTGTCAAGGCACATCATTGTCCTGCCGCAGAGATGTTCTTCCATTGCCATTTCTCTGAGCATCACTCTATTTCTCTGATCTTTGTTTTTCTTTCTTCCTGAACGTTCTTGACAATGTGAAGGTCTGGGCATGCCAGTCCAGGTAGAATACACCAGTTCTGTCTCGGCAATGCTCTGGTCTCCTGCTGAGACCTCTGGTTCTGAGAGTCTGGCCAAAGAAGAATTTTGCAACCTGTTTCTTGTGGTGGAATGCCTGAAACCTTCTCCCATTAAGGCATGTCATCCTCTCTTCTCTACTACTTTTAAGCTACACCTTGACATTGAGTTATTTCTTCTTAAAATACCTTAATTTCAGTAGGCTTTTTTGTTTTCTTTTGTTTTGTTTGCCATTTTTGGCTCCCGGAAAGCCAGCTCATGGTCTTAAAATAAAATTCTTAGATTTAAATAAATATGCTCTTGTGTAAATAACAATTTAAGTCAGAATGAAGAGCCTAAAGTTGTTCTTTACACAGAATTAGGCTCTCAGTAAATGTCAGTTTGCTTATCTCCTCCCTGGTTTAGATACTGTGCTAGGTATTTGCGTGTGTGAATGTGTATGTGATGCTGCTGTTTTTGTTTTATAACTGTGCTCAGAACTCAGATTGAATTCTGTAGGAATGTGCAGCTTACCTGGATTTCTATCGTGATCCAGGTGATTTGTATAGCTCTGTATCTATCTATAGATACCTGTTAGCTATCTATAGATATATATCTACATATATGTATGTATATGTTATATATATTAGGTGAATTTATATTGAATGGAGTTTTTAATAAATGTTCTTTAGTGGTGATTTGAGTCTCAGATTCACCTTTAAAAAGGAGTTGGTGATAATCTGTAGAAAGCATAATTAAGCCAAAAGCCCTTGTGCTGGTCTGGTCCAGGTCTTCCTCAGAATATGGTCTGGCCTAGGATTTTTGTTTCATGCCTCAGAACTCATACAACTAATTTGTGAATGTTATTAGATTTTACTTACATATGTGACCAAAATATAATCTTTGAGTAGTGTACTTTTCCCATGAATATCCATAGATACATTACTGGTTTTTCATAGCATTTATGTAATAGGGTGGCTAAGTGTATTGAGTGAGTTATGATATGTAAAATACCTGAAGGAGTGCTGTGCATCTAATAAGGACCATGTCCGCATTTGGACTTTGAAGTCAGACCTCTTACACGCTGACTGCAGCTCTGCCACTTCCTAGCTGTGCCATCTATAACAACAGAACTACTTCACAGGGTATTGTGAGATTAAATGTAGTAAAGTATTAAAACGCCTCAAATAACACCCAGCAACAAAAAGCCAGATACGCTAGCTGTATTTTATCAGTAGCATTCGAATCACTATTCTTACTGAAAGCTCTGCATTTATCTATAGTGTCTGAGTAGGATTCCCTTCCCTGATCTTCCATTCCACCCTTTGCTCTGCACTCTTCTGTGAAAGGCCCTCTAACTTTACTCAGGTTGGCTCAGCAAATATTTTCTAGCTACTCATTCTTGGCCTTACCTGCCCATGCACGTTTCATGTGATAAGCCATCTCTTTTCCTTCATTTCTTCTCTGCCGCCTCCAAGAACTTCACTTAAAGAAAACACAACAACAAAAGAAACCCTTTTTTTTTTTTTTTTTTTTTTTTTGCTTCCCAAACCTGTTTTTACACACAAAAGTTTACTTTTGCCCCAAGTATCCCAACAGATGAGCTCCTATGCTTTCACATGTGACATTGTCTCCTCAGACTCTGGTGAGAGACAGTGAGGAGGGTGGAAGGCAGGTGGATGATATTCTTTGAAAAATGCTGGCTGCCAGCTTTATTGCTAAACTGTGAAGGCCATCTTTCTAACCTAGTGGTCTTTAGCTTTTGCCTTACTTTTTTTCTTCTCTGATTAGCATTCACTGCTACTGTTGCTATTCAAGGGTGTGTGTTTTTAAACTCTCTTGCAGGAAGATAATTCTTGGAGTTGAAGCTGACAGTGGCTTCCCAATTGTACAGCATAAGAAACTTCCTTTGTAACACCATTAAATACCCTGCTGCCATTACCCTTAGGTCAACTCCTGCACAAAGTAGTATGAGCTACACTTTCAGGTGTTATCACACTCAATTCTTCCAGAGCCATACGAAGTATTATTGCTGCCTAATAGATTAAGAAATGGAGGGGCACACTAGAAAGTCTATGCAGTCACCACTGTATTCTAGCTGCCTGAAGACACTTCCCAGGGACTCTATGACAGTGGTGGAGAAGTAGAAATACCTTTTTCCATGACCCCTTACAGACCAGCTAAATGGTCAAAATGTTCACCCTCAACTTCTGGGAGAATGACCCTGTAATCAGCAGCTTGGGAAGAGGCCCAGAACATAGTCATTTAAAAAATGTCACTTGTAGGGAGTTGCTTATTATTAATATCTGTTTTGTTCTCACAGTTACAAGAAAGTTGGAAAATAAATGAGAGTTATTTTTCTCTCTCTTTTAACTTCCACAGAGTGACCAAGCTGAGAGTCCCAGAAGTTGGGTATTTTGTACCCTCAGGGGGAAATTACCACTTTTATGTGTTTGAAAATCTAAACTCACGGAGGCCTAAAAGGGAATAGGCCTCAGAGTACCAGAAAAAAGAGATGTGATTTGACCCTGAAAGGAGAGAGCTGGATTTCCTCACTCTTATTCAAGGTTAGCTACCCTCTAGGTACTTCAGGTGGGAATGTTCACATAAATGCTTGAAAAAAATCCCTCCACTGCATCTCAGCCAGGGAAAAAGTCCCATGCCCCAGCTTAGCAAGAGGCAGGGGGAAACAATTGTCTTCAGAAAGCTTGGAGTGTGTGTATGTATTTCCGTGTGAGTGTGTGTGTTTGTGTGTACCTTGGCTAACAAGCATCTCGAGGACAATAATGGCTTGAAGAAAAGAGACCTATTTCCTCAGTTTAAGGACTGGATATGCCCTCTGGCTCTACTGAATAACTCCCTAGAGAGAAGGAGAACTCCCTAAATATGAGAGGATTTTAACAGGTTCATGGAGAATGTAATTAAAAGGCAAAAACAAAAATGTAAACCTTATTTCTCAACATAGGCTTCATCAATTCAAGACGCTTTTGGAAGCAATGATATCAGTCCATCCCTAAAGAATTGAAGGTCATGGGAATTTCACTATGTCATTGAAGTCTGTTTCACATTATTAACTGCAGAAAAATGGGTGCCTTTTACAGATTTTTTTTTTTTAAGATTGGAAAGCAAAAAGAGAAAGTACCAAATCAGGACTGTAAGGTGGATGCCTAATGATTTCTCACTGAAACTCTCACAAAATTGTCCTTGTTTGATGAGAGGAATGAGCAGGAACATTGTCACGGTGGACAACGTTGGTGGAGCTTTCCCAGGCATTTTTCTGCTAAATCTTTGGCTAACTTCCTCAGAACACTCCATAATAAACAGATGTTATTGTTCTTTGGTCCTCTAGGAAGTCTACAAGCAAAATGCCTTGAGCATCCCACAAAACTTTTGCCATGATCTTTGTTCTTGACTAGACCACTTCCACTTCTTGGTAGCCATTGTTTTGATTGTGCTTTGTCTTCAGGATTGCACTAGTAAAGCCACATTTCATCTCCTGTTACAATGCTTTGAAGAAATGGTTAAGAATCTTGATCCCACCTGTTTAAAATTTCCATTGAAAGCTCTGGTCTTTTATGCAGCTAATCTTGATGCAATGTTTTTGACATCAATCAAGTGGAAATTTTGCTCAACTTTAATTTTCCAGTCAGAATTGTGTACACTGAACCAACTGCAGCGTTGGCTATTGTTTGTGCTGTTTATTGTTGGTCCTTCCATTAGAGCACAAACAAGATGCATTTTTTTTCCTCACAAATTGATGTAGATGGTTTGTCACTGAGGGCTTTATCTTCAAAGTTATCTTGTCCTTTGTTAAAAGGGCATATCCATTTGTAAACTGTTGATTTCTTTGGAGCATTTTCCTCCTCCACTGTAAAGCATCAACAATTTCACCATTCTTCCACGCAAGTTTCCTTAGAAATTTGATGTTTGTTCTTGCTTTAATTTTAGCAGAATTCATGTTGCTCTGATAGAGTCTCTTTTCAAAATGATGTCTTATCCTTCACAGTGCTTCAAACTAAATCCTACTTAGATATGTTATAACAAGTTCACATGAGTTTATTTTGGTGCCAAAAATTTTGAAATTCATAAATAATTTTGTCATAATTTCCCATAAACTTTTACAAAGAACATTTGTATGTCTAAGATTCAATTTATTAACTCTCTGATTAGTAAGGCGCTTAGCCCAATAGTAAATTTGATTTAGAACAAATGAAGCAAGGTAACATTTATTTTATCCCTATTATACCTTAGACATCTATTTTATCCCTGATCTCCCTTAGACATTTATCAAGAAAATTTAGCTACTATAACTTGATTTTAGTATTCTAAACGGATCCCAATTTAGTTCTGGATGAAACTGAGGGCTGAAAAACTGGAAAATAAAGGAAGAATAGAAGAAATGTTAAGTAAAGTAGTTGGAAAGAAGGAGAGAGATTTAAAATGAATGGCTAAGGGAAGAAGAGAAGGGCTTCATTACAGACTGTGAATTGTGGGTACACCTGTGCAATGGAGTGACTGTGTGTAATATATGTATGAGAGTGGCTAGACATATTTACAATGGGTGAGAGAAGAAATGGGAAAGGCAATAGACTTAGCACCATCTTCTAATTTTGGAGGTGGCTGAGAATTTCCCTGGTTGTTGTGGGACAGTTCCCTGAATAGCCTTGGGCTGACCCACTTCCTTCCCCTTTCTCACATACAATTCTCAAGAAAAACTGTAGAATGTGCTGGGAATGCAACATCTTAATATAAAGAGATATTGGCTGAAAACATCCTGGCCTCTGTTTCTGTCCCTCCTGGAACAAGACATTTTACAACACTGCAGCTCAGCATGTCACATAATCCTGGGGTGTATAACCCAGAGTGGGCTACATTTCAGGGTCCCTCAGCTGAAGTATGGTATGGGGAATGCACAGACAAGATTCCATCTGACCCGTGTAGTTTGCCTGAGCCTTGGAGAACTGGCTTGTCTTAAATCATTGGCTTCTACTGTCTCTTGTTGCCTATCTGTGAGTAATAAAGTGATTTCACTCAGGTCATTTTGTGAATATTTTATCTCACTCACGAAAGTGGTAGAAATTACTGCCCGAGATGCATGGGCTGAAGTGATAACCAGTGCAACACAAACCTGCTTTGAGCTGTTCAGGGCCAGACTTTTGAAGTTGTTCATATCCTAGTTTTTGAGAGACATGACAAATATGCATGCCCTTTGACCAACAGCACTGTGCTGCAGCTTTACTAGTGCCTCCAGGCTCTTGATGCAGAAGAAACAAAGCCAAAGATAGCATCTTATTGAGAAGCTGAGTTGACCCTCTTTGGGTTGCATACCTAAGTTACACTTTCTTCCTTGGGAACTGCCCCGAGTCATAGGCCTTTCTGAAGGGATGGGTCTGAGTAGCTGCTGTGTCTGTTTCCCCCTCCTGTCGCAACCTATCAGACTACAGATGAACTCAGTTTGCCAGAGACAATCTATATTGTTTGTCTTACAAGTCTGATGTTAAAGGCTCTGAGTGTGTATTCATAGGAAGGTGCCTGCTTGCATGCAACTATTACATAGCCTGTATAGCAATAGGACTGGAGCAGGGTATATTTTCAGTCACATGCTTTCCTGATTAATAGAAACAGCCTCAAAGTGACACAGGTGAGGGAAAGAGACACAAGGAAAGAAGCAGGTAGGAGAGACCAATTAGCTTCAGAGGGAAAGACAGAGAGAAGCAGAGCCTCGGAGAACTGGCTTGTCTTAAATTGCTGGCTTCTACTGTCCCTTGCTGCCTATCTGTAAGAAACTGATTTCACTCGAGTCATTTTGCGAGTATTCTATCTCACTCACAAAAGTGGTAGAAATCACTGCCCAAGATGCATGGGCTGAAGTGATAACCAGTGAAACGTGAACCGGCTTTGCATTTGCTTTGGTCACGTGACATTTGAGTTCCTAAGTCATCAAAGACCTTTCCTTGCACTTTCCCCATATCCTTCCAATCTCCCTGCTTTATTTGAGCTTAGTTTAAATGAGTGTCTATTCCTTACAGTCTGCAATTTCTGATGAAGAAGAGGAGCTATCACTTAACAAGGGGAGCTTCATAAAAAGGAGACTTAACAAAAATGGCTGTCCCTGTCCCAGCCCTCTGTCAGAATACAGAAAAAGAACACTTATGAGAGAACCCTCTAATCCTAGGGAAAAAAAATGTTTGTTAAGCCAAATTTCCATGTCTGCCATTGTGCTAAATGCTTTACAAATCTTTTTTTGTTTAATTCTCACGACAATCTTGCAAAGTACATAATTATTTATCTCCATTTTACAGATAAAGGCAGAGACCCAGAAAAGTCAAATAATCTTTCACTTTACTTGAAAGACCCAGGAATCAAAATTAGATTCTTTGTTTTTTATTCTAACATAATCTTTCATCTGAATTTTGTAAACTGGGATTTTGAAATTTTTCTTTCCCTATTGCTCTAAAATTTCACACAGTTTGTTAGTCTTGATAAGTAAGTAAAGTACCTTTAGTATTTGTGTCAACATTGGCCTTTGTGTCCTTAAATTTGCTATTTTTGAACTTAGAAATGTTGTTCATGATTCTCTGGGAACTTATGAAACATTTTTATCTGTACATTTACTTTGGGACTTTCAGACTCTGAAGCAGTCTGAAACTGTCAACAAAGTGTTGTTGAAACCAAAGAGATTCAGGGATGTTAAAGGAAACTGGATAAATTTAAGAAGAATGCAGGGTAATTATCTTGAAGAGCCCAATAATTCCTACTAGTGGATTGTTAGCTAAGTAACTCGTGGGAGCCACCTGGTTGGCCATGATTATATAACATAAGAAATTACTGGAAGAATGTTAAGACATTACTTATGAGACTTAAAATTTAGAGGGAAAAAATATCTTGGAATCTGCCCTGAGGAAATTCTGAATGAATTCCAGGCACACCATACTGTTCTTTACTGATTGATGTTCTGTTTAGTTAAATCCTGCTGTTTTGCAGTTTCAATGCCATTCTATAACTTCATAGAAATTCCCGGAGGCAAAATTAGCATCTGTCTCCTATTCCTCATCACCTTAAAGAATCACTGCTAAGGACTGTGAGAAAATGTTTTAGGAAATTATGAGATGATTCAATCTGTCCATCAATCACAACCTTTTCTAATTCTTAAAGGATATTTTAGGATATTTTCAATAAAATTACAGGTGGCACTTAAACTAATTCAGACTAAAATTATACTACTTAAAATCCATATAGTACATACTTTAATCCCTGAAGGATGCTAAACATCTTGGATATCTATGGATTTTTGAAACATATTTTTCAAGGAAGGAATTTTAATTTGAGCTCCTTTGCGTGAATGCAAACTCAAACGTCTGGCTGTTATGATTTTTGATCACACAACATGAATGGGGAGACCTACTCATTAAAGAGAGCTGTATGGGATTCCATTAAGGGATGCTCATGAAATGTAGATTTTCAGTTTGTTGTAAACTGTCCAACAGTTTTTCAGCAGGAACCCCTCTGAGGGAGATCCACTTTCCCATCAGATTTCCATTAAGACCCATTTGCCAGAGTCTCTGTTTGTTACTCTGCTCTTGGAATGCCTTGAGAATCAATCATTCAGTTTTATTTGCCTGAATGTCATGTGAGTATAAAAACACATGGCCAAAGTTTGTGATCAGTTAATCATAACAAGCACTCTTTATGCTTGTTTTTGTGTAGCTGTGCATTTCAGTTATTGGAGCAAAACTTGTTGATGCTTGCTTCAGTGGGAGATGTAAGAACTAAAAGTTGGCTTTGTTTGTAATAACCGCAGGCTCTGTCATGATTATTTTTTGTACATTTCTTCTAGGGTCATAATCACTTCCATGCTATACTGCGGTACTAATCTCTGAAAGTTAATGCCATGTAGGTACTGCCACAGACTAATAGCTGAATGTGCTAGTCTCTCAATTCTAATACTGCTCCAACTCTTCTTCACTGGGATATAATTAAGTAGGAATGGGAATTCTGGAAAAGATTTAAACATTGACATGAAATATTTGAAAATTGCAACTGGCATTCCTTTTGCAAGAGCCGTAAGACCCACTGGCCTCTGAGACTGAAGATCAAAAATTTTATCCATTTTTCTTTTCCTGGTTTTATAACTAAAATTGATTCAAACATTTGCCAAATATAATTCAGACTTTCTGGTTACAGGCCAAGTTTTCACACTAAGCATTATGAATTTGCAATGAATTCATAACATTTAGTATTCATGGTAATAACACTGATCATTATGAAAAGATTTAATATTCATGAGGGTTACACTGCTATTTTCTCAGGTGCCATGATAATTTTTAATAATAATTCAGCATTTCTTAACGGGCAGTTGGCATAATAGAGTGTGATCCAAGAGTTTTGGTTAAAGGATATTAGAGGAAAGAAAGCAGGGCATTAATACAAATTTTAAAACTTGATCTTCCATGAGAACGTTTGATCAGTATTATTCTGTATTATTAAAACAAGCTGTCTCTGTTAAATGGCTCTGAAATGTCAAACAAATCTCTCCATTGCGTATTCAAGCTGATGACTGGTATAGTTCACAGTTTAAAAGGGGAGGGAAAACAAAAATATCTGCAAGACCATTTTTCTGGGCGAAAAAGCACTTTTAGTATTTGTTTCATTGTTGGCCTTTGTGTCCTTAAATTTGCTTTTTACCAGTGCATACACTTCAGAGTATTTTTTTTTCCAGCACGCCATCTGTTTCTTTGCAATTGGGGATGGTTGAATAATTTCCTGAGGAATTGCTGACAAGATGTGTCCCAGGAACAGTAATCCAGCAGGACTAGATTTCTCATTAAAATCGCTAAGCTCAGCTGCGTTATAGCAAGCTCTTGATTTAAGGTGGTCACCCTGGGCCGGCGAAGGTCAGCGGCCACCAGCTACCCATTTTTTTCTAAAAATCGGACTATAAAATCTGTGTATATACACTGCAAATGGTTCCAGGTACAGGATCATTTAGGTGGGAAAGTATCACTCATCCCAAAGGGATTTTCTTGGGGTCACCTTGGTAGCAGTGATCATCTTTGTTTACCTTCACATAGTACTGTCTCTCATCCCCTGAGGTGACGACGGAGGTACTGAACATCTCTCACTCACGACACCATTTTAGCTTATTCTACTGCCCCTTCCTTCCCCAGTCCCAGGATAAATTGGGATGCACGTGTGCTTTTCTGGAATTTTCCATGGTTCTTTTAGCACAGCCTGACTTTTCCCCAGTTGCTCTTGAACTGCTGGTTGATAGAGCAGGAGGCATCTAGAATTCGCCAGATTCCTAAGCAGGGTAGATTGAAATGTGAACATTACCTATATTATCTCAGTTAATGTCCACAACAACCCCATGATTTAGATATTATTATTTTTCTCTTTTTACGGATAAGAAAACTGAGTCTTGGGGCATTTAATAACTTGTCCCAAAACACACAGCTAGTTACTAACAAGCCAGGAATTTGTAACCACTTGCCAGCTTTCTTTACCACCTCCAGAGCGTGTAGTCTTATAATTCTACTTTTCGAGAGTAGTGCGTCCCAGAATGTTGTCAACTGATCACCGAAATCAGATACAGCAGGAATGACTGTTAAAAATAAAATCCCCACTCCACACTTCAGATGCATTGAATCAGAATCTCTGCGTTGGTGGGTGCCTGGAGTTTTTAACAAGCTCCCCTGGTAATTCTGTTGCACACTAAAATATGAAAACCACTGTCCTACAGCATAATAAATGTTATTTAATTAATTGGTTTATTAAATATTGAACAGTTAAAGTCATTATAAAGCTGAGTTGAGCTGGGTGAAATTAAAAGTAAAACTATAAAGCTATGGCGGAGGTGGGGGTGGGGTTGAGGCCCAGAAAAGAGAACCAGGCAGGGACCCTCTTCTGTGGAATAAATCGCAGCAAGGTTTTGCCATCAGATTTTGGTACTCAGTAGCAATGATGGCCTTAAATGGAACGAATCCTGCTTTACTGCTTTGTTTTGCATTTCAGTTGACCCAGCTGAAGGTGGGCCCAACCATTCTGCTTGCCGTTTTGCTATGGTCTCTCACTTCTCCAGAAAAAGAAAAGGAGGCAGATCTATGTTTGTATGGACTGTGCTCTACCTAAGGAGGTCCTCATTTCAATTAAAGATTCATCATGTCATGTTTCTTTTTACTTTCTCCATAAAACTTTGACTGAGTTTGGGAACGACATCTCTCAAGGTACACCATGAGTTTCATTTTCCAGTCAGCCATTTTGAGGTAACGAAGTTGTTTAGTTTTTACATCATACAATGTCTTGGTTTGAACTTGGTAAGGATTGCAAAGGAGAATTGCTGTTGTACTCATCAGTTCCTAATAGCAGATTTGAACTGGCTTATGAAAGGAAGAGAGGGAGTGTTTGTTGTAAAGGTATAGAGTTGTCATAAGGGGCCCAACAGCATGAATGCTGACAGGCAGTAGGATGCATTTAGCAACATGAACAGCAGTTCACAGAACTTTCTTCCTATCTCAAAGGATTTCTCCATCTCTCTGCATTACTCTTTGCTATTTCTTAGGCTGGTGGAAGGTAGTCACATCATAGGTGCCCATTTCACATCTCCTCTATTTAAAAGAAAAACTCAGACTGTTTCTTAGGTCTCACTTCAATTATGGGGATAAAAATGTAATTATTTAGCCTGGGGCAAGTCTCTTGGCCAAGTGGATGCCTTTAGTTGGCAGGGAACCTAGGATATGGGTGAGGTTCATACAACTGGCAGGGAGGAAAGGATTCCTACCTTCCTACTGAAGAGGGATGGGAAGATGGTCCAAAAGTTGATTCTTTAAGAAATGTGCAGAACATACCTTGTCAATGTCTTGAATCTTGTTTTATCATTGGGTGAAAGGCAGGTGAGGGATAGAATTGGGAAAGGAATGCAAGAAACACAGCTTTTCATAGAAAAACCAGAATTTCACAAATCCTCTGAAATTTAACATCAGCTTTCTTGTTTCCTCTTGAGATATCTCTCCTCAGAGTGATAGTTATCCATCCTGGAGAAAAAATACACAAACAAAAACCATGTTAGCCATTTGAGGTATCGGTTTTATATGTGCTGCATCTTGCAATTAAATCTTAATGACATAACATTATGTGCATAATTTTTTATGCATGACTTAATGTCATCATCTTGAAGTAATATTCATCATAAGTATGGAAAGGCAGTAATGTTTCCAATTTGACATTTAGTCAGGTGGTGAAAGTCCATACCTATTTCATCTATAATGACATCTTAACTAGGGATCTTTATGAAGTATTTGTATAACAGAGAAGAAATGACATTTGATGGCGACTTCTTTCAGTCATTTCCATAAATCTTAGCAGCCAATTCTCTTTATAGAACAAAGATGAAAACCAATGCTGTACCATTCCGACAATCCCAGCTGCTGGTCTGAAAATACCAGGACTGATGTATTTCTCAATTGGAGGAAGAAACAGTGTATTCTAGGATAGTTTTGATGTCTTCATTTAGTTACTATTTATTGCTTATGCCACAGGTTAAAAAGTGGTGACCTGTGGGCTGGAATTGTCCCGAAAATGGGTGTACATATGTATATATATAGGTATCAAGGGCAGGACTATATTTATATCTGTATAGAGAGAATCTAAAAATGTCTAATTGATTGCAAACATTTAAAAGTTGGAAAATTGGATATAAAAATCCAGATTTCAAGCTTTACTTAAAAAATCAGGAGATGTGGCAGTACTAAGTTTACATATTTACCAGGTAATACTGGCTAGAATTCTGGAGTAGGAAGGGTCCTTTAGATGAACCATATATTCCCCAGTTTTCTTCAATTCCCACCACTCCCTATCATTTGCACTTTTGACCAGTTTCATTCGTTTGCATGTGCCATGCTTGTTCCTGTGAATATTTGCATTTTCAATTCTGTATATGTTCATTACATATTGGTTTGTGCTAGAATGTTCTCCTAACATTCTGGTACATTGTTAAAACAAACAACCTTCTTCTCATTATTATAAAAAAAAAGTGGATAGCTTGAAAAAAAAACAGAGATCTAGCACCAAATGAGACACAATGGTTTGTGACATAATTAATTCCAGTTCCTACTTTATCTCTACACCATGGTGTGTGAGTACCGATGATCCTCGTTGCCTTAGTACTTGGGTCTTAATCCATAGAGCTGAGTTATCTGCCCTATTCAGGTTCACCTATGCGACTGTTTTCCCAGATTCATGCCCTCTAAACAGATTCCTTGGCAGGGAGTTGGTTTGAGCCCAAAAGGTTAGAATAAAATTTACTTTCCATTTCTTTCTCTTTCTGTATTTGTTAGCCTCCAAAACAATTATCATGGTGTAAATCTTTCTTCCTAAATGTCTTAGTAGGGCAATATTGGAAGTTGGTGGAAAGAGACACACAGGCAGAGAAGTGAATAAACACATCTGATTTTTAATGTCGAAGTTTTAGCCATGAAGTACTCTTACCCTATCTACTCTTCCTGGATCAGTAAATTGATCATACTCCTGAAGTTTGATGAGGGCATCAGCTTAAAACAGACCTTTTGCAGATCCCTCAAATAACTTGCTAAATTCCCCCTTGGGCCCAGACTAATTTAAATCCTGTTTTCTAAGTAAAGAAGTCCCTGTTTCCACCAACATAGGCTGAATTCACGTTATTAAACCTCTATGATACCCCATGTTTTACCAGCATTTCCAAAACTGCTATGAATTGAATTGCATCCCCCTCTGCCCACCCCTACAAACTCATATATTTGAAGCCCTAATGGCCAAGGTGACTGTAAATGGAGACAGGACTTTTAGGAGTTAATTAGGGTTAAATTAGGTCCTAAGGGTGGGGTCTTAATCTTGTAGGATTTGTGGCATTATAAGAAAAGGAAGAGAAGGCCAGATGCGGTGACTCACACCTGTAATCCCAGTACTTTGGGAGGCCGAGGCAGGCAAATCACAAGATCAGGAAATTGAGATCATCCTGGCTAACACAGTGAAACCTCGTGTCTACTGAAAATACAAAAAAGAAAAAAAACTTAGCTGGGTGTGGCGGCACATGCCTGTAGTCCCATCTACTCAAGAGGCTAAGGCAGGAGAATCACTTGAACCTGGGAGGTGGAGGTTGCAGTGAGCTAAGATGCACTACTGCAGTCCAGCCTGGGAGACAGGGCAAGACTCCCTCAGAAAGAAGAAGAAGGAGGAGGAGGAGGAGGAGGAGGAAGAGGAGGAGAGGGAGGGAGGAGAGGGGAGGGGAGGAGGGGGAGGGGGAAGAGAGGAAGAGAGAGAAAGATCTTTCTTTCTCACCAAGTAGGGACATAGTGAAAAAGCCATCTGGAAGTCAGGAAAAGAGACCTTACCGGAAACTTACCTCACTGGCAACTTGCTTTTCAACCTCCAGCCCCCAGAACTGTGAGAAAATAAATTGCTGGTGGTTAATCCACCCAGTCTATGGTATTTTGTTATGGTAGCCCAAGAAGCTGAAGTCACAAACCATGTCTAAGAAATACTGGAGCCCAGCAGATGGTAATAGGTGTCTTGATATGAGGGGAAGTTTGGAATGATCAAGTAATTTTAGAAGTACTGAATTAATTGAAAAAGGATTCTTTATCACGTGACTTCTCAAAACATTTAATTGTTAATATATATTTATAAATCTCAAAAGGGAGATATTTTATGCAAGGTTTTCTAAACTTGTTTAACCATAGAACACTTTTCTCAAGAAACTTAATATCTTGAGCAAAACTAATGTTCTGTGAAGCACAATTTAAAAATGCATATCTATTAATCTACAAATTATTTTTAAACTGCTTGATGGTATCTTTTATTCTGTTGGAATTTTACTTTATTACTTATTTAAGTTTTCCATCAAGAACAATTTAATTAGGATCTTCTAGTTTTAAGCGCGGTGCTGGTTGATCTCCCAACTTCGTGCCGCTTAATTGTCCTAACAATTCCATGATCGTGATTTTACAAATTACGAGACTGAGGTTCAAAGTAGTGCCTCAAAATAATAGTAGAGAATATGAATTGGTCTGATTTTGTAGTCTGTGCTTTTTTTTTTCATTCTCTCCCCTAAATTCATACAGACAGAGATATTGAGACTGAGAGGTTCAGTAGTCTGTACAGTACCTTACAGTTAATAGAGTGATGGTCTTAATTTGAAAACCTGACTTATAAGACTCCAAAGCTTCCATTCTTGCCACTAGAACATGTATATTCTATGCCAGGGGAGCTATCTTAGTAAAGCCATAGAGAAGGAAAGGCACAGGGTACATTTAGGAAATAGCACATTTGGCAGAAACACAGTTTGTAGAGGGCGGAAAGGTGTCAGGTACAACTGAGAAGGTATTCTGGGAATGGATGGTGAATTTTTTGACACTATGTGTATTAGTTAACTTTTGCTGCAGCAATAAGCAACCACAAAGTTACAGTGACTTACTACAAGAGATATTTATTTATTGCTCACGTTACATAAAGTGCACAGGATTTTGCTGGCTCTTGCTGGGCTTGATTTGGTTTGACTTGTCTCAGCTTGACTCGGTTACATGTGCCTTCTCATTCCCAGACCCAAGCTAAAGGAAGAGCCAGTATGTGGGATGTGTTGTTTACATGGCAGGGGCTTAAGCTTCAGGGTGCAAGCAGTGCTTCTTCAGTCTCTGTTTAGAACTGTCACACTCTGTCTTCCATCCACATTCCTCTGCTCAAAGCAAGCCGCATGATCAAGTCGACTGAAGCATTGTGCATTTTTCTCATTCTACCTGGTGGCACTGCAGAATTAGATGGCTAAAGGTGTGGCATTATTTTTTAAATAGAAAATGAATGAAATATTGAAATGACAATTCACTCCATCATACTGTGCTAAGGAGTTTGGAATTTGTATAGAAAATGAAGAGTAATCAAAGGTATTTAAGGATGTTTATATTTCTTCTTTCTCTTTATAGATTAAAAAGCAAGAAGTGAAGTTTGATTCTGTTTTTATCTTTCATACGACTTTTTATACCATTGTGCATGTAGTAGGAACGCAGTTAATGCCCCTTTCCAACTCCATAAATATAACATAAAAATCAGTTAACTACCACAGAGTTTTTCAGTTTTGACCTCATGAGAGTTCAGCCTTCACCTTAAATCTGAACTTTGTCACTGATAGACAGCTCTTGACACACTTATTGGGAAGCAAAAATAATTTTTTTGTGCTCTGGAAAAGTGGGTGTGGGCCATATGTGTGAGAAAGAGTTATGATGGATAGACCAATTGTTTCCCGTCCCAGACTGTGGTGTGTAGGCAAATTTTTGTGGCAGAGTGGGACTCTCCATTCCCTTGTCACTTCTGTTTCTCACCATACTCACACTGGTATGAAGGATTTTCTAAACTCATCTCAATGTTACTTAGAGATAAATGGAATTATATGAACTCCAGGCTAAAGAATATCCATTTCCAGCCTTTTCTAGATTCCAAATTAATTTACAATTAGCCAAAAATAGGGGCTGAGATTGTTTCTGATGGTTTTGTTAGTGTTGCATGCTTTTCAAGACATTGCTTAGCAAGCTGTCAGGATAATGTTATCTAGATTTTTGACCATAACTCCATGGGTGAGAAAGGAGACAAGGAAAAGGGAATGAGGAACTTGGCTTCAGGGCATGCGAGCAGTAAAAATTTTCCAGGTCAGTCTGGACCAGTCATTAGGAACCTCTGGAATAAGCAATCTCCAAGGGAAGGGACTGGTCTCAAAGGCTTGACTGTCAAATTCTTAAGCTTTTGGTGCGGATCTATTCTAAACACTTGTGCATTTCTCCATTGAGATGGCAAGAACTGAAGTTTTAACTGCCTTTTGTGTCTTAGTGTCTTCTGTTGGTATGTCACTGGGGACTCTTTACTATTGTTAGTTAAAAGCTTGATAACTGTGCTCTGTTACAGTATAATTAAATATTTGATTAATTGCTGCAGTTTTATTCCATGGAGTATGCAGTTTTCTTGAATCAAAGAGTTTGTCTCAGCACGGTGTCAAAAAACACAAAGATTTAAAGCTCATCTAGGCATCAATTCAGAGCTAATTCAGGCACCTCGACTCCCAAGGCTGTTGAATGGTGGGATTAAACAAACATTTTTAAAAGGGAGACTATTCCTACTACTGAACGAGAATGATAATAAAGTGGGATAAATATAGAAGAATGCAAACTTACATTTTTATATCTGAAATGTATGCTCTGGCTCCCTGGTTTTGATCTTCCCTATTAATGGATGAAAAATGAAATCTAATCTATAAGATAGAGATCCAGGCGTAGAACAAACTCAGCTGTGAAGAAAGTGTTTCCTCAATCACAAAACATTTACTAATCACCTTTTGTGTACAGGATACCTAAAGCAGTAAAATTGCTTTCAAAGTGCTCATGTTCCATTAGGGAATACAGATCTTTGTGAAATACATTACAGATAGATAAATACTAATAAATGCAAACGCAGAGATAGTATGGTGAATGCGGTGGGGTGAGACAAGAGTGAGAAAGAAAGATCAGAAAAATAAATACTAAACTAACTGAGATTGTTTTTAAGGGTCTCCGAAGAAAAGCTAAATGAATGGAGTGAGAAGGAAAGCAGTATGGGTAACTCAGTGTCAACTTTACATACATTCCACTGTGAGTGGAAATCACCTAAAACGTGAAAGATCTGGATTAGAGTAACGGCTCTGTTGCAGTTCTTGCTCTTTGTGATTGTCAGTGTCCTCCCTTATAAAATTATGGCAGAGATGGAAACTCAAATCCATGCTTTCTTCCGTAGTGTTAATTTGTTACTGGGAAGCTGTTGTTCGACTACATTACCCTTCCCTGCAGCTTAGCCAAGGCCACGTGATGATTTCTGGCCAATGAAATGTGGAGATTGGGTACCTGATGTGCCTTCCGCTGTTCTTTCCTGCTATATCGGTACTGAAGATGGTGACATCACAAGGTCATCTGAGAGCTTCCTGGATTTTGTGGACTCCACATCATCAAAAACCAAACTTCTATTGTTCTGAGTCACTGAGCTTTTGGAGTTATGAATTGTGGCAGTTAGCCTATGAGGAGAAGTACAAAAATGTAAATAATAACTATTCTACATTTCATGTGCTTGTTGAGAGCCTCAAATATAGCAAATGGGAAAGGCATTGTAAAATTTTAAGTACTAGACAAATGTTAGGAATTGTGGTTCGAAAGAAAATCAAAACTTACCAATTGAAAATTCATAATGAATTTAATAAGAAATGTAATTGACTCAGTTAAGAACAAGTATTCAATGATTACTGTTGTGTTACATGCTGTTAAGAAAACATCTTTAAATCTTAACTGAAGGACTTTTGTTTTGAGTGACTATGCTATAAAATAAGTTTAATAAACATATACTTCTGAACATAAAACTGTATGATACCTGATCTGGATTCTTTTGGTTTACTGTTTAAAAAAGTATGAATCGATTGTCTCAAGAGAGATACAACTTGAATTTGGAAATAAACAAGTGCAGGAAAAGACTAAGTAAGGAGGATTTATAGGAAAAAATGGTGAATTAATCAGAAATCTTTCAGATACAAGTGACCGAATCTTGACATGAAGTGGCTGAAGCCAAAGGATGACTTTATTGATATGACATAACTGCAAGAATGGCAAGGCTGCAGCTGAACTCCGCAAAAGACTAAAATGCAATTAGGTTCCCTTTGCTTCCCCGTTCCAGCTTCCCTCTACAGGTTATATCATGCCTTTATTGAACATTGTTTTTTCTCTTCATGGTTGTTGACGGTTCCCTGGTTCCCTATCCTAAACCTGCAGTTACCAAGGTAGGTGTTATCTGCAATCTGTTCTCTTTCAAGTCCTAAGATTCGGTGGAAGGCATTTACTGAGTTATCTGGGTTACGTGCCCACTCCTGAAGTGGGTGAAGTCACTAACATGGCTGCTTCCGGGTTAATCATGTGTATGAGGGAAGAGTTCACTAGGAAGAAATCTCGGAGGCAAATTTAGCAGCAAGGAGAATTTTTAATGAAAGATTGTAAATTAAAAAATTACTGTAAAGATACTATTCAAGATGGTTCATGTAATAAATGAACAGACACTACTGTTCTCTGGGAACATCTACTATTCTCCAGGAACTTAAAATCTTCTGTCCTCTGGGAACTTAGAATCTGCTGTTGAGATAAGACAAATAGACTTATTAAATGTTTATTTTTAATGTCATTTGAGTGTACAAGGCAAATCTTTGTTTACTTTCCTTTAACATACATGATTTTTATTATGATTGAAAAGTCTTGATTCTTGGACAATATACAGACTTGTGACTCACATATTTTGGGATTCTCATCAGTTTTAAGATTCTAAAAAAATTTCCCAGCTTAGTATTTTCATATAACTAATTTCAGCCACACTTTGTAAAAATATACATATGAGGTTTCTTAAAAAATTTTTTTTTATCTCAACTGCTGAGATCACAAAGAGGGAATTTGTGTCCTGGCAACAGAAACTTATTATAAAAGATAATAATGTTTGACTTTGATTCTCTGAATCAGAATGTTGGTATGGATTTAACTGGATTTTCCTAAAAGCATGCTAAAGTCAACATTTGCATGGTCAGAATTTGAGTAAATTTGCCTACATCCTGAGACATCTGATTAAGGGATCTTTAATCTTGTCCTTTGTTGTCTTAGTGTCAGCATTCACTATTACTGTCAACAAAATGTAATACCACCTAGGTTTGAGGTGGGATGGAGGAGGATTGTGTTTAAGAAAGGGAAGGCTCAAAAGGATTTGCTTTCAAGGAACATTGAAGAGAGTGTTTTAGATGATGACTGCGGGTAGCCATGGATTCAGTTTGCTTAGGACATAGACACAGATGATGCTTTCAAACTGTTTTCAAGGATTCATTGCACGAATTGGCAATGGTGCTGAATTCCAGGGTAATCTTTTAATCATTCGAAGGTCAGGTACTATTTTTCTTCATCATAGTTACCAGCGAAAAGGAAGAGTAAGATCTAAGACAAGAACACGCTGGAATCACCTCTTCACTCTTTGAAAAATCAGTGTTCACACTGTGGCACTTCCTAGATATGTAAATAGGACTTTGGGAATGTGATCTAAGAATCAGCAAAGACTCTTCCATTTCCCAGTATGTCCCTTGCCTAGATGCACCCAAAGGCCTCATCATCAAACTCATTCTCAATTTGGGTAACTCAGTGTCTATCTGGGATACTTTGCTTAACTACAGAAGTCAATGGGGTTGAGTAAATCTGGAGAGGCATTTAGTGGAATCCAAGAGACAGCATATTTATAATTTATGCTATTCTATAAAATGTGATATAGTCTTCTCTTCTACAAAAATGTAATAATACTATTCTTACTTGTTTGTAATTATTTTTTCATTTGAGACAGGGTCTGTCTCTGTTGCCTGGGCTGGAGTATAGTGGCACAATCACAGCTCACTGAAGCCTTGACCTCCTGGGCTTAAGTAATCCTTCTTCCTGTGACTACCTCATAGTTACAGTATATTTTACTATTTTGATAATTCTTCCATTATAGAAAATTTAGGTCATTTCTAAATTTTGACTTGTATAGACAGTGCTTCACAAACTTTATTACTAAATCTTCATTCACCTTTTTTATATGGACTAAGAATTCTTTTTTCAAATATAATTAATGAACCAGAGGACAGGTCTTTAAACATTTTATTTTTCATATATGCCTCTCAGCTGACCTCAACAAATATTATACAGACTTACACTACTAATATTCATGTGAGGGACCTAATTATCAACAACTTTTTAAAAATCTGAGTGCTAAATTTATTTTAACACTGACCATTTTATACCTATAATATTCTACAGCATTTTGGTTTTTTACTTACAGTATATGAGATTAAATATTTGTCATGTTTATTAGATATTTATGTTTGATTATTTGTGAATTATGTATATATCCTGTCCTTGTTTTAATCTAGGGTATTTGCTTTTAAAAAATTGATTTGTAAAGACTATTGATCTATTAAAGATAATAGCTTCCAGATTTTTATAGCATGTATTCTAACATAGAAATTTGTAAATGTATACTTTTTAGATGGTCATATTTATTCTTTATTTCATGGTTTCCTTCTTTGGTGTTATGCTAATAAGGATTTTCAAACTGCTACATTACACACACACACACACACACACACACACACTTTTTGTTTCTAGTTCATCTATATTGCAATTTACCACATCATTTTGAAGATGTTATTCAATTATCTTTTGATTTTCATTATTATTTTTGAGATGTTAGCTGTAAATCTTATTAGGATTTCCTTTCAGATAATGTGCATTTTATTCTGGCTTATTTGAAGATTTTCTCCTTGTCTTTGGATTCCAGTAGTTTTACTATGATAACACTATGTGTGTTTTTCTTTGTATTTATCTTTATTGTGTATCTGTGTCTTGATATCTTTGATTGTAAGAACCACTGATTAAGACAGTCAAATCTGAATTCCCTTCTAATCATGCTTTTTCTTTCTGCAATAATGCGGAAGTATTCCTTCTAGACCTATCTATCTTGGAGCTAGATGGGACTAAAGGGCTTTTGAGAATGGAGAATGAATTAGTTGGTTTGTAATTTTATGACTGTGAATGTGAATACTGGACTCTATAAATAATGTTGTATATGTATGCTGGTAATGGGAACAGTATAGGAGAGAGGAGAAAGAAACTGTTGTACAGATGAGAGTGTGTTTCACAGGATTTTTTTGATTATCCAAGACATCATAAACCTATTAAAAAAAGAATTTGTTGGCTCTGATAACTTAATATTCAGTTATAGATTTAGCTTCAGTCTCTGTTGGCTGCAGGGATCCAAATGATCCTGATTGGCCCTGGTTTCTCTTTCAAAGTCTCTCAGCTACTCTTCTCTCCATTGGAGTTACTCTCAGATAAGTAGTCTGTTGTGTTAAAAATACTCCCTCTACCAACTTTAACATAATTGTTTCAGATTCAATTCTCATGAGAAAGAGCACCTTCCTTAGTTTAAGAGTTCGTCTTATTTGCTCTGATTTGGTCTTTTGTACATCCTTGAACAATTATTATGGCCAGAGAGAGAAAATGGCTAGACTAGTGTCACGTGGTCACTCCATCATAGGTCTGAAGAGGGTAGTTAAGTCGATTTGAAGTTTGCTAGTTGATAATGGATGAAGGGTTATTTGTTAAAGGAAAATTGGGGTTCTGTGGTGACCCAGCTTTCATTTCATAATCTTTGTCCTTCTGAGACTTTTATAACTACAGTATTTTATGGTGCAAAATAGTCTCTTTTATTTTTCTTGAGTGGCTATCTGGAATTGTTATATGCTTCTGAAATACTTGAATACACTCATGTCCTCATTCAAATAATCTGCAATAATTTCATAGCTAGAGGCAGATTCAATGGCTCTGGACTCTGGATACACATTAGAAATACCTGGAGAATGTGTATGAGGAGATTACTGGTTTTTCCTTAGGAATTCTGATATAGATCATCTAAAGTGAGACCAGGGCATTGATGACTCCACTGTAAAACCAGGATGAGAACCATAGGTTAACAAATTCTGGAGCAAATCAACTAGAGAATTTCTTAGGAAATGGGTGGATTTTAGATCTTGAAGTGTCTGACAGCTTGCTTTAGTCATTATATGTTGACAACCTTTATTTCAATATTGTTTGATTTTGAGTTAAAACTCAGTGCTAGACATGCTGGGTTAGCAAAGGGGATGATGAGAATGAAGGTGGGAATGGCAGGAAAGTAGATACAGCTATCTACTGTGAGATGCTTTTCCTTAAAGACCTCTGTGAAGCACAATAAAAATAGCCCACCTTGAAAATCGACTTGGATCTCTGAAGCACTCATTTACTGACATCTAGGCAGAGGGCACGTGGGGGATATTTTCCTTTGATGCTTGGCTGCCTGCCATTAACTGTTTCTGTCTAGCTGGGGGACTTCAAAAGATAACAAAGCACTTATATGTATATCCAGCTGTCCCATGCTGTGGACTTCAGCTTTAACTAGGTTCCTTTCAAGCCCTATTTTCAGTTTCTACAAGTGGCTTAGAAGAAAGGTGCTTCTAATGTACCATTTCAAATAAACAGATAGAATCAGAAAAATAGTGACCCAGCCAGTGCCTGGTTAATGTCTACTTCCTAGCTATATAAGACATTTGGACATAAGCATAACGGGCACTAAATATTTGCAAAGGTTTGAACACTTTTTCAAATAATAATGAATGAAAATCTTGTATTTTTTTAATGTTGATTCTCTGATTCTATATTTATTTTTTCCTTTGCCTTAAATTCATAGACAGTTACAGTAACAGAGGTGAGTATTTTTGTAAGCTCTCAGATGCCAACATCCAGAAGTAAGTGGCTGGCTCCAGTATTTTTAAAAACATAAGAACCGTTCTTTTAGCTTTTATTTTGTATTTATTTATTTGTTTGTTTTTTGAGACAGAGTTCCACTTTTGTTGCCCAGGCTGGAGTGCAGTGGCACGATCTTGGCTCACCTCAACCTTCGCCTCCCGGGTTCAAGTGATTCTCCTGCCTCAGCCTCCTCAGTAGCTGGGATTACAGGCATGTGGCACCATACCGGCTAATTTTGTATTTTTAGTAGAGATGGGTTTTCTCCGTGTTGGTCAGGTTGGTCTCGAACTCCTGATGTCAGGTGATCCACCTGCCTTGGCCTCCCGAAGTGCTGGGATTGCAGGCGTGAGCCACTATGCCCGGCCAACTTTTATTTATGTGTTAATTTTTGCCTCAGAGTCAAGAGTAGGCTGCCTTCGCCCTGACAATCTTCATGTCTGTAGATTGAGGTGGTGATAGGGACCATCACCATCAGTCTACTGTCTTCAGTCTACTGTCCTCCAACCAACCTCTCTATTTTCAGCCTCTTTCCGTTTCTTGCCCATAGGCTCACAAATTTTATCCTACAGCCTCTTTAGTTCCGTCAGCATTCTGGCTGCCATTAGTACTATATCTCCCTTCGGTAGCTTCTGGGCTGCGGATTATTGCACTGTTTTATCCATCAACATATTTATATCTGCTTTCCAATTCCAAAAGTGTGAACTGTCTGCCCTCTTCTCCCATTGTTTCTGTTCTTATGCTTATAGTGTTTTGTGCTGATATACCCTTTTTTGGGTGGACTTTTGTATGGAAAGGGAAGCAAATACTTGGTCTGGCATCCTGTACTTGTAAGTTCTTTTTTTTTTTGCTTTTTATTTTTTTGGCCATATCATGTGTGATATGGTTCTTCATTCACTTAATGAAACATACCATAATAGTGCTTTTGGAAGTAAATTTACTCAAATCTGTGAGTTTTACACACAAGGATATGGATGAGCAACAGCATTATTCATGTGGAGGAAGGAAAATTGAAGCTTAATGTTGTTTCTACTGCCAAAGTCTACTATGAGACTTTGGAAAATAATTTAAAAGCCAAATAGGTGAGACCTTTTACAATGTAATTTGTAACATTTTATAAGGATGGCAAATGTCTATAGAATTAAAAGAATGAAACTTTGGGCAGACTACAGGACATTCATTTAAGAATAAATTACTTTGGAAGTTCCTTCCTTAATATTTGTAAGCACTTTTTACCTAAGGTGTAATGCCAAGCAGTTTCAAAAGTATAAATTATTACTCATAGCTCACCGCATTTTAGCCTTTTCTATATTCAGTTAAATGTGCGTCTCATCTCTTTATCAAGAGGAATAAAACTCAATTGCTATGTATTTAGTCCTTTCTAGTTTATCTTTCTGGTACTTTTAAAAGGTAACTCCATGCCATATGCTATGCACCAGAATGGCTGTAAATAATCATAAAATTAAATGCCAGAATTTACCACTACATGTGGTTTCTCATTAAGGTTTGATGTGGCTTCTCTAAACCAAAAATGGTTGAAGGGTTGATTTCTTGTATTATCAAGCTGTTTTCTGAGCTTTCTTGCTGGCCCACCTACCTGGATATATAATTAACTTCAGCTCTGAAAGGCTTCTGGTAGATTTGGGCTATATCTTTGGGAAAATAAGAGGTTATTCTCTGAAACACATATGTGCTTCGGAATAGCAACTCCAAAGTATCTTCAGTGGCTGTTCTCTAATATGACGGCAACCATATGTTCTTTATATTCCCTAGCAATCCTATGTCATGTACCCTGATCTGGGGTTTGGAAAATACAGCCAATACCATATGTAACACTAAGTAGGGAGAATAGATCAGACTGCTATTGGTAATGAGCTAAAAGTTATTTTAAGATGAATCCCAAACTCACCCAGGCTATATCAGTCATTATTTTACATTCATTATTTTCATTTTCTTCTTTAAATAATACTGTATTCTAGAGAATTAAAAATTTTCACAAAGAGAAACCATGGCTCTATGATAACAAATCCATTTAGGGAAGATGCTATAGGCAGTAAATTCAATATGGATTACACTGTTCATATTTGTAGCTCAATTGTTTTTATATTCTTCTTTAGATATTGTATTATAGAGATTTAGGAATTTCCAGATGTAAATGACAATGGTCGTATGTTCACAAGTCAATTTAGAGAGAAGATTATATAAATTAAACTTAAGTTTTTCTCTTTGTGTGTGTGTGTGCGTGATGTGTATGTTTCTGACATGTCAACAAGTAAAACTGAACTCCACTAAACAGCGTTTTAATATTTCCATATCTTCCAATGGACTGTGTTTCATTCTATCATCAGTAATAATCAGGGCAATTATTTCAATAACAATTATTTTTGAATGCCATTTGTTGTGCAAGGTAGTGACCTGCGGACTGAGGAGATCCTAAAATAGATGTCTTGACTTTTGTTGCAAAGCAGCTAAGACTAGCAGCTGGAGAAAATGACAACAGTGGTTAAGTGTTATAAGCCAGGCAGACAGAGGCTTGTCACTTATCAGGTGTGAGACTTGAGCAGCTTAAGTAACTTCCCGTGAGCCCCGGTTTTCTCATTTGCAAGCTGGGGCACATAAGACCTAGCCCACAGGTGGTTGCATAGGATAAATGAGGTGACATTAGTAAAGTACTCAGCACAGTTTCTGGCACACAGTAATTCAACGAATATCGGCAAAAGTTGTCATTACTGTTAAAATAATGTAGTTTCTATTAAAATTGGTCAATGATATATGTCAGTATCTGTCAGTGCTTTCATTCAGCAGAAGGGATGCGAATGATTTGCCTTAGTTTTATCAATATTATGTCAGAATAGGAGTGGAGGTGAAGTGTACTGAAAAGAAGATAAAGCTGTGTCTCTGTTCCCTAATGGTTGGCATCACCAATCTCTAGACACTCTATCCCTGTTCATTTTTCTTGGTTTTTCTCCTATTTTTCCCATGCCCAGAGGTTTCCACCAGTTAATAGTCTACCCAGATTCCTAGAGTACTGAGCAATTTCTCTGCTTGATGACGGGGCTGGTCTTACCCTAGCATCAAACATAAATTCGGCCATCAGAGCCAAGAATAGAAAAAAAAAAAAAAACAGAAAAATATTTTTCTTGATTTTTGAATTCGTGACACAAGCAGCTTTACAATGTAATACATTTTTATCACGCCCAGTGAATCGGCTTTATTGATATAGGTGAAATTAAATGAAATAGGCTCTATACTGGAACATCTTGGTTGCTACAAGTAGGGGACAGTTTCTAAAATGCATTAACACAATGCAAAATAAAGAACCCACATAAGAAAGAAAGCTGAAGTGCCAGGGAGCTCATAGAACATTCAATCTTCTTTAGAAAAAAATTTGTTCCTATTTCAACAGAGTAACAAAACCGAGTGATGATCAGAAGAAAGAA
Organism: Cebus imitator; assembly: GCF_001604975.1. Lineage (NCBI taxonomy): Eukaryota > Metazoa > Chordata > Mammalia > Primates > Cebidae > Cebus > Cebus imitator. The sequence goes on from NW_016107457.1 coordinate 3,398,870, forward strand.
TGACCATATACTTATTCTCTGGGTTTCTTTCTTTTGAGAAATTCATCAGGTCTTTGCTGGAAAAGATCTTACAGATCATCTAGTCTGTAGTGTTTTCCAGCATTTTTGTTTTAAAACTGTAGCAGCCCTTGTTGAAGTGAAGTCCTCCACAGAGAACTTGCACGTGAAACAGAGAATAACTAACCTGCATGGGAGTGGAGGCGGACCTCCCAGAATCTGCCTGCTTGGTTTCCCACCTCTGCTCCATTCACAATCTCTGCTTGCACCAAGGTGTTAGATCAGGATTCTTGAAGGCTTTAAGAACCATGTACTGTGGTGATCTCATAGAATCCTTTATTTTATATAAAAAACTGAGACCTACAGAAAGAAAATTATATGTTTAAAATCATAAATTGACCAGGTAGGGTGGCTCACCTCTGTAATTCTAGCGCTTTGGGAGGCTGAAGTGGGAGAATCACTGAGCTCAGGAGTTCAAGTACAGCCTGGACAACACAGTGAGACCTCATTTCTGCTTAAAAATAAAAAAAGCTGGGAGTGGTGGTGCACACCTGTAGTTCCTAGCTACTCAGGAGGCTGAGGTGGGTGGATCACTTGAGCCAGGAGATCAAAGCTGCAGTGAGCCATGATCATGCCACTGCACTACAGCCTGGGTCACAGAGTGGGACCCTGCCTCAAAAACAAACAAACAAACATAAAATCACAAGATAGTGACTGTCAAAACAGGTAATAGAACCTAGGTCTCCTAACATCTAATCCACTGTACTTCACTTACAGTGTGGTATCTCCTCATTTAGCCTGTTTATTTCCTTCAGGAGGCTCAGTAACGAGAAAACAGGGAAGTACAATCACCCATAAAGGATCTACTACTACTTTATTATTATTTTTAGAGGAGGAAAAAAGAAAAACAAATACATCCATGATGAAAATGTTAATATAATCCACATATACAACTGGACACAATCTGCTTCTCTCTTCATGAGCACATATTTTTAATAGACCATATTCTGATTGTATTTGAGGAGATACCAAATATAGAAGAACCTTTTCAGCTAATGAAGATGATTAACTGCATAGGTTCTTATAACACAATGTTGACTTTTAGTAATTTACAAATGAATCATTTCATGTTTTTCTATAAAAAATTGATTATGTGGTCCTTGAAAGAGAGTGACAGCAAAGAAATGAAAATGCTTTTCTAAGCACTTAAACCACATCTTAGAATTGGACAATAAAAGGAAGACATCATTGGGTACTATATCTGATCTTTGCTTTTGCTTCTAGCAATATAAAGTAATGTCATTTATTGCACCGACAAGTAATAGATTCTGTTGACTGGCTTTTACATGTGCTTGTCAGTGTATTAGTTTTCCATTACTGTATAACAAATTATGAAAAGCTTTGTGGCTTACAGCAACAAATTTATTTTCTCACAGTTTCTGTGGGTCGGGATTCTAGATACAAGTTAGATGGGTACCCTGTTCAGATTGTCACCATGCTGAAATCAAGTTGTCAGACAAGACTTGAAGTCTCCTTGCAAGCTCATTGGTTGTTGACTGATTCATTTCTGTGTGATTGTATGACTGAGGCTCCTGTTTTCTCACTAGCTGTTGCCTGGGGACTGCTCTCTGTTCCTAGAGACCACTCTCTTCTCACAACATGGAAGTTTTCTTTCTTTAAGGCCAGCAAGAAAATGTCCCTCTGACATTCCACCTTCTTTTAAAGAATCCTCTGATTAGCTCAGGCCCACCCAGAATACTATCCCTTTTGATTAGCTCAGTCAGCCGATGAGTTACTCAATTATGGGTGTGATATACCATTACATTCACAGGTTCTCTCCATACCTAAGGGGAGGCAAGGGTTTATTCAGGGCTTGTACATCAAGGAGCTGTAATATTGGGGACCAGTTTAGAGTACTGCCTACCACATTTGGATTTTCTAATTTATGGCCAAGGTAAATGAACATTAGACAAACTTTTCATGTAAACCAAGTTCATATCTTTTTATCCCAAATAAATAAGTTTCCAAAAACATTTTTTGATTGTTGGGGGAAAGTCGTAGAGAGGAAGAAAAGAAGTGAAGATGGCCCTTTCCAAACTGAGAAATTCTTACTTAGAAAGTTTATCCTTCAGCAAATTTCTCAAAAACCAGGAACTCAGTATTTTAGTGTGAAAATGTTTTTCCTAGGAGTTATAATTGTGATTGAAATTCTTAAAAACAAACAGAAGAAATCTTCTAAATTCAAGTTCTATTTTTTTTTTTTTTTTGAGATGGAGTCTTGCTCTGTCACCTAGGCTGGAGTGCAGTGGTGCGATCTCAGCTCACTGCAACCTCTGGCTCCTGGGTTCAAGCAATTCTCTATCTCAGCCTCCCCAGTAGCTGGGATTATAGGTGCCCACCATCACACCTGGCTAATTTTTGTACTTTTAGTAGAGACAGCGTTTCATCATTTGGCCAGTCTGGCCTTGAACTCCTAACCTCGTGATCCACTCACCTCAACCTCCCAAAGTGTTGGCATTCCAGGTGTGTCACCGCGTCCGGCCTCAGTGGTTTTACTCTATCTATGAACATGGCTCAGGTTTTGTTACCAACTTATAGGGATACAAAATTAAGAAGCTTAATAACTTTTTGACTAAACATTCTGAGTTATAATAAGGTAAGGGTGGGCACTATTTTAGCAAGTGTGAGGTATCTATTAAATAAAGAATAATTTATTGTCAAAACAATTTTTGCTTTGTTTCACAAAAATCATTTAGTTCCTTACAATTTTCTCTTTGATTTAATTTGATGAAGAATTCTTTCCTCCCGATTTCAAGTTTTTTTAGAGTTTCAGGTTGAATTCTTTATAAAGTCTTTCAGAATTTACCATAAAGCAAAACCATCTCAGTGGGACTTCTAGAGTTGACTCCATTTCAGTAGAAGTTTGAAGCTTATTGGGGTTCAGTTGAGATTGGTTATAAATTCTGAAACTGTGGTTTTGGCTGTGGTTTCAGGGAGGAGTGCCAGCATTGGGTTGGGCTGTTCTACAAATGCCTTTGGGTTCCAGTTTGCTAAAACTGGGCTAGTGTTTTAATGGAAGACAATACACAGGAAATTTGATTCTACCTGTAATTCTGCCATTCTTTGTGACTCTCATCACACCTTAGTACTTAGTACTTAGAGTACATAGTATTTCAGACCAGTTGCTGAATGTGGTTCCCCATTTCAGTACTTTCAGCCTCCAAAGCCTCCCAGATAGATGAAAAAATAGAAAACTTGACATATAAATGAGAATTATTCCTCTGTGTTCATATTATTGCCCTTCATCTACTCATGCTTCCTTTCGTTTCTCCTCTCTCTCCGTCTCCTACTCTGTCTCTCTCTCACTCCACCCCCACCAAACTAGACTTTGAAAACAATAACAAAAAACAGAGAAAAGATGAGACCTACTCATTCTCATTCTTCAGCAGACAAAGAACAGAGAAAAGATGGGACCTACTCATTCTCAAGTATCTAGGGCTGGACAGAGCCACAGATAAAATTTGTGGTCCCTGGTCCCTAAGTCCTTAGAGCTCTGCTGAGATAAATGTCAAAGACCACAGCTGTGCAGCAGCTTCTCAGAAGAGTCAAAGTTTGGCTACATCTTTAAGCATTCAGATTCTTGTCTAAAGAAGATTTTCTGGCCCTTAAAATTGAGGAAGTTATGACATTTTTCTGAAGACCTGTTCCCCCTCCACTCCCTGTCCTGCTTCCTTTCTTTCCTTTCTTCCTTGTTGGTGGTAAATATTTTATCACTGAAAATAACTTAGGTGATGGATGATTCTAATAGGCACTTTACCCACACTTACAGTGATCTAGCCAGGCCCAGTTGTTTAATAATTATGTCCCATGGTTAAATTGTTTCAATGACATTTGCATTGCTTTCTATAGGTAAATACCTAGGATGAATTACTCCTGAGTGAACTAGTTATTAAATCGGCCAATACATGGTCATCTAGGACACTCGACCGTAGAATGACCTGTGTGTTAAATGATTTTGGAATCATAGTCACATACGTTTTCCATTTTGTCTTGGGCCTGAAAAAGGCAGTCAGGGCGTTTTCTGAAGCTGCTATCGTATATTAAATCATTCCTTCTTTGCCCTTTGGATGAAATGATCCTGGTTAGAGGAAATGGTATGAAAAGATTCTCACCACTGGCCTTTTGTGAATTTGAGGAAAAGTACATGGCTCATTTATTTGACATTAAAAATATACAGTCAAATCAGTGCAATACTGTACTTGTATCTCAAAAGCTTTGCCACTAATAAGATTATATTTTTCTTTTAAATGAGACAAATTGAGCTCTAAAATTCAGACAAATGTCTTTTTATTCTACTCAAAACCTTCTGAAGAGCTTCATGACATCAAAGATGTGGGAAATTTAACTGAGTTAAGTGCTTTATACTAGAGTTAAGTTTTGAATTCTCATTGGAGTAACGTTTTTTGCAGCGTTCACATAGCAATTTCAGAGTTTGTGGCATTACCAAAGAGCCACAGGATGGTAGCAGAGAATGGATAAATCAATAAGGCTCCCATACCCGACAATCTATTTTCTCTTAGTTGATTGCTTTCTTCCAAAAAATAAAAGAAACCCATGAGCCTATATTCCCCCAAAGTACTACCTTGTGCTAAAATATTGCTTTTTGAGTCTAAAATTTCCTGTTCTTGCTATTGTATGAAGCTCATGGTTCATATTAATATAGGTTATTGATTTCACTAACTCTCTCTGGTAAACTTGAGGTATTCTGGATAAGAAGTTAGACTAAGTGTAGACGTAGTCAGCCAGTAGTAAAACTTGGGACATATGCCATGTCTCGTAATTCTTATAATCATATCCCTTAGGTCAAATCTAAAAGTCATGTGAAGATGCCATGGCCCTTTTTCCCCCAGAGCTACCAGTCACACTTCTTAAATCTTCCTATTCAAGAAAGATGACCTTCACAGACTGCATGGTTCGCCAGCCAAATATATCTACGCTTCCCTGCTGGAACCACCAAACAAATAATCATGAAGCAAGAAAATGCAATCTCTTAACTACAATAAAGTCACTCCGAATAGGTACAATATAATAGGCCCAGCAACCCAGACAAAACACCTTGTGCCCCTTTTCTGTTGTGGATTTTAAGTCTGTGCATGAAAACCAAGACTTCATGCTTATATGAAAAAGGATTCTCCTGATTTAAGGACAGCAGGACCTGTATTTTTGGTGTCTTCCACACACTCTAATTCAGGTTGTCTTTACGTAACAAGCATTTACTCTGAACCTACTAAGAACCTGGCACCATGTTGAGCGCTTAATGAGCAGTTCACGCTTTTAGCAGCTCACATCTAGTGTAGCAACAGTGGAAGTAATGGGTAGACAAAATGTGATTTTGTGAGTGCTGAACTAAAGAGATACAGGTACAAATAATTTTTAAAATGCTAAAGAAATTGAATGAGTCAAGATTGGGTTCACATGCAAATGACAGAAAATCCAAGTTTAGTTCTTTCCTCACAGACAACTTTTGGTAGCAGGCAGTTCAAGCTGCCTGCTGTCTCCATAGTCACCAGGAACTCCACTTCCTGCTGTCTGGATATTCTGCTATCATCAACACTTGACTTCTACCTTACAGCTATTCAAGCATCAGCCACCAAACCAAGCAGAAAGAGGAAAGAAGTGAAGAATGTCATGCCTTTCTCTCTTGAAGGACACTTCTAGAAGTAGCACAGCACTTCTGAGTACCTCTTGTTCACCAAACCTTGATCATAAGGTTGGCCATACCTGGCAGCAAGAGAGGCTGATAGTCTTTATTTCAGAAAGCCACGTACTGATTTAAACTGGAAGTTCATGAAGTAAGTATAAAGAGAGATCAGTTATTAGAAGATAATGGGCTTTTTCTGCCTCAGGATGGATTTCAGACCAGGGAGAATTTTTAGTTTTTTATTTTATTTTATTTTTTGAGACAGAGTCTCACTCTGTCACCAGGCTGCGGTGCAGTGGGGCGATCTCAGCTCACTGCAAACCTCTGCCTCCCAGGTTCAAGTGATTCTCCTGCCTCAGCCTCCCAAGTAGTTGGGAACACAGGTGCGTGCCACCATGCCCAGCCAATTTTTGTATTTTTAGTAGAGACGGGGTTTCACCAGGATGGTCTCAATCTCCTGACCTCATGATTCACCAGCCTCCACCTCCCAAAGTGCTAGGAGTACAGGCATGAATCACTGCACCCGGCCGTGGAGAAAAAATTTTATCTGGAAAGGAAAAGCATATCTGGAAGTCTTCCTGGAAGTGACATTTAGTCTGTGTTTCCAAGAAAGGGAAGGAGTATATTTAATAAAATTCAGAGGAGTCACTATATAGGCAGAGGGAGCAGTACCAGAGTTTGCCCTCAGAAACAGCTAGTCTGAGTATGGAATGTAGTCAGTCACTATAGATCCATTTTATACCGAGTGGATCTAAAGGAAATATTTCACAATGTTCTCCATATCTGAGCAGTTTTGTCTAATCACATGCATCTAGCTGCTAAAGACTAAATTATCACATCATGCCCACAGAAGTGAAACATAATTAGAAAATATATTTATTGAAATAATTGTCCATGTACATTAAACTGGATAATCACTGGTTAAATTAGGAAAGACATTCAGAAAGTTAATTAATCCTGGATTTTGATTATGACATGTAGCAAGTGTGAAACAACCATCTCTAAGGCCATTTACACACATGTTCATTTATTAACAGGCATCACAATAGCATAACATCTTGCTTAAAACATGGAAACAATTAGTCCTGAAACAGAAAGCACACAACACAGAACGGGTAGGAGAGCGTAGTGATAGTAATAACAACAGCACACACTTACCAAATACTTGCTATGTACCAAGTATTCTTCTAAGCACTTGGCACATGTGAACTTCCTTAAACTTCACAATACTGTGAGCTAGGTTTCTATCACTGTCTCCATTTTTACAGAGGAGGAACTGAGGCTCAGAGAGATTAAGTCACTTGCTCAAAGTTTCATGGCTGACATGTAGGGGTGCAGAACACAAACCCATGCAGGCCAGATCCTTATTCACTCTACTAGATCATGAAAGGAAGCGGGTTATGGGGTAGAGCCCACCTCCATGACTAACTAGCAATGAGACTCTTGGGAAAGTTATTTCACCCCTCTTTGTCTTAGTTTCTTAGTTACCATGACTGAATAAGAAGCTGTATATAAAATTTGTCTCCTGGAGCCTGGCACAAGGTAAGTGCTCAGTAGTTAAAAGGGCCTGGCATGGAGGCTTGTACTTGTAATCTCAACTACACGGGAGGTTAAGGCAGGAAGATCACTTGAGCCCAGGAGTTTGAGAACAGGCTGGGCAACATACAGAGACCTATACTTAATTTTTTTTTTTTAATAGCTAAAAGATTTAACAAGATCGAGTCATTAATTATAAACACTAGCCAATCTTTGGTCCTTAAATACACAAACCAAAAGGCAGACCAAAAACTATTTCTGACACGCTGTTAAATTCTCTTTCAAAAGAATGGAATCTCTCTTCTTCTACCCATTTACCCCAGTCCCCTGAGGTCTGTCTCTCTGCTGGTTCTTGAGTTTGAGCTGCTTTTTACAGCCATCTGTTACAGTGTTGTGTAACAACAAACAATATCCTCCTAAAAATGTTTACAAATGCTTCTTACATTAGTGCTGTATATTTTTTCATTACGCTGTGGCATCTCCATTGAAAAATTATTTTAATCATTGCAAACTGAATTACACAAGGATAATGCATAAAGAGATAGTACTTAAAAGGCTGAATGTACATTAATTGCTTCAGCTAATGAAAGAAACATGACTTAGCCAATGCACACAACATGAATCCTAAGATGCATGGACAATTGACTATGGTAATAAAACAAGTATTAGTGTGTTAAATCTGAAATCCTCATTATGCTTCATGCAGCAAAACCAACTGTGTACCTGCTGTTCAGTGTGCATTTCCTCCTCTTGACACCAAGAGCTAATTATACCACGGGGCACCGAGTGAAGGCATGTGACCTACGTTTGGGGACCTTCAACAACACTGCAAAGTTATATTTGGTGACTTCTTAGTTTCTTTTTAAGTTGATAAAATATGTGTTGGTCAAAATAATTTTGAAATATCTTGATGTTCTATAGGCAATTTTAATTAAAATATGAATTATTTATATATGCACACAGTTTATTTCACTTACATGGGATCTTGCTTTATGTCCCTTGGCTCTATCAACTAGTAAATTATTAATGCAAGGATAATTTATGTCACAGTGTTCAAGATGCTAGCCATTGATTTCTTTGCCTGTCTTTCATTTCATGAACCCAAAGCAAAGATGATAAAATCATGGCATTTAAGAGATAAGGAGAGAAGCGAATGTCTTATTATTACTGTTTGTCTAGAATCATATAGCATAAATGTTATAGTAAGTCATAAACAGATTGCATTAACCTACAGCCCTCCATTTATAGAGTCAAAATATCATGTTATTAGGAACCTCGCAAAAAGCTGATATACTTTAAACCACCATCCCCATTTGTTAGAAACTTTGAGGGCATCACTAATATACTTTAAGGGATATGAAACTATCAACAGTTGGCTTAATTCAAAGTAACTGTTTGATATGGTTTGGCTTTGTTTCCTCACCCAAATCTCATCTTGAATTATATATAATCCCATGACCCTTAAGTGTTGCGGGGAGGGAACCAGTGAAAGGTAATTAAATCACGGGAGTGATTTCCCCCATGCTGTTCTCATGACAGTGAGTGATTTCTCACGACATCTGACGGTTTTATAAGTGTTTGGCATTTTGCCTGCTGCACTCATTTTCTCTCTTCCTGCCCTGTGAAGCAGCGCCTTCCACCATGACTGTAAGTTTCCGGAGGCCTCCTCAGCCATGTGGAACTTTCGGTGGATTAAACCTCTTTTCTTTGTAAATTACCTAGTCTCAGATATTTCTTCATAGCAGCATGAGAACATACTAATACTCTGCTTTTCTAGTTAAAAATCTTTCTTTTCTGGTAGAACCAGATCTAGAAAATAAACCTTTTTCTCTTGTGTAGTTTATACTACATGTTGTCCTTTTGTAATTATTTTCTTAGTAAAGCCTTGGTTATATTCTAATGTATTTCTCTTGTGTTTCTTCCCAGATTTATAAATTGATGACTTTGGTGCCAACTAGCCTCACATTTTGGATGGACACAAGGGGCTTTCAGAGTTCTTTTTTGGAAAAAGTGATGGGCAAAATTCTCTTTAATTGGCATACTTTAAGAACTCAATACAGATCAGATTTTAGGTGATTTATTTAAATGTCTTTTTCTCTGAAGAAAATGATATATCAGCTTCTTTCTTGTTTCAACTAGCTTGGATACACTTTTTTGATCAGTATTATTTTAATTTTTAACTTTTTCTAGTTCATTTATCAGAGTTCTTTAGAGATACCATTTGGAAGCATCTGCGAAGCCGAGTCAGCAATACCCAGACTTCAACAACAAGAATATAAATTAAGAAGAAACCCCAGATCTCAGTAAGTGACATTTTGGGAAATTTTACTCTACGGGTAGATTATGGAAAAGTGGAAAATTTGTACAGAGAGTTGAGAAGAATAATGGGAAATGTTTTCAATCTATTCAACCTATGATTCTAAATGTTAAAGCACATCAGAACTGCCCATAGAACATTTTATACATTTGATCTTCAGGACCAAAGATTTATCACATCACAGGAGGGCCTGGAAATCTGTATTACTCACACACTCCCTAAGGGATGTCTAGGCAGATTCCCTGAAACTAGTGTAGAAACTGTCCAGAAGTGTTGATTTCCAAAAATTAAACATTTTTTACTCATCTAGTTACTCAACAAATATTCAGTGAGCCCTTAAGCCCTACCCCCAATCTTAGCCCTCAAGGAGCCTGGAATCCGGTGAGAAAGGTAGATAAGAAAATAGCCAATTTCAATTAGCAAGATAAGTGAGTAAGAATGGGGTGCTATGAGGAACATGTTCAGGATCATTTAACCCAGTCTAAGGTATCATAGAGGTTTGGGGGAGATGGTACCTAAGCTGAAACACGCATGGTAAAGAATAAGAAAGGGGTAGGAGGACTTGGCCTGTGTGTGTGTGTATGTGTGTGTGTGTCTTGCAAGGAGGTGCAAGTGGGTTGTGGGTTGTGGGTACTGGAGGAGGAGAAGGTGTGAGAAAGCTTAAAGAACTTGAAAGGCACGTTTCAGGTCTCAAGGAGTTTACAATATAACTGGGGAGACAATGATAGCAAAAGATTTTGATAACAGAAGAAGACAAGAGAAGCGACTTCCTAGGAAGCCTTTTGATCAGTTACCAATTGAATAATGCAGATTCAGCATGCTACAGGAGTTCTCTGGAGAAAGCATCTAGTTTCTTCCAGCAATAAAATTCTGTGATCTACAGATTTCATTCTGTAGTGGGAAAAGAAGGCTTTATAGAAGAGGTAGGGATTCCACTGGGGATTAAAGAATGGGTAGATTTTTAGCACTTTTTATTTTGATAGAATTTTAAGCTTACAGAAAAGTTACATAAATACTATAAATCACTTTATGTTGTATCCATATTCACTGACTTCCATCTTGCCCTGTTTGCTTTTGTGCTCTCTCTTGCTCTGCACATACCCACACCCACACCCACACACACCACAGTTCCATTTTTTTCTGAACCGTTTGAGAACAAGTTGGAGACATTGTGCTTCTTCACTCCTGAATACTTCAGTGTATATCTCCTGAGGAAAGAACATATACTTACATCTCACAGAAAAATATACTATTTAATATTGATACAATACTTTATCTAATCCACAGTCTGTCATCAAGTTTTGTCAGTTGCCTCAATTACGTTCTTTATAGGTTTTCTTTCTCAATGTGGAATCCAATTCAGATTCATGCATTGCATTTAGTTGTCTCTATAATTGTCCTCTCACTTAAACAGCTCTTTAGCTTTCTTTGTCTTTCTTGCTCCTGGTATTTTTGAGGAATACAAATCAGTTATTTGGAGAACATCCCTCAATTTGGGTTTGTCCATTGTTTCTTTACAATTAAGTTCAGGTTATACATTTTTGGACAGAAAGAAGAAAAGTTAAGTTGTGTCATTATCAATTTATTATAGAAGGAGACACATAATATAGGTTTGCCTGAATACTGGTGATGCCAACATTGATAACTCGGTCGTGTGCACACTAGGTTTCTTCACTGGCATTATTAATTTTCCCCCTTGTAATGAGAATTTGCAGGAAATATTTTGCGGGTAGGTAAGTATCATGTTCCTTATCAGGCTTTCATCCGATAGCTTGAGTATCCATCGATGATTTTCTAATTTATCGTCGCTTCTATATTTATATTACTCCATCCATATTACTATAAGGAAGAGCTTTCCTGGCTCCCCTCTCTATTTATTAATTTATTTATATCACTATGGGCTCATGGATTTAATTTTTTTAATGAATTATAATCCACCACTGTCATTATTTATTTTGATGCTCAAATTGTCTCTGATTTTACCACTTGGAATCCCTTCAAATTGGTTCCCATGTCTTTTTGCTAGTCCCCATTGTGCTTTGAACACTTTATTACTTTGTGGAGCAGTATAGTACTTCAAGCTTATGTCGTCTTTTCTCTGTCCAAACCCTGGAATTTACCTTATGTCCAAGAAGCACGGGTTCCTAGTACAAAAATCTAGGTGCACTCATTGCTACTGCGGTCATAGTTTTTCTAGATTTCCTTGGTGGACAAGCTAGGATATAGGTATCTCTATTTCTGTCTTTATTTATCTGTATTTTAAAAACCATGAGTTCATGCTGATAATAGTATAGTCTTTCTTGCCACCATATTTCTCCAATCTCCAACAGTTAGAGACCTGCCTCAGAATACATACATTTTTAAAAGGTAGAGAGAAATAAGGAAGTTTTTCTAACCTTGAAGAATCTGTGAGATAACCAGATAGAGACGGGTCTGGATCTGAGTTACTTCTACCAGTGAGAACATTGCCATTGACTTATGGCAATTTATGAAGTAGAATAAATGCTAAGAATGTTGCAGTTGCAGGGTCTGCATTGGATTAGAGGTTTTTTTATTCACATATATACCTTCCATTTTATACACAAAGAAAACATCATCTCTGGCTTTCATTGGTGGAGGTTGGGGAGCTCCCTCAGTGCAAGAGGCTTGCATTGAAGGTAGTGACTCCTTGCTTTTAACACTGAAATATTTAAGGTTAACCTCTTATTGAACTATTTATTGTGTCAGGTTTCTGTACCAGATGAGTGTGACAATAATTCCTATGAAACAAAACTCTGCTAAAAAATCTTCTTTCCAATAAATTTGGTTAAGGAGTTCATCTTTCAGGCTAAATGGTAAAACGTCTTCAAAACATAATTGCTGAGCTTTTGTTCAGGACTGAAGAAATCTCTTTTCATGACCTGTCTCCTTTCGTAATCTTTCTAATCATGGACAGTCATTACAATGCTAGCCATTGTTGAGCAAGATTGCTTTTATTGCTCAACAATGGCCAGCATTGTAATGATTGTCCATGGTAACTTGCGACTGCAAAACGAGATGCCAGAGTATCAGACAACTGGGATTTATTTTTCAGCATGTGGTGAGAGAAAAATCATTGTAAAGCTTTTCACTAAGATGTGTGGGGATCACGCAATGTTTCCAAGTTAGACCAAGGACTACTTTGCTTCTTCTTATTGGAGAAGGTACACTGAGTACTGGATGAACATATTCTCTCAGTTGAGGGGTATGATATTGTGACAATTGGAAAGAAAATTGTCCCTTTTTCAAATGAAAATAATTGTGGAAAATAATACTTTAACTGAAACCTTGGCCCAAGACACAGACTATTCCTTGCAGGGTTACAAAGCTTGGAAGAACTTAACTTGATTACATGAAAGGTGTCAAGACCTAAGCTAGGCTGAAAAAATATGCCTGAAGCAGGGAAGCTAAACATTCATATCAGGACTAATGCTTTTTGCCTTTTAACTGAAAGGGCAAGAGGGATTAACACAGGCCTGACTCCTGAAACAAGTATTTTGTCTATTTGGTAAAGCACATTTCTGGGGTAATGTTTTCTTTATATCTGAATTAGTTTTCCAGCCAGAGTCAGACTAATCAATAAGTGAAGCAGACATAACTTGATGTCTCCTGCTACCCTCTTAGACTCTCCTCACCTCCTCCCCAAAGCCTGACACTCCATTAACAAAGGGCTGCTTGTGCTCCATAATTATTTTGTAATATAGAAACCAAATAATGTAGATCAAATATTTAACATAGTGCATGTCACATAGAAAATACTCAATAACAATAATGATTATTATTTCACAATTGCAAAGGTAGCTTTACAAAACTAGTTTTTGAGATGTCATATTATTTCCTTTAGATAAAATTAAATTCAGCTTCAAGTCTTTTTCTTTATTCTCTTTCATTGGCAGGAAATTTTCTTTCAGTCATTATTAGGCTACCCCCTCCCAGTCCTGTGGCCTAATAGAGAAAAGAGTAATTGTCTAGGCATATATGACTACTCGCTGTTACGGGACGCTGGCATCTCTGCCTTGCTTGGTCCTGGGACTTTGCTGAGCACTCTAAGATCAAGGGCCTAGCCTCCTGTGGACCACCATTTAGCCCCTCTCCACTGAGGTCCCACAAGCTCTCTTTAGTGCTGGGGGTGAATTCAGACCCAGTTCCTGAGGGACCCTCAGAATTTGTCCTGGACTTGGAGGTTCCCCTCTCTCCTGTTGCTTTCTTCTCCCTCATTTACTCCTACGTCATATTTGCAAAGTCTCTCTCCTTTCATCCCTATGGCAGGGTCTCTAGATCCAGAAAAAAAGGAAAGGAAAGGAAAAGAAAACAACAGCAACAACAATGCTGCCCAATTAAATTTGAGTTTCAGATGAACAAAGAATTTTTTTTTAGTATAGGTTATGTTCTATGCTATGCTTGGGACAAATACTAAAAAATTATCATTTATCTAAAATTCATATTTAACTTGGTATTCTATATTTTATCTGGCAACATTACCGTAAGGATTCCTGCTTTTGAAAGACCCAGGAATAGAAGTTGTGAGTAGGGTCAGATCTTTCAGTGCAAATATTCATTGAGATTGAAAAGCAATCTGCACAGACTTAGAAAGGTACAGGCAAAAACCCAGGATGGAAAAAACACAAAATAATACCCATAAATAATCCTGTTACTCACATCATTATTGTATCCCATCATCATCATTATTCCCATAGCGATCATTGCCCAAGATGAGTTGTTGCCAAAGCCTCAAGGCCCCTGGGGAAGGCCATATTCGTGGATCATTTTTCTGAATACAGTTTTAATTAAGACAAAAAAGAAGGAGAAACTAGGAGGCATGGGAAGGCTGCAAGCTGAGTCAGTGGAATAGAAAGCAAGGGGAAGAGGATAGGGTCAGAAAGGCAGCTTACAGCTCACAATTTTACTTGTTGGCTTGAGCTGGGCGGCATAGGCTGGTAGAACACGCCCTAGCCTGACTTCCCTCAAGTCCTAGCACCACCACCACCAAGCCATGTAGCCTTGGGCAGGTCACTTGACTTGTTCCTCCAGCTGAAATCTCTCCTGAGATTCAAAACCAGCAATGCACCCAAATATTTCATAAGTGCCCCAAAGTCAACAAATGCAAACTTATCTTCCTTTTCTCCAGACCTGCCACTTCTGTTCTCTGTACTAGTGAAAGGACACCACCATTTTCCCAGGGATCAAGGCAGGACACCTACAAGTCATCTTAGACCTGGCTACAATGTCTTACCCATGGTAATTGCCACAGTGAGTCACCTGGTTGGTGAAGCCTATATTCTCTGCCTCCTTCTCTACTGCCAAAGGTGAGGGCCTTCTCAGAGAGAAAAGGCCTATCTGAGGTAGGACCTGGGACTTGACTTTGAAGACAGGGCTTGCACTTTGGACCACATTGAAGATTGGCTCAAACAGGGAAAAGGAAAAGCACCTCTCTGTAAGACATGCCCAACAGTGCCATGTCAATTTACAAATACCCTGAAGCTACCATCCCTTTCCATGGCAATGACCCAATGATCCAGAAGTTACCCCCTCTTTTCTAGAAATTTCTGCATAATCTGCCCCTTAATTTGTGTAGAATTAAAATTATGTATAAATATGATTCCAGAGCTGCACCTGGGTTGCTACTCTGGGCACACTGCCTATGGATTAGCCCTGTTCTTCAAGAACCAGTGCCTTTGCATACACTGTCACCTCCATAAAAGTTGCTGTCTGTCACCACCACTTTGCCATTGAACTCTTCACTGGGCAAAGTCAAGAACCCTCCCAGGCTAATTCCCAGTTTGAGGGTTTGCTTGCCCTGCATCACATCCATACTTTTTCCAGGAGGACAGAGGCACAATGAAGTGTGCAGAGAAAGCAGAAAATGATTCTTCTGTACATTTAGGGGAAAAGTGGAATTACATATCCTCCTGTATTTTTACAATGACTTTGTGATAGTCCACTCTACCTTCCTTTTCTTTAATTGGCTTGAACAAGTCTCTGTTCCTGTCTATCAAAATAACAAACAGAAAATCATTTTACTCTCTTTTTCTTCATAGACATTTTACCAGGAGATGTTGAACAAAACTAGAGTGGCAGGGTGCTACTCTAGGGGATATTTGCACCCTGGGAAACATCTTGTGTCTTCCAGAGCTAAAAAAAAAAAACATATTAGAACTTACCACAATGGCAATCTTCTTAATAATACCCCAACAAACAGAAAATTATTTTGAATGAATCCATTGAGTTTGGAAACCAATAGAACAAGGTAAAAAGGCATCTGAAAAGAAGTAACCAATCATCTCCACTCTTGAAATAGCCTTTTCTTCTGTAGGAACATACAGAAAGAAACCAAATTAAGTGGGAAATGGATGAGAAAGCACAATACTAATTCATGGTTCCTGCTTTGAAAGACAGAAAAAAATCATTCATAATTTCATGGCCTTTTCTAGTTGTGTCACACCAAGTCCTATGGTAAAAGGATAAGAGGAAAACAGGGTCATTACCCATATTAGAATAATTGTTAAATGGTTGGCAAAAGGAAAAAAGTCTCTTCTTAATAATCTCAGAGACACAAGACCTAAGTGAAATCAATTTGGGGTTGTTTGGGATCATTCTAGCCCAGGCAAAAGAAGGTTTCAAAACGGACTGTAGCAGTGAGGTCAATTTGTTCTAAAATCATCCTAGAGGAAAATGCACATGTAGGCACATGCACACAGGCACACCCCATACTTTGTATTTTTGTGTATTTGTGTATATAAAGTGTTCTGTGTTTAAAATTTTACATATATTATTAACACTCAAAGTGTAAATTTTTGACACTCTCCCAACAAAAATTAGATTCAGAATTAGGTTTAGATATTTGGTCAACTTTTGGTAGAGTATGCAAATAATTGAATATGGAAAGAAATTGTTATCTGTTTACTGAGATCCATAAGAATCCAGTGTTTGTGTACACCTGCATGTGTGCATGTGTAAAATTCTTTAGTTTATGGTTTGCAATCATCCTACTCTGTGCCTCTCAAGTATATTTGGCTAGGAACTGACTTGAGTTTCATAAATGTCATTCCAATATCAAATCATATCCAGAGCTGTTGGTGTGCTTGATAGAGACATACCTTAAGCAACTGTTTGTTGAGTGCCTAAGTACTAAGTACCTTCTTCATGACAATCCTGCTAGTTCAGATGCTTTACCCATTTTTCAGGTTAAGTCACTTACTCAGGATCATGTTTGACCTCCAAGTAACTAAGCTGGAATTCAATTCTATGGTGCCAAACTTGAAAGCCCACAGTCTTCCCATGGCTAGTGGTGGGATCCTGGAGAAAGACTGACTTTGAATCCTGTTCCTGTTGCTTTCTAGCTGTTTTACCTTTGGCAAATTATATAACTTGGGTGCCTTAGTGTCCTCATCTGCAAAATGAAAATAATAGTTATTTTACTATTATTTAGTAATTTGCTGATAATTTATTAATTTAATAAGAAATTGCTTAAAAAGATTGTTGGGAGGTTTAAATCATACAATACATATAAAGTGCTTACCTCATCCATTGTGAGATCCCATCTATAGTCGTCCTTGTCATGATTATTCTGTACTTTGGCAAGAGATTCGAGCCTCAACGCTCTCGTGACACATGGAGATGCTAGTTTACTAGCAATTTGCCCAATGGGGTGGTTGGTTCATGGCTAGCAACAACTACTTTACCTGTCCTTTATCCACGTGTTTCTAAATGGGGGAGGGGAGGGGCCCCAGGATTTGGAAGCACATCAAATGCAGCCAGGATTTCTCCAAATGCATTGTCGGCTCCAGAGAACTGGCAAGCCCATATTTACTTTCTAGATTACTTGGGAAAACTTGAGAACTTGGTGATGGTACGATGACTTTTCAATTAGAATACAGTAACCTCATTCAAAGTCATACGTGTTTTTTTCCTTTTGGGAAATATAACTTGTTTGATTCTAGCATCCAAAACATACCATCTCTGAATGCCTTCCACCATGGCGTCTGAGCGAGGGGCTTTCCACCTCAGAATGAGGTCATAAATATGCAATTATTCTTCTCCACGGAGTTGACTCTACCAGGCTCATTTACGAAGTTACTCAGCTGTGACTTGGCCACTTAAATAACCCTGTTGCCTAAAGATATCCCTTACTCCAGCCATTTACCCTCTAAACGATGTTCATGTTACAGAAAAATACAAATACAAGCATGTTCTGCACCAGCAGTATTACAAAGCTGTATTTTGTCAGTTGTAAATTATATCTGGTTTTGAGGGAGAAAAGGGAGATCAAAAATTCTATATTCTGTGAAACAATTCCATAAGAAATATTAGACCCTCATAATTCAGAAGTCTCATATGCTAGTTTTATTTTGTTCGGGTGGATTTTAGAAGCAAAGGATTCTCTGGGTACCTAAAAGTATGCCTAGGTTTCTGTTTTTACATACTTAAGCTATGCATTTAGATGCAATTCAAGCATTCCAGGGTGTTAACAGTGTTTACAGAGAAAACTGCCAGAGGCAAATTCAGGCAGTTTCTTAAATTAATAATGCTTTTGTTCAAACTCCAATTTTTTTCTTCCAGTTGTGCTAGAACCAATGTGCATCTTCCCCATTTATTCAGAAGATAATTATGACAATTCCCATTTATACATTGCATTTCATCTGGAAGGCACTCTCTCTCACACACGACATCAATGTCTTCCACCTTCCGCATGGCCACAGGAAAGGCAAACTGCATTATCACGGTCATCCTCAGTGAGGAGAAGTGAACCCCCAAAGCAAACGCTGCACCAGAGGCTGAAAGAAAGGCAGGAAGGCCGAAAGTGCAATCAATACATTGCTGTGTTTGCTTGGAAGATAGGCCTGGTCCAGGGAGCAGAATGTCTTCCAGTGACCACCCCTGCATCTTTGTAGGAATAAGTGGGACTGGGGAGCTAGTAGTCTGGAGCTAGAAAGATACACATTTAAGTCATTGGCCTATCACTTTCTCATCAAGTGTCTTTAGGCAAATCAGTTGATCCCTTTGAGACTTAATGTTTGCATCTCATTAAAGGGGAAGAACAACTCCTGCTTTCCAAGGTTATATATGTTGGACGTATATGAGTAAATCATGTTATGGGGGTTACTAAATGGTCTCCAGGATTTGCAGTGATTACTAGTGTTACTATAGCTACTGTGAGTCACTACTACCCATACAGTTGGATGTGATAGGTGTTGTGGACCCTCTTCACTTGTCTGATCTTCAGTCCTACCAACGGAGATAATCTTGTGGTTTGCACAAAAAAGGGAGGGTTGTTATCACCCAAGGCCCAAATTATAATGCCCTTTTATGGGGAAGAAGAACATATGGTGTTCCATTAACATAGGCTACACAAATACTTTACACAGTAATTCTCACATTTTAGTTTGGCTAAAAGTTATGTGGAGGGCTTTAAAAAATACAGATTTCTGGGCCCCACCCTAGAGTTCCCGATATGGTAATTTTGGGGGCCCAATAATTTGCATTTCTGAAGAAGTTTCCTAGTAACACTGCTCTGGGGACCATGCTCTGAAGACCGCTGCATATGAGGTTATCAGGTGGCTCATTACCATCCTGGAAGCCACTGATAGCCTACTCTTCAGAAGGTGTTTTGTGTGGGGGGCCAGAGGATTCAAAAGAGGCTGGGCATATTAAAGGTGAAGTCAGGAATAGGTTGAACACCTGCAGAAGGTGAAGACTGGGGGGCAGGGCAGGTGTCAAGACCCCGTGGTACCTGTTTCATGGTTGTAACTATACAAGCTTGGCATGGCTCAGGGTTTCCCTTCTTTCTCACCTTCCTCCTGGCTTCCTCTTTCTCTCTCCCAATCTCTCTTTCTTTAGTATCTAATATTTTTATTATAATCTTACTTAAGCACAAATATAAAACTAGCTACAGTCACCTTGTGCCTATAGCTTTTGCATAGTCATCTGGGCCATAACAAAGCACACGGGTTGGCCGTTTAAGCAACAGAAACGCACTGTTGTGGCTCTGAAGGCTGGAGGTTGAAATCAACATGTCGGCAGGCCTGGCTTCTCCCAGAGGCTCGCTCCTTGGCTTGGAGATGCTGTCTCCACTCTGTGTCCTCACATGGTCCTTCCTCAGTGCATGCGTGTGTCCTAAACTCATCTTTTTATAAGGACATCAGTGAGACTGGATTAGGGCCCAGCCTAATGACCTCATTTTAACTTATTTACGTCTTTAAAGATCTTATCTCCAAATATGGTTGGTTATGTTCTAAGGTACCTGAGGCTAAGACTTTAACATGTCAATTTTGGGGGACACATTTTACCAGCTTTCTCTAACAACTCACCTTCGTGGATTTCCTCTTTTAGTTGAGTTGTCTCCAGACTGGCTGATGAAGGGACAAGGAAAGAGGGCCTCAGGTAGTGGAAACAGGTCATGCTACATGGCCTGAAAGCTGGATTCCAGTAGCTAAGAGCAATTCAACTTTGTTGGAGCCTAGAATGCAAAGAGATAGCAGCTTGGGAACCTGCTGTGGAGCGACAGAGGCAGAAGTCGGGTCACCAATTGGACTTGATCCTAAATACTATGGGATGTTACTGAAGGGCAGTTACAGGAAGTGACATTACTTGTTTTGTAATTTAAATGGCTCACTCTGCTTGCAGTGTAAGAAGTTGACTGGAGAGGCTTGAGCCTGGAGACAGGGAGATCAGAGAAGGGGAGGTTGTAGGTGTCTAGGCATGAGACCATAGTGGCCTCCACCTGGGTGAAGCAGCAGGGTGGAAAAGGCTTCTTGAATCACTATTTAATTATAATCAAGTTTTTGAACCATTTCAGTCATTTATTCCAGTTGTTTATTGTAGTGATTCCCATATTTTTGTAGACAAAGCTATCTGACCGGGTCTCTGCAACAGAGTTTTTGATTCTGTGAGTCAGAATGAGATCCAGGAATTTCCATTTTTAATAATCTCCTAAGGAATGCTGATGCTGATGCTGCTGGTCTTGGTACCAGACTTTGAGAACCACGGACTCATTCCTACTTTGCTACCAAGAGAATTATAGCCTTGAACCCTTCTAGATGATAGGACCTCAGCTCTTGGTAGCCAGCATAGGTGTGTTTAAATAAAACATTGAACCTGTCGGCTAAGATTCGCTCCTCCAGCATCTGCATCAGTTCATCAAGCTCTCTCAGGCTCCAATTTGTCTTCAGGAACCATCAGCCCTGCTCTAACTTTTCCAACAACTGCTTCCTCTCAGACGTCATTCGGCTTCTACAGCAAAAGGAACCTGCACAGCCCCAAGAGATTCTAATTAACTCTCTTGGGGCCAACTCCCTGAGTGAATGACTTGCATAACTCAGCGTGATTGCAATGTTTTATTTATTTAAAGATTCCAAATTCTTCTACCCTGCATGCCTATGTTAAACAAGGACAACCCAAAAAACAATCATGAATTAAAGAAATGCTTCTTTATACCCTGAGTTGTTTCTCTGTTCTCCGACTCTTTCCATGTTCCTTTAACTTTCACAGATGGCCAATCTTTCTTGATTTTAATTTGGCAAGGGCCCTCCTTAAACATATTCTGATGGTGGTAATAGAAAATAAAAATTAACTACAAGACTGCTGTCCTAATCTGTCATTAACAGGTTTTTCTTCCTTTGGAATGATTAGCAGAGTATGACTCATTTCAGAGGACTTCTTTTACTTTTCTTTTCCTTCCTTTGTTCCTGTCTCCCTTCCTTTCTCCTTCCCTTCCTTTCCTTCTTCCTTCTTTCTTTTTCTTTCTCTTTTTCTCTTTTACTTTAATATTCCTCCCTCTTTTCTTTCTTTCCTCTTCCTCCCTTTCATTCTTCCTTTTTCTTCTTTTTTCTTTTTCCCCCTTAGACCCACTCCTTCCAGTCTCAGTTTTTCACAGTGTTGAATTTCCTGCCAAGAAATTGATGCGATTACCACATTCTCTGCAATAAATGCACAGGATCCTTTCTTACTCTCAGAGAAGTGAAGCCTATCTTTGTACCTTCAGCTCCCTGTACGAATGAGCAACTTGGCCACATAGAGACTTTAGGGCCTGAGAATGGATTCCTCGAAGTACTCAGCAGACATTGATTAAAACACAAAGGAGAGGGGCAGGGAGACGAGAGAGCCAGCAGAGGAAAATGACATATTAGTGCTCCTTTGTGCCTTACTGAAGTCAAGCCTGGCTTCATAGTGTCACTTAGGGAAGGAGGCCAGGATTCTAAACAGGAGAGATGGTTAAGAGGGAAGCACAGAGGAGACTGAATTCAGAACTGAGCAGGGAAAAAATCTCAGGCCAGCCATTATGATAAAATCAAGTAGGTAGCAAGGAAATGAATGGGCAATTTGAGAATGAAAATTATTTTATATCAGGCAGAAGACTGGATTTAAGGATACTTCTAGTTTCAGGTATCTCTTACCGTGCAATGTATTGGTGTGTTCCCTCAAGTTGAGCTTGTGAAATAAAGTAGAGTATAACTTTCCCATTGATTTTATTATTATTTTATAATAAAATTTTATAATATAAACATATTTAATATATGCTTATAAGAATATAAATATATTTGTATTTTAAATATGATAATATGTGTTTACAAATGATTCTAAATTATATAAGTCATATAGATCTTTCTATCGAGTGAGGTGAGGAGTTTTGATGAGCAGGAGGACAAGTTGAAGGCTGGTCCAATGGCATGCTGGGTGTTTTAGAGAATTGAATGGGATTTGATGTTCCTCATTTTCTTTGTTTTTGTTCTTACAATCTGAGTTTTAAATAATGGATCCTTTCTTTCTTTCTACCCTTGGTAGAAGTAAGAGGTATTTATTTCATACTTAGACATCCCTAATTTCCATATTTACAATGCCAAATTTAATCTCCTTATCTTTTGCCTAATTTGAATATAGGAATTTTTTTTTCATTAACTCGGATTCCAGATTTGCAATCTGTGAGCTTTCAGATAGTGTCACTTAAGAAAAAAATTAATCAAGATAGGGTCATAAAACGTTCGTCCACTTAGGGGAACAAAGTGACATTGAAAACTTTAAAAACTTCAATTAAAAAAAGAATGAATTGCAATTTAAGGTAAATCACTACAGTATAAGCTTAATATTTACTACAGTAAACAAAAATATTGTCTATAAAGACCTAGAAGAACTCACTTTGTGTCTAAGTCAAATTACCTAGCGTATTTGAACGATGTAAAAGCACGTAAAAGTGATGTTTTCCTACCATGGATTTTGCCTAGTTCAGTCTGGCTGTTTTCCATTGTGTTTGACTTCGAGGTTTTGTAGTACAATATTCTGCAGCTCTGGGTGAAAACACTACATTTCACCAATAGGTGTCACTGTCTAACATGTGATATATTCAGACATTTAAAAAAATTTCTTACGTATGGATTTCGAGGTTCTGTAATCCTAATGAATTCCATACTTTATCAGTGTGTCAGGATAGAAACGTTGAGCATTCAGTTTCTATAGAGCAAAAACTCCAGAGACTGCTGGAGGCAGAGGAAGGAAGTGAATCCGGTACAGAGTTCTACCATTTTAGCTATTTCAGGGAGAAGTTAAGAGAACAGCATGGATATTGAGCTCACTGGCACTCCGAAGACTGTGACCAAGCTGATGACATAAATAATTTGAATAATTGCTTCTTGAGGCTCAATTGCTTTTTTCCCCTTTTAATAAGTCAAGAGTTGCCTTTGAACACTTGACAAAGCAGGCAGTATTTAGGGATTTGAAAAAAGAAAAGAATCACTGCTTGGTCAAATTCTCTTAAAGAATTAAAGCCCTCAGTAGAATTCCCCCCACTTTTTTTTTTTTTTAGACGGGGTCTTGCTCTATCACCCAGGATGGAATGTAGTGGCATGACAGTAGTTCACTACAGCTTTGAACTCCTAAGCTCCAGCAATCCTCCCACCTCAGCCTCCCTAGTAGCTGGGGTGACAAGGTCCATGCCACCACACCTAGAAAATTTTTTAATTTTGATTTAAATTTTTTGATAGAGATGAGTTCTTGCTATGTTACCCGGGCTGGTCTCAAACTTCTGACATCACAGGATCCTCCCAGCTCAGCCTTCCAAATTGCTAGTATTACAGATGTGAGCCTCCACACTGGTCACTTTCATCTTGATGGTACAAGAGGAAAGTTGCTTTTCCATGAACTTTAGTGACCCTCATGGAAAGTTTATTTTTTATTAACTGCTTTAAAAATTATTATGGAAGTTTTTGAACCTATACAAAGTTAGAGAGAATAGTATAATATACTTTCATGAGCACATCACATGGCTTTAATTATTATCAATATGTGGTCAGTCCTGTTTCATCTGTCCCTTCTCACCCCTGCCTTACTTTACTGGATGATTTTGAAGTAAATACTAGATATGATATAACTACACCCCTATATATTTGTTATGTATCTCTAAGAGACAAGGACATTATTTTGTAACCATTGTTAATATCTTAAAAATTAACATTGTTTTAAATATCATCTAATATGCTATCAGTATTCAACTTTTTTCTTACTGCTCCATTAATATCTTTTCTTTTTCAATTGGTTTATTTGAATCAAGATTTAAAATGCATTTGGAGGATGGGTTTCATAAAACTCTTCTAATGTGTAATAGTTTTCTCTTCTCTTTTTAAAAATGCCATTTCTTTGTTGAAGAAGCTGGATCTTATGTTTCATAGAATAGCCTTCATTCTGAAGACAGCCTGTTATATCCCTGTGATGGCATTTGGTATGCTCGTCTATCTTCTGTGTATTTCTTGAAAAGTCAAAGTTACATCTAGATGCTCAATTATGTTCATGTTCAATTTTTTTAAAGCACTTTTTATAGATGATGCTGTATTTTCACCATTGTATCATGTAAGAAGCGTATGATGTTTGACACACATACACTCTCTACTGTATTTTATTTTTTACTTTATTTTATTTTTTTGTAATGTGAAGATTACCTGAACTAAGGGTTCAGGTGCTGTCGGGCTGATTCATGCATCGTTTCCCAAATAGTTTTAGCAATCACGATGACCACTGTGTTGACCTATTATTTCACTGGGGATTAATAATGAAGATATTCTAATTCAATCATTCTTTCTGCAGTTACTAAGTGGAATTCTTCAAGAATTCTTTCTTGTCAACTATTTGACTCCTTTGGAATATAGCTTGTGTAGGAAAGACAGGATAAGTGCTTGATTTTTATCTCTCCTTTATTTACCAGATGAAGAATGAGGAGTTGCTGCCTTAACAGCTTTCAAATGAGACCAATGAGGTGTTTAGAAAACATGTTATGAACTTATCCTTATGACTTTGATTTAAAAAACCACATTTGATGTGTTTTAATCTATTGCAGCTATCCTACTTTCTGGTGCAACAATTTCATCTTTAGCTGATGGGAGTTTTGCTTTAATTTGACTCCAATTATCTCTTGACATGACCCTAGCGAATAATATGACAAGGATCATGATAAGATGACCCTTTCTGGTATGACAAGATGGTTCAGGTTCATATTGTGAATTTACTCTGCCAGATCTAGAATCAGTCACCTCTCCAACGATACAAGGTTCTTTTTGTGGAGATGGCATTTAGAAACCACAATCTGAGCACTAGTGGTGCTCTGTACCACTGAGGTGGTCATTGCTTCTAGACCTTTTGTGTAAATAGAAGTAGGTACTACACACACACACACACACACACACACACACACATTAAAAAATACATCATGAGAATATTTGATTTTTAATTTAAATGCAAATCTACAGGTCTCATTGACCAATATTTCCATTTACGTTTGAGGCTTTTATAAGATCCAGGTTAGGGAAAATTGAATTCATGACATTTAGTTTGAGTTTAATGACAAATATTTATGTTATTTTTTTAAGTTAGTGAAGCTATTCTTAATCTTCAGTGTATAGAAGAACTGTTACTTCTATAGTTCCTAGAAGCAGAAATGTGGATGTTGGAGAGAAAAATAGATTTTCAGTGTATGGAACCTGAAGCTGGTCTCTGAAAAATTCTAATCATTAGACATGTTTAATCGTTAATGGAAGAGTCAGTTCTCATCAACATCCAGTCAAAATGGAAGTGCTCTGTTGTTAGGAATATATTTGATAAAGCAGTATATGTTACTGTAAAAGCAACATACACGTTTTTAAAATTTATTTTATTTTAATTCCTGTTTTTTTAGGGTACAAATTTACAATGGGAGTATATAAACAAGTACATATTTTTGTGAAGTTGCATATTTTATGTGTCCCAGCTATCAATAACAAAAACAACTTTTGATTTGTTATTAGAGAAAAGATTAAGAGCCAGGCATAGCGTGTCACACCTATAATCCCAGCACTTTGGGAGGCCAAGGTGAGTAGATTACTTGAGCTCAACTGTTCAAGACCAACCTGAGCAACATGGTGAAACCCCATCTCCATAAAAAATAAAAAATAGCCAGACTTGGTGGCATCCACCTATAGTCCCAGCTACTCAGGAGGCTGAGGTTGAAGGACCACCTTAGCCTGGAAGGTGGAGGCTGCAGTGAACTGTGATTGTGCCTCTGCCCTCCAGCCTGGGTGACAAAGCCAGACCCTATATCAAAAACAAAAACAAAAAAGATTAAATTGTCTTGCTATTTCCTTTCTAGAGATTATTATTAGGAAATTGTTCTTATAGGAAGAGATGATTAAAAAATTTATAGTCAAGACTGTAAATAATGCGTATATTATAAAGCATCTTAGGCACTTAGTTTATAAGACTGCATTAGGCTTTTTAAAAATTCTGTGATAGTTGAGTATTTGCCAGCTATTTCAAATTCATTGTTTGTTGTGATTTCTCAATCTCAACAAATATGTACTTGTACACCTAATTTGTATTTTAAATTTCATACTATTATTTTTTGACACAGTCCCCTCAAACTGTAGAAATCCCAGACCCCACACAATCTGGAGTTGCCAGGTGTTGGTTGTTTTTCATTTAACCTTTGCTATTTTTAGCATTTCTCTGGCCTATTCTGTGCCCTGGGACCTCCACGGATTGTTTCAGCTGGGCTTGCTTGTTCTTTGACTTCAAGATGAGAAAAATGTTGGAATTTTTTTTTTTTTTGCTTCCTTTTGTCTCTAAACCTAGTTGCAGTATTGAATGTATCTCAGGACTTGGTGGAAGGCTCCCACTTCACGGTTTCAGCTTTTATGGGGCCTTGTAACACCATTTTTTCCCTTTTCCCTTTCAGGCCTGAGATGTAAAGACATTCTCCAAGATTTCATTATCCTTGCTGATTTCCTTAATCCTCTTCAAGACTTAAGTATGTGCCTCTATTGTTAAATTCTTTAGTTAAACTCTCTCGAGCATGGATTTGTTTTCTGCTGGGACTGATGTGGATATTGAGGTTAAGCCCGAGTAGAGAAGGCTGGATGGAGAATTAGCCAGTTTATTGGCTCGTTTGATGCCCTTGATACCTCAGCTTGCACATTTCCTTTGCATCCAAAAGCTCTTCTGTATCTGGACCCTGTTCAGGGCATGGGACTCTTTGGCAAGGCAGAGATTGCCTGTGCTTAGGCTTTAGGCTGCCCTTCGACACCCATGCCTCCTGTCCCCCACCTGTGGGCGTGCCTTTTTTCTAGAGTGTCACAACAGCATATGAGTCCTTGATACCCAAGATACCTGTATTCACTCCTCTTTGCAATGTTTGGAATTATTCCCCTTTTGAATGCTGCTCACACACGTACATTCCTTTCCTTCCTCCTTCTGTAGTATCTTTCGTATGGTATCTGCTACTAGTTAGGCATTTATTTTCTATAAGAAGTTTATGATTTCATGTAACTTATGATTTCTGTCTTGCAAAAATCTCTGAGGCAGCATGTTGAGAACCTGAATAAAATGAGTAAAAGAGAAAAATATACAGAGAATCAAAAAACGTAAAATTATGTTATTATGCCCCAAGACCATCTCAAATTTTTGCAGGGTATTTATTAGGGTGATATAAACTGTTTCCTGGGACCCATGTAGGGCAGATCTTGGCCTTCTTATTTTCAGATCCATACTCGCTTTTTCTTCTGTCCTGGCCTGCGTTATAAGGAATGACGTTTGTCACACCCTTCTAGTCCTCTAGCATCTGTGCAGGCTTGGCCAGTGGGATATACTGGTACAAAGAATATATAAAGGAGAGAAGCCAAGATATTCCTTCTTTTTTGTCTGTTTTTGGTCAGGTCTTTGGCAGCATCTCTGTGCATCTTCTATGGATCCAGATCCTGCTGGAACACACCGCTCTTCAGGTTCCATTAGAACAGCCCTCTGTGGTTCCAGCTTCTAGTCTGTGACTAACTCCTGGATTTGGAAGCAGAGCCTTTTCCTGTGTTTCTCCAGCCCTTTTGGTTGTTGTCAGTATCTGGGATGCCTTACCATCTCCTATTTGATTTCTTAGTTCTTTAATCACCTGGATAATCAATTCCCTAGATTAAATTTTATCTGGTTGAAATAGCTAGAGTGGTTTCTGTTTTCTGATTGAAATTAAAATAATACATCATATTTCTACCCAGTAGAAAAAATTTATCTTCAGCTGAGACTCCATTTCTGTCTGAAATTGCTTGTTTAAAAAAAAAGCAACCAAATCAATCTAAATAAGAAATGATTTATCAAAAGTATACAGATCTCATGAAATTCAAGATTGATCAAGAGTACACAGAATGTGAATTCTGTCCTATTGTCTACTCTGGGCAGGCTTAACCTTCAGATAGTAGTATGGTTAAGGAGACCAAACTGATTCAGCAGCTGGCTATTTTACTGCAGCCCCAGGTCTGCTCGTACAAAATTCCTGGAGAAAATTCTTTCCTCTTTCCAGTCCATGGTTGATTTCAAGCAGTGACTTTGACAAGGGGGAAATGTGGTTATATAGCTATATGATTTATTATCCATTTAGACTTGACCAGAGACAATGGGAGATGTAACAGGTCAATGGTACCTGGAGGACTTCCCAAGATACTGGCTTATGTTTACTCTCATATTTCAAATTCTTTTGCTTCATTTTAATTTATATAACTAACTCCTCCCACACTTCTTTCCAGACCTCTTCTAATTAATTTTATTTTCACTTTATTTTAATGTATGTTTTTCTAATTAGAATATCTTTAACATGAGGAAACATCTCTGCGTCCAGGACAGAAAAAGAATGGGTCATGCACAGACATTTGGTCAAACTTCAGCTATATCGGCGAGGTCTCATTTTAAAATCATGTAGCATTCTTTAGTTTTCCCCTCATTATTTTGACTGTATTTCTATAAGATCTTAGTGACTTAAAAATATTCCTCCGATTTCACTGACTATACATATTTTATTTTTAACTGTATCTTTTTCCAAAGCAACAGCTTCCTCCTCTGATCTATACTGCTCTGTCAACAAATCATATTTTAGGATGAGCAAGAACCAGGGCACTACTAAGAACCCTCTGCAGCAAGAGTCTGTGGATTTCATTCCAGTGCCCAATGTTAATGTGTTTCAGGTCCCATCTGCCTCCAGTTCTGAGTGGTGGGCTGCCTGGGCTCAAAGATATGAACAAGGCAGTCTCTATGTGAGCATTCTTTGTCTCTTAGTTGATACCTAGTTGTTAAGAGATTTGATCACTATCTTAATATTTTATCAATTTCTTCCTCTCTAAATCATGAGAGTTGACTTTTCCTGTATTTTAAGAAGTGAAATAACAATACCAATACCAGTCATTTTAACTATATGTGTTTTACTTTTAATAAAAATGAGAGCTAATTATAATAAAGTGCTATAAGCTTCAGAGAC
This sequence comes from Cebus imitator, assembly GCF_001604975.1. Lineage (NCBI taxonomy): Eukaryota > Metazoa > Chordata > Mammalia > Primates > Cebidae > Cebus > Cebus imitator. The sequence goes on from NW_016107457.1 coordinate 3,428,183, forward strand.
TGAATAATCTCAGCTCATAGAGAACCGCTGCTCGACCCCTCCCTTCTTGACCCCATTGTGTATGTTGGTCTAGATGTGTCGTCCAGAATGCTCCCAAGAAAAGGAATCATGAAGTGGTTGCCTCTGGTGGGGCTACCCTGTAGATTTATAATCCCCAAACCCCAAAAGACCACATTCCGGATCTCTTCTGTGGCTCTGCAGAAATAAAAAGATACTAATCAAAATTTCTACTGGTCGTTTATTCACTGATTAGCTCATGCATATTAAATAATTGCACAATCAATCAATAGTGACCTAAGTGAAGCAGCATTGAGGTCTACTGATGCCTTAACCACAGGTAGCAGGAAAGGCTTGAAAATAGCTACAGGTACTGAACTTCAGTAAGAGTCACATGTGAACCAGGGACCCAGGCATTGGAGCTTACCAAAGAATAAGAGTCTAAGGGAGAGAAACATCCATGAATGCAGGTTTTGTTGAGATGCTACCTTCACATTTTTTTAGATGGAGAACTAAGGCCACTTTTCAGATTATATGTATCAAGGCAGAACTGCCATCCTAAATATTAAAATGTTTATATGTATTATAAATATTTTATTTATAAATATATTTAAAATGCAAAATTTTTGTTATCAATTTTTATTGTAAATATATTTATAACGAAAAATTTTTGTGTGCTAAACAATTAAATAAAATTAACAAGAGATTATGTAGTAATTAGGGTTACATGTGTGTTTGCATATGTGTGTGTGTGTGTGTGTGTGAGCTAATTCTCTAAAGGAGTTTATAAGGGCAAGAAGAATAGAAAACCTTCCTACCTCTAACTATACAGAGTAAAGCTCCCTTCGTACCTACCACTCCCACCCAAAATATTGGGGATGGACTAAATGTAGATCATGGCAGTATTTGTTCAGAATACCAATTACAGATCAGTTTAGGTTGGTTATAGAAGAAACCATAGATTGTGAACAATGGGACCTTATGTGTAGAGAGAAAGGAAGGCTTTCTATGTAACAGGATGACCCAAAGACATATTACTGCAAAGTATTTTGGTGGAAAGTAAACCCTCCTTAAAAATTCACTGGTGGGCAACCTACCATTAATAGTCATCAATTAGAGCCATTTCAGACAGACCTGAGAATTCTGTTTGCTAATAACCAGGAACCTAGGACACAGAAAATGAAGGTAAAAGCATGCTAAACTTCATGGAACTAGAAAAAGAGGAGCCAGAGAATTTTGAAGCAAAAACCTGAATTGGATCAGTGCAGAGATAATTAGTCTACCACATGACTAAAGGATTCTATCAACTTCTCTTCAAGCTAAACTTAGACCTTAATATCAGACACCCGATGCATAAGATTTATAGTTTCTTACAGATAATGATGCCAAATGCTACTATCCTCTTTAGCATTCTTTTCTATATAGGTTTAGTTATTCATGATTTATTAATTTTGCTGCTTTCATTAAGTTAGAAAAATTGAGTGGAGAAACTAGTCTAAGAGTTGTTGAAGAAAGAGATCAGCACTGTAGGATTGTAGCAGAGTTCAATAAAGAATCTGATTCTTGCTCAAGCCTGTAATCCCAGCACTTTGGGAGGCCGAGGTGGGTGGATCACGAGGTCAAGAGATCAAGACCATTCTGGCCAACATGGTGAAACCCCGTCTCTACTAAAAATACAAAAATTAGCTGGGCATGGTGGTGCGTGCCTGTAGTCCCAGCAACTGGGGAGGCTGAGGCAGGAGAATTGCTTGAACCCAGGAGGTGGAGGTTGCGGTGAGCTGAGATCGCACCATTGCACTCCAGCCTGGGTAACAAGAGCGAAACTCTGTCTCAAAAAAAAAAAAACCCAAAAAACAAAACACAAACAAACAAACAAAAAGAATGTGATTCTCAGTGTGCTAAGACCACGTTGGGAGCATTACATGGAGAATGTTGCTGTAAGGGGTGGGGGGCTCATTTAGGACTGGGTATGTCACAAGTCATATACAGGAATCAAAGGAGAAACCAATTTCAGTTGAAACAAGTGGCTAGAAACAGGTGTAAATGATAGCAAAAAGATTAGCTGTTGGAAGCTCATTAGGTTTAAAGATGGCCACAGATAAATTTGTTAGTTGTGTGTAGTGCTCAAAGAAACAACTCAACTGCTTAACAGCTGTGTGGACTTAGACTGGTCATTTATCCATTCCATGCCTCAGTTTCCTCCTTTGTAAGGAAGGACAGGCATAACAACTCTCTTTATAGATTCTTGTGAAAATTTGATGAGTTAGTACAGAAAAACCACTTGGAAAAAGCATTCAGTAAAGATTAGCTAGTGTTATTAGCTCTTGACATGGATAATAATTAATTACATCAATAGTATTTCACTAAAATAAAGGCTGATATGCAATAAAGACTACTGGATATAATGGGTATAATATACTGAGTATGAGTTTGAGAATACTGGATATAAGTTTGGGAATATGGCTTGTAGTCATGGCTTTGACAATTACACCCCAAATGAGTAATAGAATTTTAGAACTGGAATGTGAAAGTGATTCTGAGATTAACTTATTCAATTTCCTCAATTTATGTAGCAAAATTGGGGATTCTTGCTCAAGGCCTCACAGCTACTTGGTAGCAGGATACATTTCACTCTACTGTCTTTCTTAAGTAAATCTCACCTTTAGCTTCATCATGTGGAAGTCAAAGTGTTGAACTATGTTAATTATTTCCCCAATTCAATTAAAATATTGGCCTTTTAAAGCTCAAATCATTAAATTAATTAACAGGTATTTATGTCTAGAAATATCTGAACATATGTTCGTTCTATAACAGCAATTCCACCCCAGATATGTATCCAGTAGAAATGTGTATATCGAAAGACATGAACTAGGATGTTCATAAGAGCACTAGTTATATTAGTCCCAAACTGGAAACTGCTTAAATGCCCATCATCACTTGAAAGGGTAAATACACTGGCCCATTGACACAATGGAATATGTTGCAGCAAAGAGAATGAGTGAGCTACAGCTTCACAAAATACCGATGAGTCTCATCAACACAGTGTTAATCGAAAGAAGTCATACCCAGAGTAATTCACGTTGTGTGATCCTATTCATATAGAGTCCAAAAATAAGCAAAACTAATTTATGCTGTTAGAGGTGGGGATGGTAGTTATCCTGATAGAAGTTAGAAACTGAGAAAGGGTCCAGAGGGGTCAGAGGTGAATAGTGTGGTTTTGTCTCTGTTTGTTTTATTTTATTTATTTTTGAGTCAGAGTCTTGCTCTGTCACCCAGGCTGGAGTGCAGTGGCATGATCTCAGCTCACTGCAACCTCCGCCGCCCCATGCTCAAGAGATTCTAGTGCCTCAACCTCCCGAGTAGCTGGCATTACTGGTGCACGCCACCACGTCCATCTAATTTTTATAATTTTAGTAGAGACAAGGTTTTGCCAGGTTGGCCAGGCAGGTCTCGAATTCCTGGCTTCAAGTGATCCTCCCGCCTCGGCCCAAAGTGTTGGGATTACAGGCGTGAGCCACCACTCCCACCAGGTTTTGTCTCTTAAAATGTGTTTTGGTTGCATAGATGTGCTCAATTTGGGAAAATTCAATGAGTTTTATATTTATGATCTGTGCATTCCTCTGTACGTATATTATTCTTCAATAAAAAGAAAATAAACACAGTAAAATAAAAAAAAATTCAATGTCACCTCTTGTCAGCCACCATTCTAGGTGCTAGAGATAATATAATGAACAAAATTGACAATATTTCTACCCTCATGGAAGCTATTTTTGGTGAAGAGTGAAGGAGACAGATTTGTATGACAAAAGAAAGCTAAAGTTATTTTAAAACTGTAGTTGGGCAGTGATTGCTTCATTTATTAAGTAGCTACGTTGTCACTGCCATTGTTGTCTCTCAATTTATGGATTCTGATATTATAGTTGAACACTTGACAGTATATCATCTCCCATTCTGTCTCAGATCTTCTTTTAAATATGATTTTTTTTCATCTCTAATCGTTTCTCTTTTCTTGGTTGACTGCTGCTTTCCAAGTGGTTTTAGACTCATTTTTCATCAGTACATCAATGGGCATTGCCAATTACCACAAAGTGCTCATTTCTCTTAAAAAAATAGAAACAGTAAACTAGAAAAACTTGCTATGGCAGCCAGTGTTATATGGTACCTATTACAGCCATTTAAGTAACCTCAGCAGTGATCTGTTTACGAAAGAAAGACTCTTTGCTTTCTAAGATCTATTGCCCATTTAGTAACCTCACTGACAAAAGCAGCGTTATTCAATATTATTGTCATATGTTTTCAAAGTTGTACTTTAATTGCCTTTCGGACAAAAAGGATACTTTAATTATTATGCTTAATTGTGCAGAGAGAACAATTGCAAAAACTGGGATATGCATTGATATTCCAATGTGCTTTTTCTTTTTTTATGGGATAAATGAAGCCCAAGAATTAACAGAAAACTGCTGAGAAAACAGATGAAGAACTCTTTAGGAATGTACAGAACATTTATTGGGACCATATATAAGAGCCCAGAGAGAAGCAAGGTTGTGATTAGCCCATAGACAATAGTCTGCTTTTCTTTATCACCTTTGATTGTGTCAAAATGTCCCTGTGGACTGAAGGAGTGCATAAAGCCTCTAGCTTGAGTTTATAATGAGGTTAATGGTATTATTTAATTTAATGTTTTATGAGCACTGTATTATTTAATAATGGTTCCTTATAGAACTTACAGTGACATTTCTTCAACTGTTATCGCAAACAATTGTTTTCTGGCAGTCTTTCTCTTTCTCGCACCTCAGTTAATGGTGCTTTGTGGCCCCTGTTGACCATTTTGCACAGCGTGGCTCTGCCCACACGTTACAACTGATTGGAGGAGGGAAGAACACACATCTCAATCAGAGCACCATTCCCAGACTGCAGCCACAGTTGATTGGTCAAAAGCTTGGTGTGTGACTCAAGCTTGACCATTTCCGTCTCCAGGAAATTTGGTTTGGGTTTTAGGGAGAGAAGTCATTACTGCACAGCTGATGTATATGCGTGATTGTTGTTTGTGGACATTTTTTCTGCCATGTGCCATACTTGATAATAGAAATGAGTGAGGCGGGTGTGTTGTGGGGAGCAGAGTTGGGGGTGGACATTATTAAAGTCATCCCTGTCCATTCACAGGGCCTTGGATTTCTGTCCATTCCAGTTCTTGGATTCCATGGAAACATTATTTACTCTGAAATGGTAGAACTAGTTTCTGTACTTGCAAACAACAGTCCTGCCTCGTGTAGTTTTCTGACTCTCTTCCACCAGCAATAACATGTGGACAAGACTGTGCAAAAATTCAGCAAATCAGCTTAGCTTCCTTTTGGAATGAAATATGTTTTAAATAAATAAAGGGTTAAATAAATGTTTTAGAATTCCTAAAAAGGCTTTATGTTTAATTTCACATTTGGAATTATGTTTCACTTAATGATGAAGAGTAGTTATAGAATTCATTCCATTTTAAAGCTGAAAGGGATCTCCCCTCCAGTTTTTTGGGTTTTTTTTTTCCTGGCTGAGGAGACTGGGGCCCGACAAACTCAACCTACCTAAATTTCACGGTTCATTGGTCCTAGTAGGGCTTTGCATTTGCCACAGTATAGTGGCTGTACCTAGGCAGCTACAGAATCTGAGCCTAAAAGCAGAGAGCTAAATTCAAGAGAGAATGGAAGTTAGGGGTGATGGGACATTTCTCTGGAATGCATGGAGAATGGAGTTGTGAATTCGGTGTCAGGACCCCTAACATCAAATTCCATTGCATGCCCTCTTGTTGCTTGACAGTGCCTGCTACCGTGTTTTTAGCAAAGACATCAGAAACCTGCATTTTGCAATTGCCACCTCCTCATTTCCAGCTCTAAACTGAGAACTCTTCTCTCTCTCATTCTTCAGCTCTCAACCTCTCTGTAGGGATTGTTAGGCTAGGGCTGAATGAACAACCAACTTGGGAAGATATCTGTGTGCCAGCTCTTTGACAAAGGTAGGTATTGGTAAGATTGCAGACGGTTTGTGGATGAGGATACACTTTAGGGTAATATATTATCAAAAAAGAAAGAAATTCTGCATGTCAGAGGTGATAGAGCGCTAACTAGAAATTTGTACATTTTCTGGATGGCAGAGGACAATTTTCTGAATTTCAGTATCATTTCTTAGGTGGGCAAGTTACTTGACCTCTCTTAGGTTCACTCAGTTTATCATTTTAAAGGGGGGGAATATAGGCTTATGTCTCTTAAATGAGAAAATGCGCTTGCAGAATTTAGCATTGTAAGCACTCGTTATATGTTAGTTATTAAAACTGGATAGGATAATACTGAAAGGGCAAATTTTTTAAAAGGTAAAACCATGAGTCTCACAGAGATATAAAATAAACACATGTCAAAGATTTCATGTAACTCGTTATTAAGTGAATACAGCTGGTTCAAAGGGAAATCTAAAAAAAAGGCTCATTTATAAACCAGTAATATTAAAATTAACTGCTCTGAACACTGCATAGTTTTCTTTTGAAGGCACACAGTAATCTTTCTTGCTTTTTCCAAATTTCCTGACATTGCTATAATTATTATTAATTACCCTAACTGAGTCCCCGCATTCATGCCCACTTACCAGGAAGGACTCTACTTTTGACATATCATAAATCTCATGTGCCTAAAATCCACATTTACAATATAAATATTCTTGCCTATTCAAGGTAGATTTTGCAATAGAGTTCCACTCCTACAATCCTTTATTATCAAGCCTTCAATTCTTGGCCATAACGTACTAGCTTGGATTAAAGTCAAAGGGTGAAAAATATGTTGAGGCTTAACCAAGAAAGAAAAACGGAAGTGGTCACGCTGGCAATTTACCCATTTAGAAAATGTCTGGGGCTATGAAAACTAAATCCACTGTTGGCAGAGCATGCTCAAGCAGGAGAGTCCATTTGGTGTGGGAAATAGTACTCAACCTTTCATTTTCAGCAATTTCATCAAATCTCTCCTGCTCGCTCAAATATTTATTTAGTCTCCTATAATTTATGGTAATCGTGGCACTTAGTATTACCCAGGTGTTAAATCGAACACAAAAAAGGTAAAAAGAATAGTAAAGAAGTATTGAGTGATGCCCAAGGGAACTTATTAAGTGTATTTCATTTAAATAATCCAATTCAACGGATTGAGGCAGAACTCTTTTCTTTAAAGAAAGTACAACTTGAAAGAACTTGGCTCAAATTGGAGCAGTCACCTTACCTGCAAGCTGCCCAGATCATTAATTTTAATAATTTCTGTTGCACGCTTCTGAAGTAGGCTGCACTGGTTGTTCTTTACACTTGCTCTGTGATGTCATTAAATTGCTATTAGGATCTACACTGGAAAGATGCACAATGAGGTCGGTGATAGGGAATAGTCAGAGCCAAAGGCACACGTTCTATTTCAGCCAGTTTTTGTTTCACTTCTACGGAACCCGGGCTTTTTTCCTTCTTAGAAACAGATCATTTCAGAAGGTTAGTCACATGACCTTGAAATACTCTCCTACAATCTCGTATCCTTCTCAGAAACTGCCTCGTTTAATGCCTTCCTCTCCACCAGTCTACACCAACACTGTGTGCCATCATGGATTCAGCTAGTGAACTTACTTATTGATTGCAACCCTACCACATCTAAGAATGATTTTTACAAGAGAAGGAGGAATATTCAATGCCATTAATCATCAGTGAAATGCAAATCAAAACTACAATGAACTATCACCTTATACTTGTCAGGATGGCTACTGTCAGAAAAACAAAAGACGAGTATTAGCATGGCATGAGGAGAAATAGGAACCTTTGTGTGCCATTGGTGGAATGCTAACAATTAAAATTTTGTGAGCTTCTGAGCATGGTTATCACCATTTGAACTCACTTAGTAGGAGAAAAATTATTATAATTGACTCTTCAATACTAATACGTTCGTATTGGCGGATGAAGAGAGCATGGGCTTTGGAGGCTCAGTCCTTAAGCAGTTACTATTTAGTAAATAAAAATAATTAATGTTTCTGAGCCCCAGTTTTCATACTTTTAAAATGGAATGACAGCGCCACATGGAGTTGCTGTAAAGAGTATCTGCACTACATTGAACATACCTGGAACAAAATACGCCTACACTAAATCATAGCTTTTATTTTCAACTTATTACTTTAAACCTAAGTCTTCTGTGAATTAAGTATTCTTATTTTTTTTCTGTCAAATATTAATGAAAGGAGAATGTGAAGGTTTAAGTATGGCATGCTGCTTTTATTTTCCTAACCCTATAAACTAGGTTATTTTTCAATTTCAGTGACATTTATCTAATATGTGGATAATCAGTGACAAGTGCTTTGTTTTAGGCTGTTTTAATAATGTATCACCAATCTAGGTGAAGTCTCCTCTCTCAGGTGGCAATTGCTCAGCAAATGAAAAATAATTTTATTGACATTTTCGGCCAAAGCTGGACTATTCATTCAAATGCAGTAATCCAGGGAAATATTATAGAGACAAATAAAAAGTGGTAGCACATGTTGGAAAGTAGGACTACACAGGGAGTGGAAATCCACAGCTTCCAGTTCACCTGCCACACATCATTGTTAAATCCAAGGTCATCACTTAACTTCTCCGGGGCTCCATTTCGTCTGTGCTGTGACCTGTTGAACCCCATATTCTCTGATGATAGATGCATAGAGGCACATAGGGTCTAAGCAATTAGGAGTCATCAGTTACCAAAATGTGAGGAAATAGATTCAGATTATCTGTGTTTTGAATACTACTGCTTCCCTTAATTAACATGAAAATCAAGGATGTTTATAATCACCACTAAGAGTGATAGCACTAGCATTTCTGGAGCGCTTTGGAGTATATGAAGTGCTTTTCAAATACATTGGCTCATTTGGATGTCATAGCAACTTGTGAAATAGGTATTACTATGCTATTCCTTTGACAGGTGTGTATGTTGTGGGGGACAGAGAAAGCGTGTGGGGGAAGGGGTGGGCGTGGAGAGCAAGCATGCAAGAGTATGCAAGGGCTTGTGAGCATGAAACCATCATAGAGATCAGTAACTGGCTGGTTCTAGGGCATTTATAGCCCTACAGCTTTGTTATTCCAACCATCCTAGATCCACTTCTTTTTAGTCCAAGCCCATTAACATCGGAATAATATTGGAAACTTTGCCTTGATAAACTCTATGAATATGCCTTAGGGTAACTCAAATAATTAATCCATAATTCAAAGGACCACTGACTTTTATTACATAGAAACAGATCTTATAACCTTTCCAGACTTTCTGTTGGCCCTAAAGATGACTTTTCCTGGACAGGGCACAAATAAGATAATTTAACGACTTTCCGCAAGGTTTAGGACAACTGAAGGGAAAGCGGTCAAAACAATTTTTCCAGTTTAAAAAAAAGGAAAAAGAGCTTTAATCTCATCACAAAAACAATACCTATTTACTGCAGAAAATTAGAAAACACAGAAAACAACTTCAATTACTTAAGTCAGAGGGCACTTCTCTTGATATTTATTATGTGTCAGTGATGACAACTGTGTTTGCTGCTTGTGCTTAAAACTGGCCACCTGTGATCACAGGAAAATACTCATCCTTCATTTTTTTTCTCCCTGGACCTGAATTTGGCCTCAGAATCTTTCCCAACACAGTGCCAGTGGGATCCATAATACTTGATCGGAGTTGGCCTGTGAGTTTAAACGTATTTTCTATCTCTTGTGCCTTTCCAAAGCCTGTACTCTAGCATACACAGAAGCAGATACATATATTTTAATAAAATTACCTGATTTGACTGGCTTCAAAGCATGCACCCGCTTTATTAAAGTGATGCCATCTATCCTGTTTTCTATAAAAGGTACAACTCTTGAACACCAATCAAAGAATTTTCTCTGCAGCTTCAGGGAATGGTGAGATAAGAGTAGAAAGTTAAAGGGACTTCTACAGACAATCATAGAAACCAGTTTGATAAACGAACTTTAATTTGAACAGTTTAAGTGCAGAATTTTCAAAAAGAGACTTTTGTGGTGAAACTACTTAATACCCAACATTTCGTGTTAAGTCTGCATGCTTTCCAAATAAGGTGTCCCCCCGTCCCTCTAAATTACTGAACATAAAAGCTGTAATGTTATATGTTCCCAAGGGGCAGAGAGTAATTCAGACATGAAGTAATTTTAATAGAAATCATTCCTCTTTTCTTGGCAAGAGAAGAATTTCAGTAGGAATTTTTCAAAATTACAAAATATCCTTCCCTGGGGGATTCATGCCGCCACTTAGCAGATTTCTCATTTCATTTAACACAAATATTTTGATCCTCAAGGGGAAATCTGCTCAGTTACAGTTTCTGCGTTACTGTCTCCCAAAGATAAACGAGGTGCTTTTCTCCAAAATGGACACAGGAGAGGTAAGGTGGGAGGAGAATAATATAAATCCCAGGAAGATATTTCTAAAAACAATTGACCAAAGCGCTTAAGAATGGAAACAGTCTTCAATTTCTATTTCATTTTCATCTCAGAATGCTTTCAAACAGGAAAGATATTATTTTTTTTCCCTGGGAAAATTAGCTTAAACATCTGCCTAGAGGTAAATAAAGAAGAAGGTGATCTTGGAAGGCAATGGAACTTCTCTTTCCTTCCCAGTTCAGATTATCACAGTGGCCTTCTGGAAGGATGGGCAGAGAGGACTTTGGGCCTGCCTCTGGACTTAGCTGAAAAGTGCTCTCTGATAGAGAAGCCATGTTTGCTGGAGAGTTGTGGGCGAGGATGCTTTCCATTTGCTGACCTTGGACTGGGTGTCATCTTTAGCATCGAGTGCTAGCACACCTGTGAAGAAGATGCAATTTGTCATCTTTGCCTGTTGCCAAGTGTTCTCTGCTCTCAAGATCTTCTGTAACTGAGTATTTAAACCTGCTCTTCTCAAGCAGTGTTAAAAATGATAGCTTGTCTTATAGATACTTTTATTAGGAGTCTACTTAGCCAAATGACCGGCAGACTAATCTCCCATTTGGGATGGTGAGGTATAAGTGGGTTACACTACATTCTCCAGTGGGCCTGTAAAAAACTCTGGGCTTGAAGTAAATAACTCAATAATGATAAGCACCAAGAGTTGCTAGGGAAAATAGGTATTACTGTGTTCATCAAAGTGGGCATCTTTCTATTCTGTCTCTCTGAGAGATTGACATTGCTTTTAAGGTCAACTTTAGCACCATGTTTTAGTAATAAAATCATTTGTTTCTCAGAAGGTAAATGGTTTTAAGGCTTTCAGTGGAGGAGGCACTAAATGAGCTTTCAACTAAACTTTGGTGTCTTCAAATAAATTCAAGCTCAAAGCCCCTTACATTCAAACCTTAAGCATCAGGTTTCAGATCTCTGTATTTGAATTAAAAACTCTAAACCCTAAAAACATGAAGCCATGGCCATGTATATCTTTTCATCATTTTATCCCAGGAATGATCATAGTGGCTGGGTATATAGTGATCAATAAATGTTTTTGCCCCAGCCGTCTAGAAGGTTAGCAACACCAAGGGAAATTGCTTAAGAAGACTAATCAGAGCTCTGCTTCGGTCGTATAACATGTCTATCATGCATTCATGGCTGTTACAAAAATTCAGGGTCAGAAACAATTCTAACATATTAGCAGTCCGTTGTCACAGTGATCTTTATTTCCTAATGGAATATTAGAACTTTCATTGCTTGATAGATTGGCGTCGGTGTCCAAGGTAATTGCCGGATGTTTTGACATGAGGTTATAAGCCCTTCTGGAGGAGAAGAAAAGCAGCATCCTAAAACCACAAGCAACCATTTTAAAAAAATACAATTACTCTTTAGAATTTGTATGACCATTTAAGTTCCAAGAATTTTTAAAGTGATATGTAAAACTGTAACGTCACAACTTTGAATTAGATTTCAATTGAGCCCCTTTTTAAAGAAGCAGACGTTATTAGGTCAATAACCTCTTTACTCTTCTCTGTTGTTACAGTGAACTAAATGTGGCCTGAGAAGGACTCTCTGTTTCTATATTTGAGTCCTTGTGGACAAACTGCAGCTTAGCTTAATAGCTAGAAAAGATTGAAAACCTAATTTAGGATTATGTGCTTGTAACTGAGTCTTGACCAATCCCAGTGGTGATACTTCAACCATTCATACACTGCCGAGTGTCCAAAGTGTGTTAAAATAAGACAAACTTCAACCTGTAACTAATCCGGCCGTTCTGTACCTCACTTCCAATTCCTGTACCTCATTTGCCCTATTTTGTCTATAAACCTTCTTCTACCACGTGGCTACGCTGGAGTCTCTGTGAATCTGCTGTGATTCTGGAAGCTGCCCAATTCATGAATCGTTCATTGTTCAATTAAACTCCTTTAAATTTAATTCGGCTGAAGTTTTTCTTTTTTCACTGTCTTCTGTGTTAACTATCATCAATTTTAGGCCTAGCAGAAGTCTCTCCTAAGTCAAGTACATAATTTAAGCCCTATACTCATGAGGCCAGGAAGAGTGTTAAATTTCATGTGGCCAATTTCAAGAAGAACAAAGGATCACCTAATTCTTTTCAGTTTTGCAAATGTATGCTACACAACTTGTCCCCTGAAATGTGGCACAAGAGAATATGACTACATGAGCATAAACACATTTCTATTACTAACGGATTAATATTAATCTATTAGTTATTAATATTAAGAACAAATATATTTTGAGTGTTTACTATGGACCAAACTCTGCGCTAAGCATTTAACATAAAATCTTCATGACAAACTTGTAAGGTAATATAAACAATCCCTTTTTAAGGCTTACAGAGGTTAAGTGAGTTTCCCAGGATCACATTATTACTGAATATGACAAGTGTCAGATTTGAAGCCAGGTTTATCTAACTCCAAGCCCACCCTCATTCTGTTATGCCAGTCTATCTCCCATACTACTATGTATGGAGTAGTTTATGGTTGATGAAAGACTTAAAATTTATTGTTTCATTGAGTGAAGATTACTCATTAGGTGCATAATCTTTGTGGATTCCCTTATAAATAGGGAAGGGAGGTTAAAAGCAGTTAAGTTCATCCAGATTTGTGCAGCTGGGAAAAGCTGCATGAGGTGGGCCCAGTATCAAGGTACTCTGACTCTTCATCCTGTGCTCTTTTTATTACGTCAAAGGCATCCAAGATTTCAGGGTCAGTGAACGTCCAAAGCTTGCTTCCAATGTGCTTTTCCTTGAAGGTGGAACTTGCACTGAGAATCAGAAGACACAGCCAAGCTTAGCAAGTGTTTATCAAACATACTGCAGTAGGCATTTCGTCCACATTTCCCACCTTCTGGGAGTTTACACAATGCAATACCCAAACATACTTACAAAAGCTAGCTCCTGGAAAACAGTAGGTAACTCATAGACGTGAACCCAAGTAGTAAATAAATGAGTAAACATGTGCATAATTCCAAAAATTGTTAAGCACAAAAAGGATTCAGACCAGAATTTCTGCACAATTCCTTAGTTTAAATGAAGGGTTCCATTTCAAGTCTTGTCAGTTTTAAGATAAGTAAACCACTATTTATACTTAGTATGAGAGAAAGACCCAAAAGACTCTACTATAGGAGAGTTAGAAGAAGGCTGAAAGTTGTTGGGTGGGCCTGAGAAAAACTATGGATTCGTATCTCTATGGCCTTTTGCTAAAATGAGTTATTCTAAGATGGGGACCATGGGTTATTTTTAACTTCTTGCCCCTCTTCCTCTGATGCCCAACAGTGTCTAGAAACAGCATTCTAACCAATAGTAATGAATGGGCTTGAGGGCATTTGTTTACTCCCTGGTATTGAAAGTAGAATAAATGGTGTATGTGCATTTTTCTGCAGAGTAAGTCCATAGATCTCGTTGCATCCTTGGAATGCATGACTCTACCAAAAAAAAAAAAAAAAGGCCTAAATTGACTCTCCATCATGGCTGCATATTAAAATCATTTGTTTAGCTCTTTACAATTATGGATGGCCCCTTACTGGTACTATTTAATCAGAATATCCTGAGAAGGGGTGATGAGGGGTAGAAATTAACAAAATACAGATTAGTAGAGTCCACTAAAAGTGTTGACTATCCCTAATCTAGAATGTAGTATTGTCAGTTATTTGAATGAGGAAGGAAAAGAAAAGTTGGAAAATCATGTGTATGTTTCTTGGGAGTAGTGTAAGTGGAGAAGGAGAAAACAAACAGAAGAAAATATTTGCTTATCCTCAAATTTATCTTTTTTTTATCTTTTGTTTCCTGCAAATAGCTTTTGGTATATTTTACCAATGCTTTTCTTATGAACTACTGCAAATATTTTGTATAAGTAGGTGGAGAGGTGGTATAGTATTTGTTTTGGATTCTTAACCATTGTTTTAATGGCAATCAAGAGAAACAGATTTTGGCTAATTAAACAAAAAATAGGAGGATTGAAATGGTTAGGAATTCTTACACAACTGGAGAAAAAGCGGAAGATCCAAGCTTCTGGGAAGACCAGAACATGGAATGACCTAGCAAGCCCCCCAAGACCTCCACTTCTTGTGTTCCTCTATCAAGTATCAAAATCTGAGAGGCTAAAACTGGTTCAGGTGTCTCCTAGCTATGGCCAAAGGATGCGTATAGCCAGTAGGAGTCCACCTTTGTGTATGGGGAACAATTCCAGGAAAAACATTCCAGAAACATGGCAATTGATGTCTACTCTATTCAACAATGAATTCTAGTTTAACCTAGTCTAAGACCAACTTTCAAGATATAAAAATGTAGAGGAGATAAAAAAGTCATGGCTTCAGAAGAGGATGCCCACTGGAGGATTATACATATAGGTGGGGTCTGTTGTGGTTCAAATAGAAACACGGTTATCAAAGGACAGTGATTTTATGATATTTACCCTCAAACAACTGGTCAAAATCTGTTTCTCTTGATTGCCATTTAAACAACAGTTAAATATAACTGGTTTACATGGGTTTACATGGAGGCCGACAGGCCACAGAAATGGAGAGGGCCCAAGCCTAAGTTGGGTATCTAAACTTCAGCACTGTTGATCTTTGGGGTCAGGATAATTCTTTGCTGTGAATATGTATATGTGTGTGTGTGTGTGTGTGTGTGTGTGTGTGTGTTGGGAGTGGGGGTCCTGTACATTTTAGGATGTTTCAAAGCATACCTGGCTTCGCCCAATAGATGCCAGCCATGACAAACAAAAATGTCTCCAGACACTGCCAAATGCATCCTGCCGAGCCAAATTCTTCCTGGTTGAGAAGCACCAACCTGGAGGATGATTGATGGGTCACTGGTTTAATTCCTAAGGGATTATTGAGCTCTTCTTGTATGCATTGTGGTGGGTGCTGGAGTTATGGAGAAGATCGAGACACTTCCTCTGTTTAAACAGGTCACACAGTGATAAAGGCAAACAAATACAAAGAGAAAATGGAAAGTTTTGTGCTCTGTTGTATCATCAGCACCCAGGACATTCCTTGGAACATATTACTCAAATTGTTGCTCAAATGGATGTTGAAAGAATTAATGAAAATATATCCTTTCTTAGCTATGTGTCTTAGGACAAACTTGCAATCTCAAAGAACCTCAGTGTCCTCATTGATAAAACAGGTATAACAATGTAGTGAGGTTTACATAGCATCATACATGCTTGGAGCATGATAAGCATTCAATAAAAAATTATTATAAAATGAAAAGTGTAAAGTGCCCATTAGGAACTTTTCCTGCTTTCTAGAATTGCTAACTAACCTCCTCTCTTACAAAGAGAGGCCATTCTCCAGCACCCAGTCTTGTCTTGTTTATATAGAGAAAACTAAAGAAGGGAAAGGGAGGTTGCCCTTTGGAGAAAACTGAACTCTTCTCCCCTCCACAGGAGGAATTTACTAGGTGCTAACTTCCCCACAGTCAGAAATGTCTGAGAAATTGTTCTTATTAAGTAAGGGATGGGCAATGCTGCCTCATTTGAAAGTTGTGTGTGATGCTGAAGGGGTGTGGAGAAGGGGGCAGGGGAGATTGGACACAAGAGATGGAGAACCGGGAAGAGATGCAGGGAACATCTGCAACAATCAGTATGTCAGTAAGACCTGGAGGCTGATGAGAGTAGTGGGGGTTTAAGTCAGCTTGCTTGGAACCCCGAGAGGGTAGAACAGAGGAATAGGTGGCTGAGGGGTTGATATGCACAGCTGCTGAGGGCTAAGCCACATTTGGGGCCACAGAGAAGAGGAGGAGGCCAGTTTGTGCCAGCATCTCCCACAGGGAAGGACCCTAAGGGGTCTTCTGAAAAAAAAATAACACAGGTCCCCACAAGAAAGAGCCAGTGTTTGGAAGCTGAGTACCCCCAAACAACTAAATGCAGTTCAGTAGAACACGTGACGGAAAGGAGGCAGAGATCTCGTTACCATGGACACATGGGTGGTTTATGATCACAAAGGAGCCAAATAAAACTGACTTGATGAAAAGTAACGGGGCACCTGGTCTAAGAATCCTTAAATTCCCTCAACTAGAATCAGGATTGATCTCTGATCCTGGAGCAAGACTGAGCCTGAAGTGCATGGGGCTTGGAGGTCTGTAGGGCAGAAGGGTGGACAGGTCATTATCTCCAGTTCAGTCTCACAGATGTTCTATGCTTTCATTGCCTGATTGCTGGACTCGCACTGAAGCCCCGGCTTCTACAAGAAAAACGGTCTCACCTTGCGTTCTATCAATAGCACCAAAGGGAGTCTTCATTTCCAAAGGTAATTGCCGCAAACGTGTTACACAATATCATTCATTACTTGCTAGGATTGAGTGCTGAAAGTACATTTCACAAGATAATGAAGTTGTTTCCCAGGGCTAAAATAACCGGTTATCTGACTCCTTGGTTCATCCCACATTAGGTGTATTACACACACACCTGTCAAAATAAATAACTTACTTGGGATGTGTCAGAACTCACAACAAGATGATGAGAAATGTATAGGGTTGTAGAAAGCAAATCAGAGAGGCTGAGTGAATGAGGGGAAAATAAGGGTCCGTGTCAGCAAAGGGGCAGCCCAGCAAGAGAGATAAACATGGTGAGATTTTAAAACATCCACATTCCCATTCTTGCAAATTTCAGTGAACAAACAGGGCCACATGTGGTCACACCAAAAATACTGGTTTGAAATAAATTCCTGGCTGCAGTGGTGTCTCATGAAGCCAGCTCTGTAATTTACAAAGGTGACAGCCAAAGCCATAAAACTAAAATGGGTGTTTTCAGTCAGCTAGACTGAGACTAGTGTGGGGAGGGCGGGCGGTGGAAATCACATACTAATCGGAGAAATACATTTTTATCAGGCAACACGTGTCATTAAAAAAAAAAAAAAGAAATTGAACAACCTGCTCCAAACAGGAAGAATTGCAGGCATGGGCTTCCAACATTACTTATTAAATGGAACACTATTGTAAAGGAAGTTTTAGGAAATATTCAGAGTAGCTTCCAAGAAGAAAT
The DNA here is from genome assembly GCF_001604975.1 of Cebus imitator. Lineage (NCBI taxonomy): Eukaryota > Metazoa > Chordata > Mammalia > Primates > Cebidae > Cebus > Cebus imitator. The sequence continues at coordinate 3,445,625 of NW_016107457.1, forward strand.
GATGAGCTTAGAGAGGCATGGGAAAACCTAGTAGTAATACTAATGATAATAATAATAAATAATAGTAACGGTAAAGGAAGAGGAGAAAGTGGAGGGGAAGAAGAAGAATAGGAAGAGGAAGAGGCGGTGGGAGAGAGAGTGAAGGAGAAGAAATAAATCTTGCCCAATCCAACTAAATAAAAGAAAAAGTAAAACATGACATATAAAAAATCTAGACAAACAAGCGAGTCACAATTAGAAAAGGTGGTCAGGATGGGAAGATGAACACCAGTAAATACTGCAGAGTTAAAAATGCTTCAATGGCAGCAGGCATGTCTTGTGTGGCATCCTTGTTGAGCAATATCCTGTAATAAAACACCTTGAGTAGCACAAGCAGTTTGCAGCCATGACTGTTGGGTACCTAAAGAGCTCCAATTCAATGCAGCATTCCAGCCAAATGGACACGTGGAAGGCTCGGTTCAGCCCGCCTTTGGGCTAATGAAGTCTAAGAACTTATTGAGCTTGGGCAGTTGGCCCAGGCATCTGAGGCTCTGAGTGTCCTCTGATGCTCTGCTACCCCCACCCCCAAAATCCTGCTGCTTTTTCCTCCTCAGCACAACCAATCATAGTTCAGGGAATTTTGTGATCCAGCCATCAGAACCTTCACTTTGCCAAAGACAGAAGAAAAATTAGTAGAGAAAGGCAAGTCCTGGAAGAGAAAGCTGTTGTGAGAGCTAATAAATCCAATATTAGGGTTTATTTGTTAACTTCCAATAACATGACTGTTACAAGCATTACTGTCATTAATAAAATGAATAAAAGAGATTGAATCATAGCCGTGAGGAAAGAATCATGGACTGTGGGGACAGAAGAAGAGTCAAACCCTGCCCACTGAGGGAAAATTGCCTAATTTCTCTAAGCTTGTGTTCTATTGAAGAACACTATTATTTTGTAAACTTACCAAGATTAAATTAATATTAATTAGACGTGCATTTACTGAGTGCTTTTTACCTGTTAGCGCGTATGTTTAAGTATCTGCAGCATCTCAGTCAAACCTCAGCATTGAGATAAGAACAATCCCCATTTTACAACTGGAGAGGCTAAGAAAGACAAAATAACCTGCATGAGGTTGCAGAACTACTAACTGGCAGAACAGGCATTTGAAGTAGGCCTGTCTGACTGCAGGAGCTGTGCTCTTAACCTCCACCTAAAAATGCCCAGTGTAGCCCCTGACACATGGTGAGCACTTACTAAATGGCAGCTCCTATTAGTACTGCAGCTGCCTCCATTCTGGAACAAGAAGGCATGTAAAAATAAAAGAATGATTATTGCTGGTGGTGGTTTTTCCATCATAGGAAGCATGAAATGCCCTGCTGGTTCTCACAGACATTTTGCCTAGAAAACTGTGAAGACTTTGCCTTCCCAGTGAAATGAATTAAGTGAACAGAATCAAACGGCAGAAAAACTTCTTTTTTTCTAAAGAGGCTTAGAGAAATGTGCCACTAAAACATGAGGCCCTTTGAAGATGCTGATGTTTCTGCTGTGATCTTCGAAGACTTGGAAGCATAGGCTCTCTTGAAGGGGTTGATTAGATTTTTCCAAAGAGTCTCTTTAACAGACTCAATAATGTTAATTGTGAAAGTCCAAACAACATCAAATTTAATCCCCAGTTAAAAGTTTTTGTTTACTGGGAAAACTGGGGTGGACAAGATTTAAGAAAGAGCTTTGAGTTGCCTGTGGCAGTTGAAATTTCCTTGGGACTGGATTTGCTTAGACATTTGATTTCCTTCTGCAGTCGTACTTTTTGATATAAGAAACTATAAACATGTTTAAAGGCGATAATTTATAAGAAAATGGCTCCTATTAAAGAATTTCAGGCCTTATTTCCTAATTAGGTAAGAATTACTGAGTTCTGATCAAGAGAAAAAAAAATGGTGAGAAAAGAGGCCAGGTGATTAGCAATCTATTTTTAGGACTTGACAGGCCAGTTTTATTGCTAAGAAGAAAGAGGGCTTAATCTATTTGTAGAACTTGATCATAGCCCAAAGCCATTTGTCACTGCAAGTTAAAAACCTCTGCTAACTTACTGCTTTAAGCAGCCTATGCTAATCCCTCTGGAAACCCAATCTTTTTACCTCATCACCAGATGGCACCAAACATCTTTCGGGGGGAGAAGAGAGGTGAATGAGAATGTTTACTTTCGATTTTTTTATCTAAAAAATGAATCCATTTAAAATGTTAAATGCTGAGAGAATGAAATGCACAGGGCAAGTGAACCAATCTTCCATGATAAGCTGTTTCATAGCATTTGTTGTGTTTGGCCAGGATCATTTTCATATTTTCTAAGACATTTAATTTGATAATATCAGGAAAAGACAGTATTTCTAGAGTCATTTTTTAAAATAACATAAAAGCACTTTGACCATTTTAAGTTTACAACTCAGTGACATTAAGTACTTACAATGTTGTGCAATCATCACCATTATCTATTTCCAGAACTCTTTCGTGATCACAAACAGAATATTAAACAGTTTTTAAAGTAATTATAGATTTCCAGAAAGTTGCAATAATAATATAGGGATGTCCTGATAACACCTCACCCAGTTTCTTCCAGTGGTTATAGTTTATACCTTAGTCCATTCAGGCTGATATAACAAACCGGGTGCTTATAAACCGGTTGGCTTGTAAACAACAGATGTTTATTTCTCATGGTTCTAGAGACTAGGAAGTCCAAAAGCAAGGGGCCGGAAGATTTGCTGGCTGGTGCAGGCCTGCTTCCTCGATCGTCAACAGCTGTCTTCTCCCTGTAAACTTACATGGAAGAAGTGCAAAGGAGCTCTCTGGGTTTTCTTGTTGTTGTTGTTGTTGTTGTGTGTGTGTGTGTGTTTTGTAAAGGCACTAATCCTATTCATGAGGCACCCACTGTCAGACCTAACCACGCCTCAAAGGCCCCACATCTTAATACCATCACACTGAGAAATTAAGTTTCAGCATACGAATTTGGGAGGGACATGAGCATTTAATCTATAACATCTTATATAACTGTAGTACAATATCAAAAGCAGGAAACTGACATTGGTAAAATGTGTGTATGTACTTCTAAGGCACTTTATCATGTGTAATTTATGTAACAACCACTGCTATCAAGATACAGACAAGTTTGAATGAAGGGTGCAAGCCTTGTCTCTATTAAAGTCCTTTAATTAAAGTCCTTATAAACCCCTGTTTATAATATAGTTACCTTATATATTTACTCTATATATGTTGAGAACCACATCACACTTATACCTTTTGCTTTAATCATCAATTACAATCTAAGAAAGTCAAGAAGAGAATAATGTATTTTATTTACCTGTATTTTGTTCTTCATGTTATTTCTTCTTGATGTTCAAAGATTCCTTCTTTAATCACTTCTTTCTGTTTCAGGAACTTCCTTTAGGAATGGTCTACTGGTGACAAATTCTCTTAGGTTTCTTCATCTGAGAGTGTCTTTATTTCTCTTTCATTCCTGAAAAATAATTTTGCTGAATATAAACTTTAGCATTGACAATTCTTTTGTTTCAGCATTCGAAAAATGTGTCACTTCTTTCTGCCCTTTCTATTAAATATTTTCTGATGAGAAATTCACTGTATTTGAATTGTTTTAATCCTATACGTAAGGTGTCTTCTCTCTCTTGCTGATTTCAACATTATTTTTCCCTTATTTTTCTGAAGTTTGAGTATAATGTGCCTTCGTATGGATATGTTTGGGTTTAACCAGTTTGGGATTTACTTGGTTTTTCAAATTTATTGTTTATTACTTTTGCCAAATTTTGGTATTTTTTTTTTTTGATCACCACACTCTTTCTCCTCTCCTGGTATTCTAAAGACATGAATGTTAGCTGTTTTGTTATAATCCCACAGGTCCCTCAGATTTTTTTTTTCAGTTTTTTTGTTAGTGTGTGTTGCCTCTGTTATTCAGACTTGGTCATTTCTGTTGTTCTATATTCAAGGTAACTGATTTTTTTCCCTTGTCTGCTCCATTACTCTCTTTAGCCCATTCATTGAGTTTTTAATTTTGGTGATTGGATTTTTCAGTTCTAACATGTCCACTTGGCTCTTCTTTATGTTCTCTATTTTTTCTTTGCTGAAACATTCTACTGTTTTTCTTTTCTTTTTTTTTAGTGTAATTGCAAGGCTTGTAGAATCATTTCTTGTGACAGTGCTTTAAAATGTTTGTTGGATAATTTTTACATCTGTGTTACCTTGGTGTTGACGTATGTTAATTGTCTTTTCTCATTCTAGTTTAGATTTTCCTGGTTCTTCATATGATAGCTGATTTCTGCTTGTATGCTAAATACTTTGATATTATTTTCTAAAACTCTGAATGTGATTTAAGCCTTCTGTTTTCACAAGGCTCCTTTGACATTACACTGGCAGATGAAGGGGGATCCTGCCCATTACTCCAGGTGAAAGTGGACATCTAGATCCTTCAGGTCACCCTCATTGACACAAGTGTGTCATTCTTTGGGCCCCAAAGTTTTCTCTACCTTTTGATATCTCCTTGTGTTTTCTTTCTATAAAGTGTGGTGGAGGGTTTTTAGCTGTAGTTAGCAGGAAGAGTAAGAAATGTGTCTATGGCTATCTTGGTCCTGAACCAGAAGTCCTAAGGTCATTTTATCTTATTTCATTTGTGTGTGTGTGTGTGTGTGTGTGTGTAGTTGGTGAAACATAGCCTCCAAGTGAAACTATAGCAATAATGATGCTTTAGGTTGAATAATTGGGATGCTTGTAGACCTTAACTTCTTAACAGTTTATTAACTTCTTAATGAATTGTGCACTTCTGGAGAAGAGCAGCACCAATTGGTCAATACTATTTCTACCACCTAAGGCAGTGGCAAGCTATTTGTTTTTGTAAAAAATGTGTAAGGAAGATTAATATTGTTTTCTTAAAAATATCAACTAATTTTTTTTTCTTAGAAACTATGTAAAGAGCTTGTTTAAATACACCTGGAGACTTGGGAATGATAGCCTCATTCTAAGCTTTCTGCTCTTGACAGGGAAGAATTATGCTCTGAAGTGACACGTGTCATTGATTATTAAATAAAGACACCATGGAAGGGGAAGGAAAGCACAGTCTTCAGTGTATTTTATTCTTCTTCTTGACTAGAATAAATCTGCTGAATTATGAGCTTTGACTATCATGTCACAGAGAAAGCAGCCAAGGTTGAGTATACCTGCTAATTATAGGCCCAGCTCAGCAGGAACACCCAGTTGCTATCAGCAATCCAGCCAAATCACAACCTTTTCCTTAGAATGAAAATATCCCCATTATAGCCTGAAAGTTAGCAAATGGATTTAATAGCTTTTAGTTTTAAGTTTCTCTGATTCATACCTCCAATGACACTGTGTAGGATGCTATACATCAGAAATTGGAAATTATTTAAGAGCCACATAATAACATTTTAGTCTTTACAAGCTGCACAGTCTGTTGCAACTACTCAACTCCACCATTGTAGCATGAGAGAAACAAGACGACACAGAAACAAATGAGTGTGGCTCTGTTTCAATAATACTTTATTTACAAAACAGGCAAATGGACTAGATTTTGCTAGAGAACCATAGTTTGCTGACTCCAGGTATACACCATGGGGCAGGATAGTTTACTGAAATATTAATTTATATTCCTCTCCCTGCAGATTCTCATTTCTTCGTTCCCCTATAGACAGATATTTTCATGTTTTCTTGCCTTAGGAATTTCGATACATAAGAGGTCAGAAGTAGCCTGAAATCAAATTTTCTTCCCCCTTCTTCTGAAATGCAAGGCTGGAGGTGCAAGCTGACGTCAGGAAGCTTGAATATGGCCAATGACACATTTTGCTTGGCCCAAGTGATGTTATAAAAGCATTTGATTTAGTAAGCAGTATTTAACAATCAGGATGATTTATATAAAAACACAGATTTCTGACTTTTTTTAAAAAAATGAGCAGATCTGGCACAAAAGGCCCTGCATCCCTCCTGGTAATAACTGGCTACTGCAGAGCAACAAATACCTGTTTTCAATAGTTTTCCCAAGTCCCCACTACTCCCTGTTACCTTCTGAAATAAATCCTACTGTTAGATGCCATTGTAATTTTTCATTGACGGTTTTATGATAAGGAATTATTTCTTTATCTGAGTCCCTATACCAGTGTTTATATTAATATATATAAACCTTTGAGCTACTTCTTTTCTTATCTGCCATCCTTGATCTGAGACCCTTGTAGGAATAATGCTGAGTGTCCCAGATGATGATGGAAGAAGAAAATGACTTTAAAAGGAAAGGAAAAAGAAGACATTTCTCTAAACACTCCAGTGCTAAGATGACAGTGGAACTCCAAAAGAAATAGAGCCAGCAGTATTCTGTGTGGCTCTGGCTGTTTTGAAACATGTCGCAAATGCTTTGGCACTCCTTGTGTGAAACTGGGTCAGCCACAGTGACTGTCTCAAGGAAAATTTTATAGAGGTTATACTGGTAGCTTTTGTGGCAAGAAACCACATCTGCAGGTTTCTCTTTGGCACTCCTTCTGATAGCCTTCACCAACTATGTAAGAAGTCTGGCTACTGTGACGTAGTTATGTAGAAGGACAATATAAAGAGACCACAGTGAGAAAAAGATGTCCTAGGAGCCCCAGTGATTCTGGCTTCCAGCTTCCTAAACATTCCCAGCCCAGATCCAGATATATAAGTGAGAAACCATCAAAATGATACCAGCCTCAATCGCCATGTGACCGCAACTTCATGAAAGACCCTGGGCAAGAACCACCTAGCAGAGTCAGTCAATCTTCAGAGCAAGATAAATGACTGTTACTACTTTAAGTCACTGTTCCGGAATTTTTATTTTTTAAAATTTATTTATTTTTTTGAGACAGAGTTTTGCTCTTGTTGCCCAGGCTGGAGTGCAATGGCATGATCTTGGCTCACCGCAACCTCCGCCTCCTGCTTTTAAGTGATTCTTCTGCCTCAGCCTCTCCAGTAGCTTGGATTCCAGGCATGCGCCACCACGCCCGGCTAATTTGGTATTTTTGGTAGAGATGGGGTTTCTCCATGTTGGTCAGGCTGATCTCGAACTCCTGACCTCAGGTGAGCCACCCACCTCGGCCTCCCAAAGTGCTGGGATTGCAAGCGTGAGCCACCACGCCTGGCCAGAATTTTTATTTTTTTAATGCCAAAGAGACATCTGTGCTCCTGTGTTCATTGCAGCATTATTCACAACGTATGTGTGTATGAAGTGCACTTCTCAATTTGTGTTCCAGTCCAGTGCTTTGGATGAAGATTTTGGAAAGTTCTCAGCAAGCTCTCTGAACTCCTTTCCACTTTGAGTAGTTGCATGGTAAACAAATAAATACATACCATGGAGAGTTATTTCTCTAAAGTTCCTCCCATCTTGTTTATGCTCCTACATACAATTTCTTGAAATCAAAACAATTTGGATATGGAAATGAGTGTGATACCATTTTAGAAAAGAAAGGTGGCAGGTTCAGAGCCTCTCTGAGAGAAAAGGATCTTTAAAAGTAGCTGAGAAAGGAACCTGGAGGGAGATGTAAAAGTGAAAGAGGAGGGGTTTGATGAGGCCCCAGAAAGCTTTCCTGTAAATGAAGAACAGCTAAATGAGCCATTTGTAAGCAAATAACTGAAAAACTGAAGAAAAATGAGTTGGGGACTGGTTTTTGTTCAGGCCAAGTAATATAGGTAGTGCTGTTTGGCAGCGGCAGAGCTGAGAAAGCAGCAAGACTCTTAATTGCAATTTCTAAACCTTCTTGCTGAGGAAAGACAGGGGAGAAGCTGGGACAAGAAGTCTGAGTGCTCCTTCTGCTAATTAGAAGCCTCCACAAAAATAGATTGTCAGATACTCTTTTGGCCCCCGTAATTCCTATAACTTCAGCTTATGGGATCTGGGGAAAAGCAAGTGTTGTAAGATTTCTTCAAAATAAATCATCCTCAAATCCTTTGCCCCTTGTATTCACAAGTCAAATGTGTGCCTGCAGAGACTGCCATATGCAAAAGTGTAGCAAAAAATTGTGCGGCTGAAACTAACACATCCACTCTTCCGTGGAAAGCAATACTTTCAACACACTTGGCCTCAGTTTCATGTATTAAGATGATAAAGTGGCTTACGAAGGACAGAAAGACAAAACCAAGGAACAAAAAGGAAATTTGAAGCAGCCTATCCTCCTAGTCTCTTCAAAAGGCATCATCATTTCAAATGTGGTAATAAGACCTGGGCCATCTGCACCTGAGTTACCCAAGACTTCCATTGAATGCTTCTAATTACAGGGGAGAGCCCAAATTCTCTTTGAGGTCAGGAGAGAGATAAAGGCATTCTGACCCCCTCACCTGAGTATGGCAAGAAAAGAGGACTTTGGGTTCTCATAAATTCATTCTTGTCACAGTATGTAGAGAAAATTACCTCAGAATCATGCCCTGGGCCTCCCGAGGGCCATAAATTTAAGAGAGGGGATGATTCCCGAAGGCAGTGAATTCTTTCTCCTTTAATTTGCATCCCTTAAGAGGGCCTACAATGAAATGGTTGTTAGCAGCAAGATGAGTCATTCCAGAAAGCAGCATGGATGGAAATAAAGCTCTCAAGTCAACTATAAGTGCCTAAGAAAGGACTTCCAGGAAAAAGTACTAATAGAAAAAAGGAAGGCAGGAAGACAGGAAAGAAGGAAGGAAGGAAGGAAGGAAGGAAGGAAGGAAGGAAGGAAGGGAGGGAGGGAGGGAGGAAGGAAGGGAGGGAGGGAGGGAAGAAGGAAGGAAGGCAGGAAGGAAGGAAGGGAGGGAAGGAGGGAAGGAGAGAGGGAGGAAGGGAGGAAGGGAGTGAGGGAGGGAGGAAGGGAGGGAAGGAGGGAGGAAGGAAGGGAGGGAGGGAGGGAGGAAGGAAGGGAAAGAGGGAGGGAGGAAGAAAGGGAAGGAAGAAGGAAAAGAAGGAGAAAGAAAAGGAGGAAAAAAGACACTTGAGAAATACATTAGACATTCAAATATAAAAGAACCTCAAAAGACCCATCAAACCTAACCAAGATAAAATCAGAAGTGTCTTATTCATAGCCTTCAATTAAAATAGTAGCATTTATAATTATCATACAGTGCAATGACCCAATTTTTATAAATAATCTGAATGCTGCTTTTAAAGGCAATGATGTCAGAAAGAAAGAAATTCTTCTGAACGTATCAGTCGATTCCTTGCACTATTTCTATAGCAACTAGAAACAAGTTACAAGGCTTGGCATCCAGAGATTCTAAGTATGAAAAAGCAAACCACTTTAGGTTGTTTATCAAGTTCAGAAAAATAATAAAGCAGCTAATCTTATTGAACTTCCTAATTAGACTTTTAAAAGTCCTTCATGATTTTGTCAACATCATCAAAGGAATGAGTTTCCACCTGGTGCCCTTTAATACCTCAGAAGGCTCAAAGTTAATGGTGGAGTCCTAAGCTATTTGCAGTATTTCAAAAAACCTAATGAAAATGGCACATTTATCTGTGTAACTCTCATGAGTTCTGAACCTACATGATCCAATATCTACATGGAACCACATTCAAGCAAAGCATAGTCCTAAATAGCATTTTAAAAGGGAGTTTCATTTTTCATCTAAAACACATGAACAACACTACTCAATAATCCCATCAATATTTTTTGGGTCCTCCTTTCTCTCTTCTCTTTTTTTCCACCCTGCACCTACCCAGAGCCTTGCATTCAGGAAAACCCCCTAAAATGCTTCCTCTACTGGCCGCATTTTGTTTTTCCCCACCTTTTTTTTTTTGGAGACAGAGTCTTGCTCTGTCACCAGGCTGGAGTGCAGTGGCATGATCTCTGCTCACTGCAACCTCTGACTCCCTGGTTCAAGAGATTCTCCTGCCAAGGATGTGGAGAAATAGGAACACTTTTACGCTGCTGGTGGGAGTGTAAACTAGTTCAACCATTGTGGAAGACAGTGTGGTGCTTCCTCAAGGACCTAGAAATAGAAATTCCATTTGACCCAGCAATCCCATTACTGGGTATATACCCAAAGGATTATAGATCGTTCTATTATAAGGACACGTGCACACGAATGTTCACCGCAGCACTGTTTACAATAGTAAAGACCTGGAACCAACCCAAATGTCCATTGACAATAGACTGGACAAGGCAAATGTGGCACATATACACCATGGAATACTATGCAGCCTTAAAAAATGATGAGTTTGTGTCCTTTGTAGGGACATGGATGAATCTGGAAACCATAATTCTCAGCAAACTGACACAAGAACAGAAAATCAAATACCACATGTTCTCACTCATAGGCAGGTGTTGAACAACGAGAACACATGGCCACAGGGAGGGGAGCATCACACACTGGGGTCTGTTGGGGTGCCAAGGGAGGGAAATTAGGAGGGGATGGGGAGGTCAGGGAAGTATAATGTGGGGAGAAATGCCAGATGTAGGTGATGGGGGAATGGAGGTAGTAAATCACATTGCCATGTGTGTACCTATGCAACAGTCCTGCATGATCTGCACATGTACCCCAGAACCTAAAGTACAATAAAAAAAGAGAGAGAGAGAGAGATTCTCCTGCCTCAGCCTCCTGAGTAGCTGGGATGACAGGCACGCACCACCACACCCAGCAAATTTTTGTATTTTTAGTAGAGACGGGGTTTCACCATAATGGCCAGGATGGTCTCAAACTCCTGACCTCAGGTGATCCACCTGCCTCGGCCTCCCAAAGAGCTGGGATTACAGGCGTGAGCTGCCGTGCCTGGTCTCCCCACCTGCTTCTTATGTAGCTTTCACTAACTTCCCTCATACTCTTTTTCCACCTCTCCATACCTCTTCCCATTTTCTAGCTCTTGTCTTGCTTGACTACCTATTTTCCTGTTTCTGCCTCTTCCAAAGGCAAGAAGGGGCACTCTGCTCAGCCGTGGAAACCAAAAAAACAGAGACATAGCAGCATCGGTTTGTTTATTGAGTAGAAAAGTATCTGTTAATCATTTGAGCATTTTACAGGATTTTGTCTTCAAGTGACATCTTATTTGCTAAATCAAGGGTAGGAACTTAAGCACTTCCTGGGTGGCTTTCTCCTCCTTAGCTGTTCCTCCCTTAGAGGTGCCCTTGTGGTACCTTCAGAGAATCTCTATGGCACCTCCATATGTAGTTTTTTTAAAAAGTTGAATAGTGATTGTTTTCTTGACCACTGGTTTGGCACTTTCCCATTAAATAACTTTTTAGGTGTGTGTGCCATTTTCCAACCAGACTGCATGCCCTTTGGAGACAAGAGACAAGGAGAGGTTATCTTGTATACTATGGTAATGTATATTAATATCGTTAACACACATACTACATTAATGTTAATGCTATAGAGTTAATGACACTAAAAATCATGGGCTTTTTTTTTTTTTTTAAGCAAATTTGTTGTTTCTAGCACAAGGCACTTTCTCAAGTATATGCCAAGGGGCAATCATTTTATAAAATATTCTGTCCAGGTTATGAGAAAAGCCAGATTATGGGATAAACATATCCAGGTTATCAGGTGAACAAGCAAGAGACTAACCAGCAACTCCTGGTTAGTCTCTTGCTTGTTTATCCCATCAGATCTCATATGTACTTGGTGACTCATCAGTCTATTCGTGTTGCTATAACAAAGTACCTGAGACTGGGAAATTTATAAAAAGAAAAATTTATTCCTTAGAGCTCTGGAAGTTGGGAAGTTCAAGATCAAGGCATCAGCAAATTCGATGGCTGGTGGAGATACTCTGTGCTTTCAAGGTGGCTTCTTGATACTGCATCCTCACATGGTAGAAAGAGCTAGCTCTATGTCCTCAGATGGCAGAAGGCAGAAGGGAAAAAGGCCTAATTAGTTCCCTCCAATTCTTTTATAAGGATATTAATTTTATTTGGGAGGGGAGAGCTCTCATGATCTAATCACCTCCCATTAGAAGGCCTCGCCTTCTACCGTCACCTGGAAATTTCACTTCCAACTTATGGATTTTGGAGGGACTCATACATTCAAACTATAGCACTTGATCACAAACCCCACTTCCCTTTTCAAAACATCCCTCAACATCCCACAGAGTGAACGTGGAGCTCCCTTTGGTAAACTGGGGCCTAAGATCATAAGTCAAGACATGTCTAAGATAAAATCTTTTTCTTGTGGCTTCTCTGTTTTCTACTTTATCTTTTCTTAACATAAGTTAATGCTGTAATCAGGTATGAAGAGGAACAATGAAAGCACAGAGGTAAAAACACACAACTCTAAAATGTTCCTTTTATACCATCTGTAGTGCGTTTAATTCTGGCAGCCTTTGTTGAGTCCATTTTCCCCTTCTGCAGGTCAGGCTTGAAGTGATACATGCTTTTTGTTTTCTCTGGACACCAATCAGAGGAAGTTTCTTTCAACATCTGGTACTGCTTAAAAGCTAGAAAAAAAAAAGAAAAAGAAAAAAAAATCACTTCATGAAAAAGCTATTAGTAGACGAGGAAATAAGGCCTTGGTGTTCTCACAAAGGAAGGAACACTTAAGGACAATTTAAAAAAAAACAAAACAAATAAAATAGAAATTTGAAGGCAGCTGACATGTATTTCCATTGACAGTTCATTGTCTGGTGTATAAAATGATCCACAGCAAAACACTGTTCCTTTCTTACATAAAGAAGAAACTCTCAGACATGCAGAAAAGGACAGCCTGGGGGAAATATACGAACACCATATTGAATTATGTTAAATGGGTCATGGTCAGCCACTAAAAGGACTTTTCCTAAGAAGGCAATAATCAGTTATTCAAGAGTAGCCCCACAAAGTAAACAGAATGGTGAGGAACAGACACAGCTATGATCACAGTCAAGTGTCCTGCTCTGAGAGAGGCCTCATTCCTGGGAAAACTGCTGAGATATTGCTAACCATGCTCAAGGGGGAAGCCCTTGCATTTCACTGAGGCCATGAAAGATTAGAAATAAAATTGATAAACAACAAAAATGCACACGAAATCATTCACTCATTCAAGAAACACTTTTTAAAGCACCTATCAGGGAACAAAAAGAAAGACTGAAAATAGCATGATATCTTCCCTCTAGGAGTTTAGATCATACTAGGAAATAAGATATTCGCAGGGGTAACTCTAATACCAGGTAAGATGTAATGAATTTTGTAAGAGAGACAAATTGCTCTGAACATTCAGAGAAGGATGAATCCTTTAAAAAATTTTTTTCTTTTGCAATGTACTGAGAATTTATGTATGGGTCATTGTTTAGGACAAAAGTAAATAAAATGATCTCTGCCCTTTATTGACTAGTATTTTTAGGGATCATTCACAATTCCAATGATCTTCTTGGTACCCAAGAAAATATGGCCTTTGGGGACGTATCTGGCCGACTGCCTGTTTTTAAAAATAAAATTTGATTGGAACATGGGCACATCCTGTTTACATATTGTCTCTGGCTGCTTTCAAGCTACAATAGCAGGGTTAAGTAATTGCAATGCAGATAGTATAGCTGGCAAAACTAAAAATATTTAACATCTGGTCCCTTTACAGACAAAGTTTTCTGGCCCCTGTACTAGAAGACAATCAAAAATGTTTCATCTATTTGATCATGATAATGTGATGAGGAATCTCTTTGCTATACTATTCATGTACTAAACAGTTCCCATCACAAATAGTGGGTGATTGTTCCCATTTCAATATGACGTTAGAAAATGCATCTACAACTACACAGTCTCAGAGCTTGGAAGCTCCTTTAGGATGTCAACATTTCCTGATTATTCATGCTTGTTTTTTCTTCACCATTGTATCCCTGTTGCTGGGTGCAAATAAACATTTTTATGATGAAAACAGATTAGACCTGGAGAGATGCATAAACTCTTCCAAAGTCACATAAGAAATGCTGGCACCAGAACCAGAATTCAGGGCCTCTCCATCTTCAATGGATGTTACCTTGTCTTTTCTAGAAGTTTCTCTCTTGGGCTTTGCAATGGCCTCTTATCTTGTCTCACAGACTATATACTTGCCTGCAAAAAGTCATTGCTATCAGAACATCTCTAGAGCTCTGCTCAGAAATCTCTAGTGCTTTGCCGTTACTGAAACCTTACCAACATTTCAAGGCTTAGCTCCACTGTTCCTCTTTATGATGACTTCTAAACTCTCACACCATCGCCTTCAAATGAAATGCTATGTGCCGCCAGAATTTCTATTTGTTGCACAGAAAAACTTGTACCGTAGTAGAAAAACATGTATTGTTTAGAGCATCTTCTTCCAAGTCATCTGATTCTAGCTTTCCATTGTGTTTGAGCTATTTTACAACTATGTCAGTTGTAGATTACTGACAGTAATGCAAAACAATTCTTGTTTATAAATATGCAAACAATTCCATCAGGTGAAGATTCAGTTGACTTCCCTCTCCACTGTGGAAGAAGTCAGTTTTTTCTCAATTTGCTTGTTCGTTACAATATTCCAGACCTATACATGGATTCTACATATTTGCTCTTCTACTTCTCCTTTCAATTGGTTTAATATCTGCCTGGTTCCCTTATTAATAATGATTTAGGCTGGGTGCAGTGGCTCATGTCTGTAATCCAAGCATTAAAAATTAGCAGGCAACCGGACATGTGCCTGTGATCCCAGCTACTCTGAGGCTGAGGCAGGAGAATTGCATGGGACCCGGAGTTTGAGGCTAAGATGGTGCCACTGCCCTCCAGCCCAGATGACAGAGTGAGACCCTGTCTCAAAATAATAACAGTAATAATAATGACAAAGAAAATCTTTAAAACATTCTCATTTTACACCTGTATGAGAATCATGATTTGATCTTTTTAAAAAATTGCCATTTAACACCTTTCTTCCTTGTTTATTTTTCAGCTACTATATGCAAAGCTTAGTGCTAGGAGTTGGGCATATAATGATAATCAAAATAGTAATGGTTCCTGACTTCAAGGAATTTATGTCTAGTGGGGAGATAAAGATTTTTTTAAAAAAAACACAGATATAAGAAAATATTTAAGGGCCATAGAAAATACATAATATTCTAAGAGAAAATCAGAGAAATTGGTTTGGAGTTGCAATGGGCAGTCAGGAAGTTAAGGAGGTCCCCTTAGAAAGTGGCATCAGAGATGAGGCCTGAAGGTGAGAATTAACTAGGTAAAAAGAAAGAGGAGGAACAGTTCAGGCAGGGGAAAGGTATAGGATAAAGCCCCTGGAGTGGGGTGGAGACGGATTATAACGTAAGAGGGAAAGAGTGGCAGCAGTTGAGGACCCTGGATACCAGATGAGGCAGGGCCTAGCAGCCCATAGTCTGTAGGTTGGTTGGATGTTATAATCAACAGGATGTCACTGAAACATTTTACAAAGATCTCTCCGCTTTCACACTGAGAATGAGTCAGATTGGAAGGAAGCAGGGGCTGTTAAGAGTTGTTTAATCATATCTGTATAATATCTCTTTTAAACACTCATTTCAGTCTACCTTCTAATATAATGTTGGGGACTAGAGTTTACCTCCTCAACTGAGGACAGAGATCATGTGTTACTTATTTCTGAAGCCATCTAGTTTTTTGCTTACATGAAAGGCATGAGGTAAATTCTTATTGAATTGAACACCAATCAGTGTTCTGATAGTAACAAGAGCTCACATTTATTGGGTGCTTACTATGATTCAGACACTGTTCCAAGAGTTTTGCATGAATTATGCAATTTAAAACTCATAGCAATTCTATCAGGCAAGTTTAATAATTATTTTCATTTTACACATGAGATAACAGAGGCTTAGGGAGGTGAAATAACTTGCCTGAGGTCATGTAATCTGCATGTTGGATAAAGGCAGTCTTGCCTAACTCTAGAAACTGAGCTCTTAATCAGAAGCTGTATTCCTTCCCACTGAAATATTTGAATATCAAGTTTACCGAAACAGATGGTGGTTAACTCTATCTATCTTTCTTTTTAGCCCTTCAGAAGATTTATTAGGTTGGTGCAAAAGTAATTGCAGTTTTTGCCTTTACCTTCATTGCAAAAACCTGAATTACTTTTGCACCAACCTAACATAATCTGACACCTCTTTATCCAGATTGCCTTCAAGCTCTAGGTAATCATTTTGGAAATCACAGCCTCCTTCAGACATTGTAGTTTATACTTTCTCGTATCCTTTCAAAGAGTTTTGCCAGTAACATCTGGCACAGAATCTGTCTTACATTAGTGATTTGTGTCATCTCCAAAATAATTTTATGCCTAACAACGTCACCTATATTGTTTGACAGCGGAAGCCAAACCATGAGAAAAATGGACCCATTAACTGAAGCTCCAACTGAAACATAGATAAAAGAATAAATATTTGCCAAATATAAAGGAGCCAAATTCAATAGGGAAAGGGCCATTCTGTTTCAAATTCTGTGGTGATCTCAAACAATGTAGGAAGGGAAGAAAAAATAAAATGTAATTGAGTATTTGATTTCATTACATTAATGCATCTTCACTGCATTCATCTAATCAGACAATTACAAGGAAAAAGATATAATAGTACCGGATTCACTCCACATGAATAAAAAGCAATTTTGGATTATCTTGCTATATTGACTTCTCATCACAAAGAGTTCAGTTTCTTTCTCTTGTATGCTGCTGGGGAAAATTATAATTGCTTTAACTGGTTTTGATTGACCAACTGCTTTAACAGGACCATAAATATAGATGTCAGAACAGCAAACACTAAATGTTTATTTCTGTGATCCTTCTCTGGATATTGACAATCTGACCCATGAACCCGCCAGCAGGTAATCTCATAGATCATTTTCTCTACAGGAGATTCTTGCAGTTGGACAGGTTTGTCAATACCTCTCACAGAGGGTTTTGATCAAGGACTGCTTTGTAATTGTCTGGAAGATACATTAAACACCTCACTTTCCCCAGGGTTCTAAAGACAGAACAGTCACTTCAAGTGTAAATTGCTCACACTAAGATTTTTCTATCTGGCTATTTTAAAAAGCATGTTTCAGATCCTTGCTGCTTAAAAAAATTCACAACCATATAAATATGACTCTCATACATTTTTCTGAAGCTATTCCCTTGCTCATCAAATCAGAGCATTAAAAAAATCTCTAGGTGACAAATCTTTTTAAATTTAGAGAATACGACTGCTTGATGCTCTAGCCAACCAACTCCCACCTTAGAAATGCCATTAGGAGTTCATATGTTTCTGTTCATACTGACATGGGTATACATTAATTAGTATCTACTGAGCATGCAAAACAAATAATGGACAAAATCATTTAGATAATTTATACCATTGCCTCTCTTTTTTGCAAAAATACTTAGCAAAGAGTGGGGAGATTTCATGGAGGGTATGTGTGGACCCTCAAATGATAGTATGAGACAGCTGAAAGGGAAAATAATGGAGTAGAAAATAGAAGAAAAGGTAGGAACATTGAGGGCAGACCTGCTCCTTATACAGATGAGAGGCAGAGGAAGGTCAATGGCATTGTCCTCTCCTTCCTTGTACCCCTCCCCATTTCCCTACACTGATCTCAATTTGTATGGAAAGTCAGAATTTGGCCACAACACCTGTTCAATTCTTATCTTCCCAAGAATTTTTTTTTTCACCATTTTTTTTTTTTTGGTGTCACTGTTGCCAAAATCTCTTTTTGTCAGGTAGGCAGAAAAACAAAATGGAGAACATCTGTTCTGAATTATTTTTCCCTGAGCATGAGTTACTAGCAGGGGGGAATAACAGCACACTTTTAAATTATTAACAAGGTTGTGAAATTTCAAACACATTGGTAGGGTCTGTGGTTGAGGGGTGGGAGTACGGTGGGAAATACAGCATTTGCATAAGAAAAAATCTACAAAGTGTACCCCTAGCCTGATCAAGACACTATCAAAGTGGACTAGCTGGTGCCTTAGGTCATTAGGAAGAAATAACCCAGTGCATGATTAGATCAGCATAGTAAAGAGAGGATTTTGATCAATTTTAACATGGGCATAACCACCCAATTGCATTGAGAAAATGCTAAACTCCGCTACCTAAGAACGCACCTGTGAATTCACCATCTAGAGGACAGCTGTTTTCTTTCTAGCTAAGCTTTTATGTTGTACATCAGAAACTCATGGGGAGTCTTTCTGTAGCATTAAGCTCAGAGGCATTCAGGGTATAGCAGCCTTAAAATAAGGTCCGTATTAGTATTTATTGGCCAAGAAAGCCATTATAGATGAAGAGGAGGAACCACTTTCTAACAAAGCCTACCCCATATATAGTACAGTTAAAAGAGGATTTACATTTTAGAAGAACTCACCATGAAGAACAAATGAACATAAAGAAGACAAGAGATTTAACAGGGAGGGGATTTGGGAGTAAGAAGACTCCTGACAACCATTCTCAACTTACTGTACTGACATTAAAAACTGAAAATTATAGAGGCAAAGTAGACAAAGTCAGTTCTTCCATATATTTCATCCTCCTGCTCTAGGAACTCATAAACCAGCTCTTCAACACACAGGTGAAAGTGTGAATCTGAGACCTAATGAATACTGAAAATATTCCCCAAAATTCACAATTTGAGAACAAGTTGTCATGAATTAATTTTGTCTTATCACCCAATTCAAATGGATTATAAAATAAACTTAAATTGCAAGCTTCCCATGGACAGTCTCATTGCATCTTTGGGGTCCAGTCTGAAATGGGAGTTGTGGTATATTTTATGGTTAGTAGAAGGCATTTCATTTCATGTTAACATATTCACACACCACCTCTCTTCATCCCATCTTGTTCTCATGTGAATATGGCTAAATCCCTAATCATAGCTGCACAGTGACCAAAAGCTCACTTATCACATATTCCCCCTCCAAGTCCTTCCACAGAGTGGTATGTCTGCATACTGCTAAGAGAACTGGATTTCACAGAGACAAGCTGAGCTGGAGTCTCATCCCTTCTAATTACTGACGATGTGACCCCAGACAAGGTTACGTCATATCCTTGAGCCTCAGTTTCCTCATCTATAAAATTAGGATAACAATATAAGTACCCTGAAGAGTTGTGAGGATAAAATGATATAATGTGAAGTGATTGGCCCAGTGTCTGGCGAGTATTCAGTAACAATTAATTGTTACCATTACACCGCAGTGTTGACCTGCTACCTGTAGACTTTGATGATCTATTGTTTCTGTTTTCTTTAGACTAATGAACAATCTTAAATACTATTAACCGGGTGGCATGTGTCTCTCATACGTGAACAGTAAGAGCAAAGGAAATTTGTACACATGCTTTGGTACTTCCAAAGTGTTTATGCTTATTATCTCCTTTGATCTCTACAACATTTTGTGAAGCAAGGTGAATATTCTTATCCTCATTTTGCAGATGACTACACTGATTTACAGGGCAAAGGACTTAATCTATTTTGTTCTCTGTGGTAGATACAGGTTATATTCTCAGATCTTTTTACTTTCATGTGGAATAAACAAAAGAAATCTGGTTATCTCTGGCCAGCCTTGAAGTAAGCTTCTACTCAGCCAAGTGTTCTGGTTGAATGTGTGTAATTTTTCCCGGGTTGATGTTAATCCTATCCTGGACTCAGCTGGCTTCTGAAGCTCCTGGATCAACCCTTTAATCTGCCCCCCAGGTATATCCCAGAAAACAAGACTTCATATTCTTCAATGGAATTTTCATCATAAGGTCAGTTGAAAGAAACCTTATCTGAAAAATAATTTTCCATTCCTTTATGATCTAAATATTATTATTAGATGAAATGAAATTATCAAAGCAAGAGATTCATAAAGATGTGCTTCTTGGTTGTTTGTGAAATTGGTTTTATTGAGTGGTCATCCATCATTATTTTCTTCAATTTAATTGTTGACATAAAGATAAAAATAATTTTAAGGGACAAATGTGATTATTACGTCAATATGACAACATTGACTATTAAAGTCATTCCACCAAGATTTGAGTGACTACATATTGCCATAGTTTAGGTTCTAAGGATGCAATAGTGAACAAGGCACAGTCCCCATTCTCAGACAGGTAAACAGGAAAATGGTTCATAGGGTGGTACATGCACCATAATGAGTGAAAGCACTTAAAATGTTTAGGAGTTCCCAAAGTCCAGGGGTCCCCAAAACTACCCTTCCTTCTGATACCAATTGCAAGATGGGGGAATCCAATATCACCTCAGGATCAATAATTTGCTACAAGTAAAAAACTTACAGAAAGCTGTTTTATTCATAATTATGGCTTATCATAGCAACAATGAAAAAAAAAATAAAGAAAATCAGCCAAGAGAAGCAGTGCATGGGGCAAGGTGCAGGAGAGTTCTGAATGCCAGCTACCATTGTCCTCCTGCAGTGGAATCACAGGCATTGCAAACTTCTCTCAGTAGCAATGTGTGACCATACATATGGAGTATTAGCGTCCTTAGAAAAGTTTACCTGAGTCCTGATGTGCAGAGTTTTTACTGGGGTTCAGTTACATAGATAGGGTTGACCATTCATGTTCCTGACCTTAGTTTTCATCCTCTATGGAGGTCAAGCCTATACACCCCATGATGGTCCAAACCACTCATTGTAAATCACACTGTTAACTTACACTGCCAGGTGTGGCCCAAGTAAACGAAGACGCTCTATCAGGCAGGGCTTTCCAAGAACTTAGAGATTACCTCCAGGAATCAGCACAAAAACTAGGATTGAGCAATAGTAATACAACCACCACACCAATTTACGGTGCCAAAGAAGACTTCTTAGAGTGAAAAACGTGTAAATGGAGACCTGTAGGACAAATAGGAGTTAGTCAACATATTCCAGTCAAAAGGAGTAGTATATACAAAAGCTCTTATTGTTATCTAAGGAAAAGCTTAGATTATTTGTGGTACTTCAGAATGTCTGGAGCAGCAGATATGAGGGAGCAAGTGGTCAAAGATGAGGCTGGAGAAGACAGCTGGGGCCAGATCTTGTGATGTTTCAGCAGCTGTGATGCGTTGGAGCCAGCCTGATATGGGTTCAACAGAATCAGTTGCTAAATAGCAATTTTGTAAGCTATTGTTCAACAGTTAGTATTAAAAATTAATTTGCTGGGTGCAGTAATGCTCCTCTAGTCCCAGCTACTCAGGAGGCGGAGACATGAGGACTGATCGGGCCCAGAGTTGAAGGTCAGCCTTGTGCAACATAGTGAAACCTCATCTCTCTCTCTCTCTAAAAAGTATTGAATTATATAAACTTATGACTGAATAAGTCATATTTCTAAAGACCTTTAAAACTTATCGATTCCTAACTACTACTTTTTTTTTTTTTTTTTTTTTTGAGACAGAGTTTCACTCTTGTTACCCAGCCTGGAGTGCAATGACATGATCTCGGCTCACTGCAACTTCCGCCTCCTAGGTTCAGGCAATTCTCCTGCCTCAGCCTCCTGAGTAGCTGGGATTACAGGCACGCACCACCATGCCCTGCTAATTTTTTGTAGTTTTAGTAGAGATGGGGTTTCACCATGTTGACCAGGATGGTCTCAATCTCTTGACCTCGTGATCCACCCGCCTCGGCCTCCCAAAGTGCTGGGATTACAGGCGTGAGCCACCGCGCCTGGCCTACTTTTATTATTATCTAGGTTCTTGAGGTTATTTTTATATATTATATCTGTATGGTGGAAATTATTTCCAATCCACTTTTGGTAGCTTCAAGTTGGCCATGGTAGGAGTACTTACACCGCAGTAACTAGCAAGTGCTACAAGTCAGGGCTCCTGTCTCCTTCCAAGAACTGATGGTTAAACATTTACCAGTACAACACCTCTCAGAAGCAATATTTCTCTATAGGTTTTGAGGACAAAAAAAGAGAGTTAGAGATGTTAAGTTGGGAATAATATAAACTTTGTTCGTTGAGAAGATAATTTGGATTTCTAGTGGAGGATGGATTTACTGGACATGACTGGATGCAAGGAGTCTAGTTGGAAAGTTGTGAAGTATTCTTCCCTCATAAGGATACGTGAGCAAAATCTGTCTCCAATCCCAATACCAGGGGCAGCTATAACTCATCAGAATATCTGGCTTTTCATCTTATACATGCTGTAAATCTCATAACTGGTCATTTTTCCTTTCTCCCACTTGGAAGCATGAAACTAAATTTGTGGTCCTCCACTAACAATTTATGCTATACATGTTTTATGCCTTTATTCCAGATCTCTTTCATTTTCTCATCCTTATTTTTACCTTTGCTATAATGTTCTCATGATAAAAATTTATCCAACTGTATTATATATATTTCTAATACAAGATACGCAAAGACTAAATGGATAAAAATTTAAAAGGTAGCCTGTATTCCCTAGGTTCCCATTTATTAAAAAAATAATCAATAATAACCCACAACTTTTTGTTGTTGTTGAATGATCTTCTTTCACAGATTCTAGCTTGGGCTTGAGTTTCTTTATATAAACAGGGAAGAGAGGATATTTTCCATCCCTGTTAAATCTGAAAGGGTTTCATTTAAAAAGCGAACCACAGGCAGGGCATGGTGACTCTTATCTGTAATCCCAGAGGTTTGCAAAGCCAAGGTGGGAAGATTGCCTGAGGCCATGAATTTGATACCAGCCTAGGCAACAAGTGAGACCTTGTCACTACGAAAAATAAAAACATTAGCCAGGCATTGTGTGGCATACACCTGTAGTCCCAGTTACTAAGGAGGCTGAGGTGGGAGGATCTCTTGAGACAGGGGTCTTTAGGGTCACGCTGGGAAGGAAACACATTGCCTTTTTTTCTACCATGATGATATTTTACATTTGTTTGACATTTATCCTTTCTTTCCATCTACTAATCACAACAATTCTCTAGGTGAATATCTTCATTCCTGCTTTATAGAGGACAAAGTAAGGATTTGGAGAGGCTAAAGAACTTGTACAAGTAGCAGAGACAGGATGTGGGTTCATACCATCTGCCCCCAGTCTATCCTTGTTCCCTTCATCAGTAAATCCTCTACACAGTGTTCAGGTTCAGCTTTGAGCTACTAAGTAGAGGAAGGGGGAAGGGAGAAAGTTGTGATTGTCTGCAAAGCTAAGCGGAATAGGCATTTCAAAGCTGTGCATGTGAGACACCAACAAATCTTGGATGTAAGGACCCATCATACTCAATTGTAATTTGGAGAAACCTCAAGGACTTTTCTCCTATCTTCATTATCACTTGGTTTCTGAGAAACAACAATAATCATGTTAATAGTTATAATAATGTCAGAGGTCTTTACTTGAATTGTTAATTAACTCTCACTCCAACCCCATGTCTGTGTTGTAGGTACTATCATCCCCATTTTTTAGCTGACGAAGATGAAACAGAACAAGTTAGATATCTTGTACAGGATGAATAGTTAATATGTGCTGAAGCCCAGAGATACCAAATCCCCAGAGCTGTCTTGCAAAATCTATTATGTGTCAAGGCATTGGGATGATCTACGGCCTTAAAAGCCACAGAAGGTAGAATGTATATTTCCTTGTGATTGTATTCTGAGGAATATTCTGCATATATATAATGTCTGCCATCCAGAGCACATTCACATAGAAATTATAGCACTCAATCGCATGATTCTCAAGAAAATAATTCCAGGTATTAGAATTCAGAAGGAAGATGGTGTCCCTCTTTAATCCCATCCCCACTGGCCCCAAAGAATTACTAAAATGTTTAACACAATGTCTAAAATGATCTGTATGTGTTGGGAGTGAAGAACCACACGAGCAGGGGTGGAGAGGGGCAGCGGGTCAGATGAGACTGATGCATTCGGTTTGCTGCCCAAGACTCTTGGAACAGGTCTTGATCTTTTACTGTAATTCCAAAACTGTTAAAAAGAGTTTCACTTGCATTCTATAAATTAAGCATTTCCATAAAACTTAATTTTTTTCTTTGCTCCTGACTTTCAACTATAATTAGAATAAGCACAGCCAGAAGAGAGAGAGAAAGCCACATGCTTAACACATATATATTTATTGAATTTCTAAACTAATTGTGGGCAACTGAAACATTTCATCTTTCCTTTTGTTGCTGTCTGGGCAGTTCGCATTTAAACAATGAGGTCAGAGATGGTACCTGAAAAAGTGGGGGCTCTGAACTTGCTTCAATGTGCCCCAAAAGATAACACCAGCAGTCCCCTCTGATTCTTCCTGAACAATGACCCTGAACAGTTATTCTCTTTGTTGACATATGGTTTTTGATATATCATATCCTCTTAGATAAAGAACAGTGATGCTTTGGTTCTGCACTATAATGGATAATGTGGGGCTTTATTTGAGGTTTATTTTGAATAAAGAGATGTTTTCATCCTATAATTGGGGATTAAAGACAGTAGTGATATTGTCAGAAACTTCCCTGATATTATGATGTCTATTTGCTGAGATGCTAAAATACAAAACACTTTCTCCCTTTTGGCATACTTCACAGATAACTTTTAAAAATAACAACAATGAGGAAACTCAACAACCCTCTCTGCAGGTGCCATGCAACAGAAATAACTCAATTCACTCCATTCATAAATACACTCTGCATTCAGAGAGAACTAGGATGTTCTCTGTAGGAGAATGTTGTCTCCTGGTTTCTAAACCCAATGCCAGCTGCTCCTTCCAGGGCTCCATAATTAATCCCCTGGACTTGGCCACAAGCTTCTCACTACCCAGGCCCCTGTTTTTTCTATTTCCTGTGTGCTCTCTGAATCTCACTGCTCAGTAGGAGTCTATGAGCTCCTTAAAATACAAATTTCACCATGTCTTTCTTCTCTACAAAGCCCTTTAATTACTTTGTTGCCTGCAATTTAAAGTCTGACCTTCTTAGCTTGGAACATAAGACCTTCCAGGGTATGACTTTTGCCCATCCTGTCACTTTTCTCCAGGTGCTAGGTCTAATCATTACAGCTAGACCCACCTACTCTACATATGTGAGTTAATTTTTACAAAAATCCTGTGAGATTAGAAACATAATCCTCATTTATAAATAGGGATACTGAACATCTAAAAGATGAAATAAATTGCCCAAACAGTGGCACTGGGATTTAACATTTCATGGCATCAACATTTTTTGACCAGTTTTTCCTACTATCTCATATTTCTGTTCTTTGAAGCTACACAATGTGGTTAACAAACCCAGTTTAAGAAAACAATGCCTCCCTCTGCACTTCCACCATATTTTGATTTGTCTTTACACAAAAAATGGAGCATCTTACGGAACCCTGGAACTTGGACTCAGAAATGATTTGGAGCCAGGAAAAGGCAAAGCCCCATAACTTAGGGAAGACACACTCTTAGTACCTCATTCCTGCTTTCTACTGCATCCCTTTTCTCACTGCAGACTGGATTTCTCAGTGCATCAGCAGGCAGCCTTGTCATAACCCCTGAGGTCAAGAGAGAAACCTGCATTTGAATAGACTTTTAATTGTGATTTCAACTCACCAGGAGGAGGAACCTGATTGGCTCAGCTTGCATTAAGTGTCCACAATGTTTAATCAAGTGCAAACCATAAACATGGCTGCCTAGGGAACCACCTTTATGAGCAATAAAAAATGACCACACAAAAAAATTTAAATTTTCTTTATTAGTCAATAAAATATAATCACTGGATTTGGTTCAGTTTAGGGTTCATGTTTTTAGTCTGGTTAATTCTAAATTTTTTTTCCTGTTGGGTATTATTTCAAATTACCTATGTGCAGATATGCATTCAAGGAAATGTTGTTAATGATAAATATAAAAAACAGCTTTTCCTCCCAATGCCTAGAGCTGTCATCACTCACTAAAGTGGCAGCATGGTTGTCTGTCCCTCATATCCATTTCCTTAGGAAAAGAGTAACTCTTCTAACTCCTTGTAGAAAATTTTACACTTTGATGAGAATGAGAGTAATGCCTTCCCTGAAAACAAGTTTAAAGAAATGAGGCCGGGTGCAGTGGCTCACACCTGTAATCTTAGTACTTTGGGAGGACAAGGTGGATGGCTCACTTGAGGTCAGGAGTTTGAGACCAGCCTGGACAACATGGTGAAACTCTGTCTCCGGCACATAATAAGTAATAGCAATGCAGCTATTTATTTGCTTTTGCTCTACCTTGGCTATGAATAACATGAATAATTTGTAAAGCCTCAGAAGAATATGTTTATCAATAATTTTGTGATTGCTCTCTTATCCCTATTTTCATTGGGAAAAAAACTTGTCCACATCAGTAACGAAACAGTCATTCATTACTATTCTATCTTGTGAACACTCACCATGTGTTGCCCTCACGAGGCCAGGTTGGCAGAAAAGGGACTGGGCCCAATTTTAAGTCTACCACTAAACCCAGCAGCTCTAAAAAATGACTTCACTTCTCTGTGCTCAGGCTCCTCATCAAACATCTGGCTTTTATCACAGGTTTGTTTGTTACAACCAATAGAAACTCTGGCTGAAAAAGTACTTTTGGGATGTGCCTACAAGACACACAGCAGAAAACACGCTGCTGAGATATTCACCCAGACAGACTCCCCGTAAATAGAGAATACTTTGGGAGAAGTTTGGAAGGAAAAACCCAGATTTCTGCAAGAAATTTAGCTGTCTTCTATGGGCTAAATCTACGGATTTACTCCTATTGGAGTTAATTTAATTTCCCAGGAATAGGAATAAAAACAATTTAATTAGGATCCTTTACTATAATTCTTCAAACATAAACAGGTGCTTGTCAACTAGTCATTGCTTAATTGCTTGAATGTGCATGTTCACAGATACAAGTATTACAGATTTAAATTTCCTCTCTTGTGCAGCAACCACACATTTTCTCCTCATTGCTGTTCAAGAGGGAGCATTTCCTCGTGGAATTCAAGGCCACCATATTGGTGGAACTCCAGGGGAAGGGATGGAGGGGTCACAGTCCTCACCGCTTCCTGTGGTTCTTTCTTCTCATTTTTTTTAAGAGCACATGAGGTTGGGCTGACACTGCTTTTTCTTCAGGATACATCTTTTATCACTGTCATCACCACCATCCTTAACAAAATATCAATAAGTAGAAAATATTCTTCAAATTCATGGTGAAAGTAGTCATATTTATTTTTCAACAAATTTGTTTGAGTTCTATATGTCAGAATAGCGCGAAGTTTTCTCCCTCTTTATTTGAGTCTCCATTCTTTGAATTTTCCAAAAACCAAAAATTAGGCTCTGGGAGCACAAAAGGAATATGAAGTTCATTCAGACTTACACACACACTCACTATCATGAGAACAGCATGGAAGTAACCATCCCATGATTCAATTACCACCCACAAGTCCCTCCCATGACATCTGGGGATTATGGGAGCTCCAGTTCCAGATGAGATTTGAGTGGAGACACAGCCAAACCATATAAGATCTCCTAGGGAAGAAAGAGGCCTTAAAAACATGGGTAAAGAAATGGAAGGATCCATGAGATTTGCATGTGGTTCTTTTAGGAGGTGGGTTATCACATGAGATAATAATAATAAATATATGTTTACATAAGGTGTCATATTTCTCCAGGGTTCATGTCTCTCAGCACCTGAAACATGGTAACAGGTGATGAGCTGAAAAGAAAAGAAACTCCACTGTCTAAAAGTCTCCTCCAATACCATCTTTTACCACTGAATTTAGAGTTCTCATGGGCCAGCAAGTCACCACTTCCACTGAAAATCCTCAGACCTGGCCTGTTAAGGACAACATGAGTGAACAAAAATCTGAACTGTACCAAGATCCATGATGAAAACAACTCACAATCAGTTTGGAGCCACCTCTTGAAGTATGAAAGACCAACCTCAGTGTGTCTAGGTCATGTAATGCCATCTTATCACCATGACTCAGGAATTAGCAGAAGATTCTACTGAATAATCTCCTTGTTGTAGGCAAAGGTACTTGTCCCAAGATGATCCGTGATGAACACAGATATGATATCCATGGACAACTGGCCTACTTGATTATTTTTTAAATGTTGTATCATTGTGCATTGACTATTCGTCATGGCTAAGGTGAGAGAAGAGAGAAGAGAAGGCAGTAGCAGGGACTGAGAAATTATGCTTTAATGGGGGAAAGTCAAATAGTCTCCTTTCTTAGGAAAGCATCCCAGTGTGCTCCACTGCCATCCTACCCTCCCGGCTCTGAATAACCCATAATGTTTATTGTCACCACTAAGAATGTATGTCCCTAGGTTCTGGCAGACCTCAAGAAGAGAGTGACAATTCCAATATCAATTACTCCCAAATAAATGTGTTTTGATGGAATCAGGAAGTTGGGCTTATTACGGGCTCCTTTTATGTGTAGTAATAACAAAGCCAATAGGTATATCAAGACACTAAAAAAGCAATGGCAATCCTTGACTGACTACCCACAGAAAAAATATGAGAGAAAAATAATCTTGAATTCTTATCTCATTGCACAGAGGCTTCTGGCTGAGAAGTTCAAATTCAAGCTAATCCACCTGTCTCCAGTGTGCCGATTTATCATGTGTTCTTTGTTTCATATGAGCTTTGTATGTGGTCTCTAAACGTTCATTGCCAGGTAAGATGAGCTTCATTGGCAGTAGAGTCCTATACATTTGGTTTGGAGCAATGGAAATAGTGTTGGACTAGGACACAGGAGACCTGGGTCCTTAACCTGCCCTGTTTTTTATTAGCTGTGTGACCTGAAACAAATTGCTTAATATCTCCAGTCTCTATTTTATTTTATAAATGAGGAAACTACTTTCTGACTTCCTGGCCTTACAAGGTGGTTTTGAGGTAATTAGGTAATGTGAATTAGGAAATTAGGTAATGTGAATTAAAGCACTTTTGTTTAAGAACTTTGAACAAAATGATGCAAGCAGTTAACACATTCAAGGACTCATTATTGCAGATAAAATCGGCTGTGGGCTTTTCTTGTAACTCCACTCAGGGCATGCTGCCAAATCTAACAAAGTCAATCAATTCCCAAGCACCTTTTTAAAGACTCACATTCACATACACTCTGCCTTTTGACCTCACCTCCATATTAAAATTGTTTTCTTGAAGGTCACCAGTGATTTTTCTAATCACGACATTTAACATTTACTTTTCCTCAGTTTTCATCCTCAACTTCTCCATAGCTATGATGCCACTCGTCATCTACTCCTTGAAATTTCCTTCCACTTAGGTGAACCTGAACTCTTCAGGCCTCTTTCTGGTGTCTCTAAATGATTCTTTTCCACTGATTTCTTTTTCTGCTCCTCAAATAGAGGCATTTTCCCAGGTTTTGTTCTTGTTTCCCTTCTCTAAGTCCTTGGCATTTTCTTTTATTTAAAATCTTCTTTAAGTTGTATCATGGTGCCCCCCAGAACCACCATGTCCATTTGATGTCAGCATCGCTATTTCTGCCATGATCTACAGACTTGATCATGACTCATTATATTTGTAGTCACAGAGGTGAGAAACTTCATTTAGTTTGCTCTTATGCCTCTGTCTCATCAGTGATGAATCCTGCCAATGTTCCTCCAAAATATTCTGACTCCTCCCCTCCCATCTAGGCCCTCATACCTCTCACTGGGACTCCTTTAAAACCTCCAACCTATGGAAGTAATCATCCTAAAAGCAGAGCTCCAGTCATTTCTGATGACTCTTATTCGCACATATCCTCCTCTGACTTCCCCATCCCCATACAGGACATCACAGCCTGGTATCTGCATGTACCCCTCGCCTGAGCCCCAGCCTACCTGTTGGGAGATATACTTGTGACTTCGCCACATATGTTCAGGACTTCAACCAAACTTAATTTTCTGACCCCAAACATCCAATATTTATCACACAAATAAATGAACAAATGAACGAATTAATGAATGTGTATCCAATTCCCTTCATTTCTTATGTCTGGGCCAGTTTTGCCTTCTTACCTCATCAGTGACAAAATTTCTGGTCATAACCACCTGTCAAAACCCTATTGATTACAAGACTCAGTACAAATGCCCCTCCTTCTTGAAGCTTTCACTGATCATATCAACCAATGTAATCACTCTTCATCTAGAATTAGGGTGTTATTATTACATGGTCATACGGTACTTGCTACAACTCACTGTATTCCTAGGTGACTTTCCCATTCATCCTCTTAGATCCTAAGTGCTCTCTGAAAGCTGAGACCATGCCTTTTTCATTCGTGTCACCAACAATGTCATGCATACTGCCTTATATGTAGTTGAATTAAATTGAACGATATTGCGTAGGCAAGCTCTCAATTTCGATTGATTTAAACTAGCTTTTAAGCTATTAAAACATATGAGCAGATTATTGCTTTCCCAGGTCAGACTCATTATCTGTAATAACATTTAATTGCCTTCCTTGGGTCTGTGTTATTTAACTGAAGCTTACTGGGCACAACTGTTCGCCAAGAATCATCATAACTCTCACAGAAATTATTTAAATATAAAGCTCTCTTCACTTTATAAATTTGGAAACTGAAGCTCAGAGAGGTTAAGTAAAATTCAAAGATCACACAACTAGTAAATGGCAGAGTTGAGATTTGAGCTGCAAACAATGTGATCTTAGCCTTGACTACATAACATATATTAAGGCCAGATATTCCTCTGGCTGCATTCAAGTTTTTCTCCCTAAGGCACATTAACTTGTTTATCCATGGATCTTAATTTAGACTCTTGCAAATCAATTTCTATTTTTAACTCATGCTACCTCTTGTTTTCATGAGTTGAGTCTTGTCCTAATCTCCTTTGGCTTAGATGCAATTTTTTGGAAAGTGTTGCTATGTCTTAATGTACTCAGCTGTTCATTGAAGTAGATGAAGCCATAGAAGTTTCCAGTGGCAGCTGTCTGCAAACTCCTGCCATGTTTAAAAAAATAACTTCGAAAACAAGGCTACTGGGGCCAGAGAAGCATGTGTAATTTATTGTAAGGTGGAAAATAGGAAGCCCAAGAGGCAAAAGAAATCTTTTCACCCGCTTCCTGCAGTAGCTCCAAATGGGCAGGCTTATATTTTTCCAGTTGCGAAGGCAGATTTTTCCCTCTGAAACTCACAAAGGACTTTGTGGTAACTATGAATTGATGGAAAAGCACACTGAAATAAACTTTCATGGCTATGCTGCCTGCTTTCTGTAAATCTGATGAGCAATGACCCCTATGACATGCTATTTCAAAATAAAGCCATCAAATCCATCAAACAAACATTTATTGAGCTACTACTCTGGACCTATCTCAGATTATGGTTGAGGCATGCACTGGGCTTTCTAGAATCAGGAAGTCAAATACATGGCAAGTGTTCAATAAACATGTTAAATTGAAATCAGCGTGGCTTTGGAACTTAAGTGTTTGTTCTGAAATAGCCTTTTTTTTTTTTTAACATAAAAATGGGAGAGATAAACTGGGTGATACAAAGGTCCCTTTCAATTTTTAAACAACACTACAAAAGAATGTTTCCAAAAATTATTCTGTACTCTGGTGGCGTACTCAATGAGGCCATACAGAATGCATAATCCTATGACTTGTATATATATCATACAGGATGGTGAATTAGCCATGTAGACTATTCCAATGTAGTAATTAGAGCCAATACAGGGTGTAGTCAACAATATATAATTCAAATAACCAGACAGAATAAACAATGGTAAAAATGTATCATTTAGTACATTTGGCAAGAAAAAACATAAAATACCCAGGAATAAACTTACATGAAGAATGAAGAATCTAAATTGACAAAACTGTAAAACTTTACTGTGGAATGTAAATAAGGTGACAATGGAAAGATCCAATACGTTCTTGAATATGAAATCTCAATTTAGTTAAATAAGTTAAATAAATCTGCAAGTTGAACCCCATTTGGACCCTTTTTGGGAATATAATTAAAGGTGACATACAAATAATATGTTTGAGAATACCCAAGTATTTTTAAAAAGGAGAAGAATAATAATAGGTTTGCCCCCAACGAACATCTCACTGTGTTATAAAGCTACAAAAATCAAAAGTTTTTGATATTGATAACAGAAAAGACAGATAGATCAATAGAAGAGAAATGGAAATTCTAAAAAGCACATATTCATGTAAAAATTTAGTATATAATTTAAAATCAGCAGATATACCAGTCAGACTAGGCTAAGCCAGGTAATAAATTATTCCCAAACTCAATACATTAATAGAGTTGACACTTCAACAATGCAGGGATTATAGGTGCTGATCCCTACATAGCCAAAAATCTACAAATAAACTTTGACTTCCAAAACTTCACCATTCACAATCTACTATTTACTGGAAGTCTTACTAATAACTAAAACAGTTGATTATCACATTTTTGTATGAAATATGTATTATATACTGTATTCTTACAATAATGTAAGCTAGAGTAAAACCGTTTATTAAAAAAGTCATAAGGAAGAGAAAATATAGTTTCTATTCACTAAGTGGAAGTAAATCATCCTAAAGGTCTTTATCCTCATCTTCTTTATGTTTTGTAGGCTGAGGAGGAGGAGGAAAAGGAGTAGCTGGTTCTGCCAGATTGTCTAATGTCAGCTGTTTTCTGGCACTGCTTCCTCTACGTCTTCTTCCTCTTTGCCTGATGCTGGTTTGGAAGCACTCATCTCTATCAAGTTGTCTTCTGTTAATTCCTCTGGTGTGGTGTCTATTCGCTCTTGAATTTTTTTCCAAAATCCATATTTTAAAACTATTTGCCTCCCACCTTTTTTTTTTTTTGGTCATATCTACAATCTTCTTCATGAATGTCTTGATGGACTCTGCTGTAAATCCTATGATATCATGCAAAACATCTGGATATAGTTTTCTTCAGCAGAAATTTATTGCTTGAGGTTTGATAGCATTCCTGGCTTTTTGTTGTTGTTGTTGTTAACATTGATGCCATTTTCAGTGGTTTAATTCTTCCAGACTTTCATGATGTTCTCTCTATTGGGGTTCTCTTCCATAGCATTGACATAGAGTACCATGTGTAATGAGCCTTAAAGATCTTTATGAACCAGATCTGGAGACTGAATTAGAGATATTGTGTTTGGGGACAAGTATACCACTTTGATGCCTTTGGCATCTGCGTGGCCAGGAGAATTATTCAATATCAAAGAAACTTTAAAAGGCAGTCCCTTACAAGTAATATATTTCCTAACTTCAAAAACAAAGCGCCAATAGAACCAATCCAGAAAAGGAGTTCTCATTGCCCAGGCCTTCTTGTACGACCAAAAAACTGGCAGCTTGTGTTTCTCTTTTACCTTCAAGACTCAGGAGATTAGCAGCTTTATAGATCACACTGCAGTTCTGATCATAAACCTGACTACTTTTGCACAAAGCAGTAGACTTAGCCCCTCCCTTCCTGCCTTAAATCCTGGTATTTACTTATCTCCCCACTAATAAATGTCCTTTGTGGCTTTTTTTTCTTTCTTTTCTTTTTTTTTTTTTCCAGAATAGGGCACTTGATCTGCCTTAAAAACCAATTCAGCTATTCTTTCTTCTCAATGATTTTCTCAATAGGGTCTGGGAACTGATCTGCTGCCTCTTGGTTGGCAGAACTGCTTCCCCTGTTACCTGGATATTTTTTAAACCAAACCTCTTTCTAAAATTATCAAACTATCCTTTGCTGGCATTAATTTTTTCAGCTTTAGATCCTTCTTCACCTTCCTTTTGCTTTAAGTAATGATTTCACTTTTTCTCAAATCATATTAGAATCTATAGGCATTTCTTTCTTATAGCAATCCTGCACCCACATAAAAGCTGCATTTTCAATATGACCAAAAAAAAAAAAAAAGGTATTTTGCTAAAAGTAGAAGATTTTTAGTATCTGCTTGCGTAGCTGCAGTCACAGCTTCATGGATTTCCTTTTCTTTCTTTCTTTCTCTTTCTTTTTCTTTTTTCCTTTCTTTCCTTCCTTCCTTTTTCTTTCTTTTTTCCTTCCTTCCCTCTTCTTTCTTTCTTCTTTCTTTCTTTCTTTCTTTCTTTCTTTCTTTCTTTCTTTCTTTCTTTCTTTCTTTCTTTCTTTCTTTCTTCTTTCTTTCTTTTTTCTTTTCTGGTGTAATGATCCTTACACTAGATTCATTTTTCCTGAAATGGTGGACAACTTCAATTACAGACCTCAATCTATGGTACACAGCAAGCAATTCCTTTTCTTGTAATGTCATGACTTTTCTCTGCTTCTTGGGAGCACTTCCAGCATCACTAGTGGCACTTTATATGATTGCCATCATGTTATTCAAGGCTTAGAGTATTGCACTAAACACAACAAAAAATATTCAAGAACCATGAGAGATCACCTTTTACTTTGATGCACGATTTACTGGAGAGTTGAACTACTCACATGGAGATGATTAGCTTCACACATTGTTTTATGCAGATACTTGCCATCCTTGAGCTCACTACAATAACAGGAGGTGGCTATGAAATTATTACGATAGTACAGTATGCACTATAGTTAATTTTACACAGTTATTTAATACTGCATATTTACATTTATTTACATTTCTCTCTATCAAGAATGGCACCATGTATAGTCTAGGTCTATGTGACTAAATTTTAATAAATTTTAACTTTTTGTAATATATTTGTATATATTTTATGGTAGTAAACGATTGAAAAACTACCTATATATATATTATATGTTCTTGATATGGCTATCTTTTTATTACCTTTTTTTTAAATTTCAAGGCCATGTGGTTCATCTGCACATTTTTTCAAATTGTCACACATCTCCACAAAATTTTTGAATATATTTATTGGAAAAAATTTGCATGTAAGTGAACTCACACAGTTCAAGCCTATGTTGTTCAAGGGTAAACTATACAACAAAGGTTTATATCATGCTCACTCTATATAGTTCAGAGCAAATCACAGGCTGAGGAGAGGAAAGGATGGATCTAGGCTGATCTCCACTATCCTGTCGCTGAAATATTTTTAAGTATGTCACCTCCCTGATTGCAAGGCAAGAAGGCTAATAGAGATCTCATGCCTGTTATTAAATGTTTTTCCTGAATGTAAAAAACTTACAGAACTTAGGACCTGCAAGAGAGCTGAGAAATTGAGTAGGTCATGGATATTATGTGAGGGATGAATGTTTCTGTCACAATGGAGATTATACGAATTACTTTTTAAAGGTAGTATATGGGTTAACTCATTCAACATTTTGATTAGCTGATGAACTTTTTCAGAGAAACTAAAGCTAAAATAATCTGTTGCCAGCAAAAAAAACAAACAAAAACAAAAACAAAGATAAAAATGCATTATAAGAAATGTTAAAATAAGTTCTTCAAGCTGAAAAGACATGACAGCAGATGAAACATGAAACCTGGATGTACAGAAAGGAAAAAAGAATATCAAAAATGTCAAGTATGTGGGTAAATTATACATATTTTCTTATCTTAATTTCTTTGAAAGACAACTGATGATTTAAAAATGTTAACACTGCATTGTGGAGTTTATCACTTATGTAAAAGTAACAAGTGACATCAATAGGCAAAGAATCATTCCTATAATTAGAAAGAATTATATTGTTTCGGGGTAGTTATATTTCATGTGAAGTGATACATTATTAACTATAAATAGACTATGATAAATCACGGATACATTTTGTAATCTTAGAGCAACCACGAAGAAAGGTATAGCTGAAAGACAACAGAGAAATTAAAAGGGAATATTAAAATTGCTTCAATTAACCTCTTCAATTAAGAAGGCAGAAAATTAGCAGTAGAGGAAGATCCACAACAGAAAGATAAGACAAGTAGACAACAAATAACTAAATAATAGACATAAACCCAAATGTATCAATAATTCCATTAAACATAAATGCCAAATAAAGAAACAGAGGTAATCAAACTGCATGAAAAGTACAAGGACCAATGATATGCTAATGACAAAAAAATGCATGTTAAATACAAAGATGCCGAGAATTTGTAAGTAAAAACGGTGAGAAAAAATGTACCATACAACAGTAACAATAAGAAAGCTTGTATGGTTATATTAATGTCAGGCAAAGTAGGTTTAAAAATAAGGAACACTATCAGAGATAAAGAAGAATATTTTACAAATAAAACACTGGTCAATTATTTAGGAAGACTAACTATCCTAAATGTATATGCATCTAATCATAGAAGTTTTAAAAATATGTACAGCAAAAGCAACCACCTCTAAAGAAAGAAACACACAGACACATTATAGTTGGAGAATTCAAAATATCTTTCGGTAAGTTATATAATGAGGAAAAACTCAACAAGAATGTAGACAATTTGTACATGAATGACCTCTGATTAAATATTCTCATTAAATGCATATGAAATACTTATTAAAGTAAACCATATCCTAGAGTATAAAATGAGTCACAATAAACTTTAAAAACTGAAATAATATGGAGTATGTTTTCTGATGACAACAAAAATAAACTAAAAATAATAATAATAGTATGTTCCCAAACTTTCAAATATTTGAATATTAAACAACACATTTCTAAATAACCCATAAGTGAAGAAAAAAAAATCACAAGGGAAATGATAAAACAAATTATGCATAACTTTCCATCAACAACATTATATGAAATCTATAAATATCTTAAAACACAAAACTACCAACATTTATAAAAAATAGAAGAAATAGAAGATCTACATGTTTCTAGATCTATTAGAAAA
This sequence comes from Cebus imitator, assembly GCF_001604975.1. NCBI lineage: Eukaryota > Metazoa > Chordata > Mammalia > Primates > Cebidae > Cebus > Cebus imitator. The sequence continues at coordinate 3,482,088 of NW_016107457.1, forward strand.
TAATATTATTTAAATATCTTTGTTTAAAAATATCTCAGGCTGAATGATTTCAGTGTTAAATTCTATAAAACATTTAAGGAAGTAATGATAATATTCTTACACAATTTTTTTTTTAAAAAGAGATGAAAAAGGTATACTTTCCTACTTGTTTTTAAAAGGCCAGCATAACCCCAATAACAAAACCTGATGAAGATATTATATGAAATGAAAATAAAAGAATAAGCCTCATAATCATAGTTGTGAAAATCCTTGAAAAAATATTAACAAATGAAATACAGAAATATATAAAAAAGAGAATATAGCATTATCAAAGGAGCTTTATCTCAAGAATGCAAGACTGAGCTACCATTCAAAAAACAGTGAATGTAATTTACAATATTAGCAGAATTACAGAGCACAGCTTTATAATGATACAGCAGATGTAGGAAAAACAATTGTCAAAATGAAACATTCATTTAATTCTGTTTTTTTAAAAAATCTTCACTCTCTAGGAAAAAAAAGGAACATTCTTCATCTGATAAAAAGACATACAAAAAAAAAAAAAGAGAAAAACAAAACAAAATGGCCGATAAATACTTAGTGTTGAAAAATTGAATACTTCTTCCCAAGATCAGGAACTAGGCAAAGATGTCTGCTCTTACCATGTCTATTCCATTTTGTACTAGAGGTCCTAGCTAGTGCAATAAAGTGAAAAAAAAAAAAAAAGTAAAGTCATAAAGGTGGGAAAGAAAGAAGTAAAACTATTTTTATTCACAGATAACATGATTGTTTACGTAGAAAACATTAGGGATCTTTAAAAAATATCCTGCCAGAACTAATAAAATTATGTAGTGAATTTCTAAGCTTCAAGGCAAGTATACAACAATCAAATAAATTTCTATATATTAACAATGGCAAACAGATGAAAAATAATATTAGGAGACTTCATTTCTAAGAGCATTAAACATTAAAATATTTTGACATAATTACAACAAAAGATATGTAATATTCCTCTACCAGAAACTAAAAACATTGATGAGAAAAATAGCAGAAGACCTAATAAATGAAGAGATATATCGTGTCTTAAATTAGAAGACTACATATTATTAAGATGTCCATTTTCTCCGAATGGGTCTATTGATATAAAGCAATTTAAATCAAAATCCCAACACATTTTTTGATAGAAATTGACAAGGTGGCTTAAAAATGTATCTAGAAATGCACAGGACATTGAAAAGTCAAAGCAATTTTAAAAGAGAGTAAGAGTTGAAAAATCCATGATACCTGATTTAAGGCTGCATAAAGGGTATTGTAAACAAGTATGGGATGGTATTGGCATTAGGAGAGATAAAAGTATGAACGGAACACAACAGAGTCCAGAAATAGATATACACATAAATGATCATTGACTTTTTACAAAGACTCTAAGACAATTCAGGGAAGAAAGGAAAATCATTTTAACAAATGGACTGGAATAATTGGATAAGCATATGGAAGAGAGCCCTACCTCACACCACACCAATAAGTAACTTGAGATAGATTAGAGACCTAATGGATAAAGCTGTTAACTCTAAAGGGAAGAGACATGAATGAAGGAGAGGACTTGTAACAAAGACATGAGGATTTTAGCAAAAACCCTGGAATCAATTTTTTCCACTTTCTTGATGACAAAACTGGCCTAGAGGGGTAAACAATTTGTCCAACATCACACTGGTCATATATTTTGTTTTACATTAGTATTCTCATTTTATTTCTTCCTACATTTTAGGATTTTTCCAGAAAGCTAATGTTAACAGTGCCAGGGTAGCTTAACTTTATCCCAAATCCAAACGTGACAGTTTGACTGCATTCAAATCTAAGACTGCCACACATCAATCAAAGTGAAGAGTTAGGCTAATTAAAACTGCTGGTTTGACATATGGAAAAAAGTAGCTGAGAATGGGAATGATGATACCCCATATCTAATTCATGGCACATCATGTAACAATTAAAGAACTATTTAACAAATCATCTCCTACATATCAGGGGGGCCACAGAGATACGACAAATGGTAAAACATTCTTCCAATCCAGAATCTGTAGACATATTTGTAAAGTTACTTGGTGATATTAATAGCTTTATGCAAAATTGTTTATATATAAGATTTAATTTAATTTAATCCTTATAGATCTGGCTGTTAAGAATCATTTTTTTCATTTTACAGGCCAGAAAATTGAGGCACAAAAAGGTTCAGTTATTTTATCCATGCTTACAGGACTATTAGGTAGGGAGTCAGGTTTCAGAATCAGGTCTTCTTGTTTTCAGTACTCAAATTATTCTCCTTTCTACTCTCATACTACTGCTAGTAGTACTACCACTACTACAAATAGATATTAATTATTGAATTCCACTTATACTTGGTACACTAAACTATACATATATTATAGATATATATGCAAATATATTTGTTTATCCCTTGGTGTCTGTGGGAGACTGGTTCTAGATCTCTTGCAAATACCAACATCCATTGGATGGCTGTATTAGTCTGTTTCACACTGCTGTAAAGATACTACCCGAGACTGGTCAATTTACCAAAAAAAAAAAAAAAAAAGGAAATTTAATTTATTCACAGTTCCACATTGCTGGAGAGGCCTCAGGAGACTTAAAATCATGGTGGAAGGTAGGGGGAAAGCAAGACACCTCTTACTTGGCTGCAGGAGAGCGAGAGAAAGCAAATGGGAGAACTCTCAAATACTTTTAAAACCATCAGCTCTCCTGGGAACTCACTCACTATCACAAGAACAGCATGGGGAACCATCCCTATGACCCAATCACCTCCCACCAGACCCCTCCTCTGACACATGAGGATTACAACTTGAGATGAGATTTGGGTAGGGATGCAGAGCCAAATCATTATCGATGCTTAAGTCTCTGATATAAAATAACATAGTATTAGCATAAAACCTACACACATCCTCTCAGAAACTTTAAATCCTCACTGGATTACTTATAATATTTAATACAACATAAATGCTGTGTAAATAGTTGTCATGCTGTATTGTTTAGGGAATAATGACAAGAAAAATAGTGCACATGTTCAGTACAGATGCAATTTTTTTAAAAAAATTTTCTATCCACAGTTGTCTGCAGAGAGAAAACATTTAAAAATACACAAATGTGGAACCCTCAAATATGGAGTGCCAACTGAATACACATTTATATATTGATATATCTATCATATCTATTAATCTATATACAATATAGATTGTAATATATATTATAGAAATTACATATTATATATTAATATATTATATAACATATTATGTCAGATATATATCATATAACTTATTATATACAACATATATATGTTATTGATGATGGTTTTCAGAGGCTGGTTGGGAGGAGGGAATGGGGAATAGGAAGATTTATTTGAAGGGCATGAAGTTTCAGATAGACAGGCAAATACATGTTAGAGTTCTATTGCACAGCATAGAGAGTATCATTAATAATAATGTATTCTATATTTCAAATTGCTTAAAGAGATTTTAAATATCTCACCATCAAAAACAATAAGTGCATGAGGTAATAAATATATTAATTAGTTTGGCTTAATCATTCCACAATGTAAAACACTGTACCCCATAAATATATGTATTTATTTGTCAATTAAAAATTTAAAAAAATAGAAGGTGAGATATTTACCCATAGTCAAGTGGCTAGTAAATGATATATCCTTATATTTGAACCTAGATATAGTTAGAACCAAATTTAATGGTTCAGCCATTGCAATGACACTGTCTTCCTGATATTCGAATCTACCAGCCTTTATGGCTGAATACAGTGATTGACGAAACCTGAACAGCTGTGGAAAACCAGATCAAGGCACAATTTCCTGGATTTTAGAAGAAAACACTCCAGTACAGTCATCTGGCTTTCAAGATTAAACTTTCCCTGGGAAATAACTACAACCATTCCCATCATATGTACAATGCCAGGCACACAGGCATGATTTAAAATATTCATCTAACGTGAGGTGATAATACATTTATATATATGTGGTAGTCTAAGGAGTTGAGATTACCAAATGACTCTATTTAGTTTTATCTAGCTCTTTAGCTTTATCTAGCTATTTAACTTTATCTAGCTATTTAGCATACTAAAGTAAATGAATGCAGCCTGCTTGGATATCAAACCAATGTCTTAATTTTGAAGCACCCAAATGTATGTTATTTTTCTTTCTTTTTGATACAGGTTAGTGGTTCCAATAATGCCACTGATAAAGAAGTCAAAGCCTTTTAAAATTAATGTTTTACATGCTCTCAGAAATCCAGTTCCTATTTTAATTTAAAACAGAAGTTCTTTTTTTTTTTTATTTGTACTTTAAGTTCTGGGATACTTGTGCATAACGTGCAGATTTGTTACATAGGTATACATGTGTTGTGGTGGTTTGCTGCACCCATCAACTCATCATCTACATTAAGAATTTCTCCTAATTCTATCCCTCCCCTAACCCCCACCTCCCGACAGGCCCTGGCGTGCGATCTTTCCCTCCCTGTGTCCATGTATTCTTGTTGTTCAACTCCCACTCATGAGTGAGAACATGTGGTGTTTGGTTTTCTGTTCCCAAACAGAAGTTCTTTTCTGTCTCTCTCTCCTTACTTTCAAGGACTTTCCTATTTGAAAGCAGTCAAGTGTATGTTATCATTATACTGAAAGTTTCTGAATAATTTTGAAAAAGATCAAAGTCCTTTGTTAATTGCTAAATATAAGATATTTAATCATTTCATTGTGATTTATTGGGTGAAAATAGACTATGACAGCCTACTCCAAAATTAATGTAATGGTAATAAGTGAATGAAGTAGCAAAATATAATAAGATTTTCAAATGTTAAATCAACATAGATTGTGGAGAAGTTTGTTTATATCAGTAACTAACTTCTTTCTCTTTCTAGAGAATGTAAAATTTGTTCAGTTAAATGGTGCAAATACAGACCTCTTAGTTGGTTGAAGTATAACAGAACAGAAAGAGGATGCCATTTTGTTCTTCACAAAACCAAGAGCTATTTTGTTTAAAAACAAGAATTTATTTGACTAGTTCTTTCCCTCCTACTGTCAGTAGTCAGGTAACAGTCACTGGGAATGTTTTACACGTCCTCTGCTTTCTTGTATTTTTAGTTTTGATATTTGAATCTATGTAACTGAAAGTACACTCACCACAGTGTGCTAAATCCCAAGTGGATTTCCATGTTTCTTCAGCAAAAACTTTCTATGAAAGCTAAGACTAATGTCTTTTAAATGGATTTTTGAATCACTTCATCTTATATTTTGACAGGGTAGTAGTTGTATTATGATTTCAGTGGGCAATGGTTGGCTCTCAGTATTTCTCCCATTGTGTTGATCTTGAAACAGCGAGAACACAAAGAAAGAGTCATTTATAAATAAACCGGCTGTACATCCTGCAGCCTTGCCTCCCTGATTTGGAGGCTCTTGGGTCTTTAGTCTTACCCTCCATGCTCCTATGGTGATACCAAAAACATTTGTCTCAGAGGGTGGTGTCAAGGATTCAATAAGATAAAGTGTATGAAGCACTTAGATTAATACCTGGAACTTATTAAATACCCAGTGAAGGTAAAGTGTTACTACTAGTAATATTTTGAATAATGCCTTTTGTATTATACCATTATTACAATTTACTACATACTTTCATGTCTATTATTCCAGGCACTTCAAGTTGAAGAAAAAAGATTGTTCTCTCCTGGGGTTATTTAATTGGTTCAGACTCAAATGTAGAAAAATGAGTTAAATACCATAAAGTATTAATTAATGAGAATCTAAAAATCCTAGCATTTCAATTATATTAGAATTATCTGCTCTCAACTTGTAGGAAAAAGAAAAAAATGAGAAAATATGCTCATATCAAATACTTATTTTTTAAAAGTTAGTTTTAGAGAAATGTAGGAATAAGACATTTTTTCAATGCTGCTCTATTTCACATCACTATTCAAAATACTAGTTAATGTAAATCATCGATTGCAACAAGTGTTGGAAAATTAACCCATTAAATCACTTATTTACCCATCACTCTTAAATGCCTACTACGTGCCCCACACTTGAGGGTCCTAAGTAATCAATGATACATACAATTACACTAATTTTTTTCAACTTCTTTTGTTAGAAATATGTAGTAATGCAGTTTTAAGGGTTTCAACAGTAAAAGCTAATCCAACAGTATTTTAAAGATGAATTTATTTAATGAAAAATAAAATTAACAAGAATTAACCAATTCTATAAAAATTCCAGTTGAGGTTTTGTTATAGGTAGAATACAGAATAACTTTTTCATTAAGTGGATATACTTTAGATTTTTTCTAGAACAATCTTATTTAAATGAAGAACCTGTTTTTTTAGTACTGTTGACTCATTTAATGAGGCCATAGTTACCTGAAATAATAGCAGAGCACTTAACAAACATTGAGATAGGGAAACAGTAGTCTCCACAAATTTGTGACAGTAAAGTTTTTGCAGACTACTTTGCATTAATTTTTAAAATAGCCTTACTGATATTTATAAATTTAAATGCATCATACCTTTCAATGCAATCACTTTGAAAAAAACTAACTTAATTTCAATGATACGGGTATCACTCCAAATAATATTTTAAAATCTTTCAAAGAATTGGGCACTGCACATTTTAAAAGTATCTCACTGGCAGCAAATTTTTACTCTTTGAGCCCAAAGCACTCTGCAACTAGTACTTTAAACAAATAAATAACTAATATATATGCTGTCATCTTTGAGGAATGATTCAAAGTTCTCTACATAAATATATGGAGTAATATAAATATTTACCTCTTTTCTCCTGTATTCTAAGGTACTTTTACATTTAATCTTTAATTCTGTGTGATTTATTTTGATGCATGATGCATGACAAGGCTACAACCTGTTCTTCCTAAATTGTTATTTTCTCCTGCCAGAGAGTTTATTGAATGAGTCCTCGTTTTCCTTATTGGTTAAAAATGTTACCTAAAATACTTTGGGAAGAAACTGCCCAGTTCAAGATGGTCACATTTCTCTGAAAACTGCCCCCACCCCCAGTCCCCAAGCCATAGAGGGGTCCACTGTGTCTTGATGGCCTGGGCATTCCCAGGGTACTTCTCCTGGGTATTTGGAACAGGGACTGAGAGTTAGGTGGTCCTTGTCCCTGGAAGTGAGAACATCTAAATGGAAACTGAGGATACTATGTACATGGAGAAGCAGCTCTGCAAAGCGAAAAGAAGAAAGCATATGTGCCCAGAAAGACAGTTATAAGAAACATGCTAGGGAGCATAGAGAATGAAGACAGAGTGAGAACGACTCAGAAAATTATTGATACTTCCTGATTCCAGCCACTGCGAAGTCTCTGCTTTTGGATACAGGAAAATAGCCTTATGGTAAAAATTCTCTGTCTTATTTATGTTAACTAGAATTAAGTTATCTTTGTTTGAATTTAAGAAGCACATTGACTAAGTATATTTGGTTGAATTATGTTCTCCCCAAATTTATATTCACTCAGAACCTGTGAATATGATTATGATTATTTTGAAAATAGAGTCTTTGCAAATCTAATCAAGTTAAAAAGAAGTCATACTGCATTGGGGTGGGCTCTAAGCCAATGACTAGTGCCCTTACAAGAAGAGGGAAATTTGGACACAGACACAGGGAGAATGCCATCTGCTATGGAGGCAGTAATTGGGGTGACACATTTACAAGCCAGTGCTCCCCAAGGACTGCTGATAGCTACCAGAAGCTAGGAACAGGCAAATAAATATCCTTCCCAAGGGCTTTCAGAGAAAAAAATGGCCCAACTAATACCTAGATTTTTAATTTCTGGCCTCCAGAACTGTGAAACAACAAATTTTTGTTGTTTTAGCCACCCAGTTTATGTTAGTTTATTAGTGGAAACCAATATACTGATAAAGTATTTTTAGAACACGTTAGACCCTAGTTTTTAGTTTTATTTAATTGATGTGTCTGCATATTTCTATAAGAATATTACATTGCACTGTTTTGCTTTTTAGTATATTAATACATGGTTTGGCAGTTCACTCATTATTTATCTTCAATATTTTCTTAACTATTATTATTCTACAATGACCTTGGGCTCTTTTGACAAAGTCCAGGAAACTTAAAAATGTTTTGTTTCATGAGTTTTGTTTAGCTTTTTACTGTTAATTTATCAGACTATTTCATTGTGATCAGAAAGAATGATGCTTACAATTCCTACTTTGGGGAATTTATTAAGATTTCTTTCTGACCTAGTATTTTGACAAGATTTTCATGCTTTTCCATGAATGTGAGAGGAGGGTTTATCTTCTCCTGACAAACAAAAACTAAGATCATTGCTGTTAACGCATGGTTTATTTAAATCCTACTTTTCACCCTTATTTCTTATTCCCCTAGTTTATCAAAAACAATGAGGTGGGTACATATTTCCCAATATGACTAAAATTTTGCTAAATAGTATAACATTTTGGTTTATGAATTTAGATGTCATATTATTTAGTGAATTGTATTTACGGCATTTAATTTTGAGTGTACTTTTCATCACTACAAGATATTTAGCTTTCTCTTATTAAACTGTCCTTGACTTGAATTCTGTTTTATTTTCTATTAATATCATCAGCCTCTTTTCTTTAGAATTTGTATAACTTTCCTCAATATTTTATGTAAATTTTTAAATTGTTTTTAATTACCAAATAAATGCAACCTTGTTCAAAAATTCAAACAAATGCAAGTATATAGGGAAAAAATCTGAACATTCCAGCTGTATCAATCACCCACTGCAATCTCTATTCCAATGCTAATCAATTCTACTCAAATAATTAATATCAATAATTTTGTGGGTTTCTTTTCATATAACCTTCTATTTATTTATCACTATATATTTATTTACTACTTTATCCAGATACTTGTAAATAAAAATAAAGTTAATAAATGATTTATAGATAAAATATAAATTTACTAGTATGTATTATAAATAATAAACACACAAATGTGCTCTTACATACATTTAGTCATACTGCTTCCACTTACATATGTATGAAGTAGCTAAAGGCAGATCAGATAAAAAGGACTGTCCACCAAAAGCTATCCTGACAGCGCTATAAAATATAGAAATCATCCTTAGAATACAGAGGAGACACTCAGACATTTAGACTAGAGGACCTATGTTTCCAGAGGAGGGAACCTCTAGGAGGTGAACTCACCTCTGTGGCTTTTATTCTTTGGTCATTGGTTAGTTCTGGGCATCAGGTGGGAGCTGAAACTGTGAACTTTTCACCTACAAGGAGCAGCTACTGGAAAACAGAGGATAGAAAATGGACTTGCTGGGAATCCCAAGCATATTACCAGTTTGTATGTGTAGACTTATGGTGAGTAGGGGAGAGTTTTCAAGTACATGACTGTTGTTTGTTTGTTTTTTTTTTTAGGATACTTGCTAAATGTAGGATGAGCAATTCCAGGATTTCATTTCAACCTTGACTCAGCACCGTCCCTGATTGGGTTAAAGTGACTTGACATCCCTCTATTGATCTAACAGGAGATTGAACATTTCCTGGAGGAAGATTTCTCCTGAAATTACTAAACATTTTTAATATAGATTATGCAACATTCAAAATAATCCAAAGAGATGCCAGAAAGCAAGGACACATGATTAAAACCAAGAAAAAACATGAACAATGGAAAAAGATCTATAGTAATCCAGCTATTAGAGTTAGCTAAAAAAAGTTTAAATTATCATGATTAATAGATTCAAGGAAACAGAGAGAATGATAAAGAAAAACATATAAAAAGACAGTAAGTTTTACCAGAGAATTAGTAATTCAAATGAAGATTTCAAATGAATATTCCAGAAATATAAAAATGAATCTTACTAAATAATTTTTCTGAAATTATTTTTCCATTCATTGATTTCTTACAGATATACTTTACTGGTAATAAATATAATTTAGTACTTCTTTCCAACTAGCTTTTTTCAAAAAGATCACTCCACAAAAATGTACACAGCTATCACTCGCTCCTTTTAATAGCTGCATATCATACGGATATACTATACATGATTTAACCAATCCCTGACTGAGGAACATTTGAGCCGTTTCTCATTTTTTTGTTATTGTAAATAGTGATGCAATAAGTAGCCATGTGGTGCAAAAAAGTATACTATTTTCACCAGTATACTTTTAGGGTAGATTCCACAGTGTGAAACTCTTAAGTCAAAGGATAAATAACGTCTCATTATTTTGTGGTCACATTTTTTTTGTACACCTAGGAAAAACTATTATCTATACTATCTACTACTAATCTAAGTTAACACCTATTATTAAGATCAGTGACTTTCCTACTGATTCTTATTTGATACCACTCAACCAGAAATCTGGTGAGAACTAAACAGTGGCAAGATTTTGCTGTTTTTCCAGGTACTTTCCAAACCCCATATGAAGCTCCCAGTCATTCTTTTATTCTATAAATATTTATGGAATCTTATGTGGCATAGGATAGATTCATTTTCAACTAGCTGTTTAGATGTTTGATATGATTCTCTCAACCTGATTCTCCATGATATAGCTCAGGAAACAGAGATAATTTTAAAATACATCTTCAGAAAATGCACATTTATAAGAGTTACATTAAACAAAGTTAAATGGCAAAGTCTGAGCAAACTCTGATATTTTAGCAAAAAGAAGTTCCATATCTTAAAAGAATACTATTCCTTGAGATAGTGAAATATAATCACTTTTCATGGACATATTTCAGGAAATAATATCTTTAGTTGGAGATGGTTCAGAAATTAGGAAAGTTCATTACGAGTTGTTTCCAGTTAATTCAGAAAAGACAGGCAGAAAGATTTAGGAGGAAAACGCAGGCTTTGGAACTTCAAAGACAAAGTTAGAACTTTGCATTTATCATTTTCTATATGATTTGCCCTTGGATAATCCTCTAAGCCTCTCAGTTTTCTTACCTGTACAACAAGAGTGATATTATCTTCACTCCAGGGCTGTAGAGCAATGGCTGAAGCATGGCTCTTGAGGCTCCAATATTTCTCACCAATGGCAACATTTGTGACATCAAGAGCCATGCTTTTTGCCTCCCTGCCAAGTCAACAATCACACATCCAGTAACCACTGCATTCTGAGAACTTCAGCAAGTGCACTGCCCCTGAGATACTTACATTTCATATTTTATGAATAAGACTTTTTCAATACTTAGTCTCTTGCTGTATCAAGTAATTGGTAGAGCTTTGACAGCATTTCTTTCCTCTGCAGATGAACCAGTGTCTATTTGTATTAATGGAGATATTCTTCATAAGCACCTCATCCTGTAACAGTAGGTCTTACAATAATTATGCCTGCATGCCCACCTATATGAAGAGGCTGTGACTTGGATGCATGACATATCTTCAAATTAATGTAAGGCATCATTATGAGTTATCAGTCACTTGAAGGTCCGGTTATATAACATCTCTTTTAACCTCCTATGTGAATAAAATATTCCTGGCATATTAAATAAGTCACTTGTCAAGAAGGCAAAGAGAGCTCTTACATTGAATTGATGAAGTGATATAATCATATTCTTCCTATTATTTTATGGTCATGGGCTTATAAAAAGAGACCTTTTTTTTTTTTTTTTCCAACTGACCAAAAGACATTGTTTTACAAGGACAGGAAACCTTAAATACTGGTGAAACTTTTTTCATTTATTCTTATCCAGGAGACCTTGTTCTCTCATTCAGCAATTTAGAAAGCACAATCAGTTTCTTTTGGAAATAGGTAGAAAAACAGATTGATGCTCATTCACCAAGATTCTCAGTCTCAAGGTGAACTGAATAGCGCTCATCCCCATGGAAAGTTTGCTTGACAATTTAAAGGACAGAGCCTGTCTGGGTTCTAAGGCCAATGTTTTCTTCAAACTTTACTGACTTCAGTTCAGATTTCAATTCCATCTGTAGCAGAAAGTAGTTACATGCAGCGTTCTCTTCTCATGGGGCACACAACTAAGCTATATTACTCAGGCTTCTTGTGGTTAAGTATGGCATGTGACCAAGTTCTAGGTCATAGAGTGTGAGTAGAAGTAATAGATACCACTTCCAAGTTAGGACCAAAAACCTCCTGTGAGAGCCTCTGTTTCTTCTCTTTCTCTGTCCAATGCTGAAATTCCAGAAGATGACTTTCAGACTGCTAAGGGATGTTGAAGGACCAAGATGGAAGAAACCTGTATCTTTAAATTACCACACTGAATTGTTACATGAGTTATAAATCATCTTATCTTGTGTGAAGCCATTGAGCTTTGGGGAATGTACCAGCAAGTGACCTATGCTGCATAGTACAGTAGCTTCACTCTTCTCAATCCAGACTTCAAATGGAAGTAATTTGTGTCCTATGATTTGACTGCAGCCATCACTATTCACTTTTATTCTCCCTACTCTCTTCAGTGATAATATCTAAGAATGTTACTAGACATTACACTTGGTAACACTGGCTCAAGCAAGGATTATTTTGTTCATTTACTGTGGGACATGTCAGGGCCTTTGTATTCTTGAGTGTCTAAGAGGGGATTACAATCAGCTGTATTTTTTCAAGCAGATTTTGTAATTATGCCACTTCTGTCTTCTTTTCATTGACATCTTATGGAGTATACCACTTTAAGATATTCAATTTTACTGGAAATAAATATTCAATTTTACTAGACTATTATCATCTAGACAATTAGATTCATGTCACAGATCTTTCTACATGAGTTTTCCTTCCCCTGCACTACTGCATCTATATTAGTAGTAGCATTCATATTGTCTGCCATATGTGAAGAGGCACCTATAGGCAATTGGTTCCCAAAGTGTATGGTGGTATCCTTAAAAATCAACAAAGACCAGTATCTTCCATGTGTGCTTGTAGGATGGTGAAGGGAGGCTCCTCCACCTGTCAAAGCTGAGATAGTTCTCTCTATAATTAGCAGTGGTTTCTGAAATTCCTGTGGTACTATTTACAGGCTCTCATATTTTTAACCTGAGTATCAGGCAGTGCGGTTTTGTAGAGCAGCAACAATTAACTGGCTAAGATTTTAGTTGAGATAAGTTGTAATTAATGCATTGTCACATCAGCAATCAGACTTTGGGGCAACAGGACACAGCATAGTGAAGTTTCGATTAGAGGTAAGAAAAAGAAGGGAATGAAGAATTAATTCTACAGTTACTTTGGGGTGAGGTCCAGGCAGCTAGGGAAGCAGAAGACTATGAATCCAGATATATCTAAGCCCTGTTTCATCCCTTTGTAATTAGGTCTTGTGTAATTTACTTTACTTCCTTAAGCTTCAGTTTTCTATCTGAAAAAGAAAGATAATAATAATATCTACCCTACAGGATATGGAGAATTAAATGAGAAAGAACATAATTTGCATCATCTATTATTATTATTGTTAGAATTATTAACTTCATCTTTTGGATGGCACATCAAAAATAAAGCCATTATTTACCAATGAATTGCATACTTTTGTTGAAGAAAGGAATCTTGAAGGGACATTGTTGGGAAAAGTAAGTGAGTTCTTTGTCATTAACATTTTCTCTTTCATGCTACTCAAAAATTGTGGCTGAAACATCTCTATTTATAAATGATTTATAAACATCATTCAAAAGGAAGAACGGGATTCTTTCCATAGCCTAGAAAATTGATGGATTTTGTGATTGACATACTTGTATTCAACTTTCAACTTAGAGATATTCAATTTGATCATCTGTTTTTGGAGTTTAGGGAAGATACATTTTACTTTCATTGGGCTTTCTAGGTTTTGTTAGTAGTCAATATCTAATTCAATGAAATGTTACACCTTCAATGATCTGTGAAACAAGACACTTCCAACCCAAAATTTAGAATTGTCCTTTAAACATTCCTCCCTTCGTTTGTTGGCACAGCTGTTGTGTTCTATCCGGGAGGACCTGGAGAGCACATTCTTTCTGTGAGAGAGATTTGTCTTTTTAGCTCTGCTTTAAAGTTATTAAGAGAAGAATCAAGCTGACATTCAATGCTGATATATAAATACACTGAGGAAGAAAAAAGTCCTCTTGGGATAAAGGCATGGATGAAAATGTCTCTCCAGATAGCTTGGTGAAAAGTAGAATTATTTTTATTGATGTATCAAATAGAAGATCATTTTGAAAAAATTCTCTCTCTTATTTCCCTTCAACCTGTTTTGTAGTCATTTAATCATTATCGGTGGATACTTATTAAGCACCTAGAACAAGTAAGTCCTACTGTTTAGTTCCAAGGTTTTTGTTTTGCTGTTTGAAGTATTTAAAGTATTTTAAACACAGAACTACCTTCCAGTTAGAGCATTAAAACAGAGAGACGCACATATAGGTCACACATAAAACCAAAGGAGTGACATATAACAAAATAATAGTCAACATTTATTGAGTGCCTACTATGTGCTAGGCACTTTTTTCTGTGATTTACAATTATTAGCTCATTTAAATCTCACACTTTTTATCCCTATGGTATAGATAAGAAAATCAGGGTTTATGAGTTTAGTAACTTTGCTAACAATTTATTGCTAGTAAGTATTGGAGACACGATTTGAACCAGTCTATCCTGAGTCCTTTTAAACAACATACCACACCTATAATAAAATGATGTGAGATACCTAGAAGATATAAAATACCTTAAAGACTGTTACTGATATCAAGAAGAACAAGGATACTTTACCGTAACTATGGAAGCCATTGCAGTTTTAGCTTTACAATAATTTGACCAGAAACAAAGTGCTCCCATATAATAATTCTTCCCCTTCTCCGCACTTCTCTACCCTCACAGCTTCCCCTATAATTGACATCTTGCATTAGCATGGTGTATTTGTTATAACATACCCAACGAGCAAATATTGATACATGATTATTTAACTAAATCTCATAGTTGTATTAGGACTTTCTCTGTGTTGAACGGGTCTATGGGTTTAATCTCATGTATTCACCATTGAGTATCATACAGAACACTTTCACTACCCTAAAAATCCCTTATACTCCTCCTATTCATCCCTCCCTCCCTCCCTCCTTTCTTCCCTCTCTTCTTCCCTCTCCTTGGCCCACTGAAAACCACTAATCTTTTTGCTATCTCTATAATTTTGCCTTTTTCTGAATGTCACATAGTTGGAATCACAGAATATGTAGATTTTCAGACTGGCTTCTTTCCCTTAGCAATATGCATTTAATGTTTTTCCATGTATTTTGGGGACTTGATATCTCATTTCTTTTTATCACTGAATAATATTTTATTGTCTGACTATACCGTAGTTAAACTGCTTACCTACAGAATAGTGTCTTAGTTGCTTCCATGTTTTGGTAATTATGAAGCTGTAAGAAACATTTGAGTGCAGATTTTTATGTGGACATGTTTTCAACTATTTAGGTAACCAAGGAATGTGATTGCCAGATTATATGCTAAGATTATGTTTAACTTTGTAAGAAACTGCCAAATTATCTTCCAAAGTGGCTGTACCATTTGCATTCAGCAAAAAAATGAGAGTTTCTATAACTTCATACCCTTGTCAACATTTGGTGTTGGCAGGGTTTTGGACTGTAGTTATTCTAATAGGTGTATGGTTGTGTCTCATTGTTTTAATTTACCTAAAGATATATGATGCTGAGCATCTTTTCACATGCTTATTTTCCATCGCACATCTTTTTTGGTGAGGTGTCTTTTCAGATCTTTTGCCTATTTTTTAAGGATTGTTTTATTTTTTATATTGTTGAGTTTTAAAAATTGCTTATTTTGGATAACAGTGTTTTTTTTTTTTTTTTCTCGCATTTGCAAAAATTTTCTGCCAGTCTGTCACTTGTCTGTTCATTCTCTTAACAATGTATTTGATGGGCAGAAGTTTTTAATTTCAATAAATTTCAAATAATGAATTATTTTTCAATGGACTGTGACTTTGTTGTTCTATCTAAAAAGTCATCACCATGGCCAAGTCAGCTTGATTTACTTGATTTTATCTTCTAGAAGTCACAAGATTTGCATTTCACATGTAGGTCTATGTTCCATTTTCAATTACTTTTTAAGAGAGGTACAAGGTCTAAATTAACTTTTATTTTTGCATTCGGAAGTCCAGCCATTTCACACCATTGTTGAAAAAACTATCCTTTCTTTTTTAAAAAATTTGTTTATTATACTTTAAGTTCTGGGGTACATGTGCAGAACATGCAGGTCATGCTGCATCCATCGTCCCATCATCTACATTAGATATTTTTCCTAATGGTATCTTTCCCCAATTCCCCCAACTCCCTGCTATTCCTCCCCTAGCCCCTCACCCCAAAGCCCCGGTGTGTGATGTTCCCCTCCCTGTGTCTGTGTGTTCTCATTGTTCAACACCACTTATGGGTGAGAACATGCAGTGTTTGGTTTTCTGTTCTTGTGTCAGTTTGCTGAGAATGATGGTTTCCAGCTTCATCCATGTCTCTGCAAAGGACACAAACTAATCCTTTTTTATGACTGCATAGTATTCTGTAGTGTATATGTGCCACATTATTTTTTATCCAGTCTATCATTGATGGGTTGGTTCCAAGTCTTTCCTATTGTGAATAGTGCCACAATAAACATACGTGTTCATGTGCCTTTATAATAGAATGATTTAATATCCCTTGGGTATATACTCAGTAATGGGATTCCTGGGTCAAATGGTATTTCTATTTCTAGATCCTTGAGGAATCACCACACTGTCTTCCACAATGGTTGAATTAATTTACACTTTACCAACAGCGTAAAAGTGTTCCTATTTATCCACATCCTCTGTAGCATCTGTTGTCTCCTGATGTTTTAATGATTGCCATTCTAACTGGCGTGAGGTGGTATCTCAATGTAGTTTTGATTTGCATTTCTCTCATGACCAGTGACGATGATCTTTTTCTCATATGTTTCTTGGCTGCATAAATGTCTTCTTTTGAAAAGTGTCTGTTCATAACCTTTGCCCACTTTTCAATGGGACTGTTTGTTTTTTTCCTGTAAATTTGTTTAAGTTCTCCATAGATTCTAGATATTAGCCCTTTGTCAGATTAGTAGATTGCAACAATGTTTTCGCATTCTGTTGGTTGCTGGTTCACTCTATTGATAGTTTCTTTTGCTGTGAAGAAGCTCTTAAATTTAATTAGATCCCATTTGTCTATTTTGGCATTTGGTGCCATTGCTTTTGGGTGTTTTAGTCATGAAGTCTTTGCCCATGTCTATGTCCTGAATGGTATTGCCTAGGTTTTCTTCTAGAGTTTGTATGGTGTTGGGCCTCATGTTTAAATCTTTACTCCATCTAGAGTTAATTTTTGTATTAACTCATTTTAGAGTTAATTTAAGGTACAAGGAAGGAATCCAGTTTCAGCTTTCTGCATATGGTTAACCAGTTTTCCCAACACCATTTATTAAATAGGGAATCCTTTCCCCATTGCTTGTTTTTGTCTGATCTGTCAAAGATAAGATGGTTGTGGGTGTGTGGGATTCTTTCTGAGGCCTCTGTTCTGTTCCGTTGGTCTATATCTCTGTTTTCGTACTGGTACCTTGCTGTTTTGAGTACAACAGGCTTGTAATATAGTTTGAAATCAGGTAAAGCGATGCCGCTACCTTTTTTTTTTTTTTTTTTTTTTTTT
>NW_016107457.1:3499901-3539859 GCF_001604975.1 Cebus imitator
TGGAATGTTTTTCCATCTGTTTGTGTCCTCTCATTTCCTTGAGCAGTGGTTTGTAGTTTTCCTTGAAGAGGTCCTTCATATCCCTTGTTTGTTGTATTCCTAGGTATTTTATTCTCTTTGCAGCAATTGTGAATGGGAGTTCACTCATTATTTGACTCTCTATTTGTCTATTACTGGTGTATAGGAATGCTTGTGATTTTTGCACACGATTTTGTATTCTAAGACTTTTGTGAAGTTGCTTATCAGCTTAAGGAGATTTTGGGCTGAGGAAATGGGGTTTTCAAAAATACAATCATGTCATCTGCAAACAGGGGCAATTTGACATCCTCTCTTCCTATTCGGATGCCCTTTATTTCTTTTTCTTGTCTGATGGCCCTAGCCATAACTTACAATACTATGTTGAATAGAAGTGGTGAGAGAGGACATCCTTGTCTTGTGCCAGTTTTCAAAGGGAATG
This sequence comes from Cebus imitator, assembly GCF_001604975.1. Taxonomy (NCBI): domain Eukaryota; kingdom Metazoa; phylum Chordata; class Mammalia; order Primates; family Cebidae; genus Cebus; species Cebus imitator. The sequence continues at coordinate 3,500,359 of NW_016107457.1, forward strand.
CTTCCAGTTTTTGCCAATTCAGTATGATATTGGCTGTGGGTTTGTCATAAATAGTTCTTAATATTTTGAGATGTGATCCATCCATACCTAGTTTTTTGAGAGTTTTTAGCATAAAGGGCTATAGAATTTGGTCGAAGGCGTTCTCTGCATCTATCGAGATAATCTTGTGGTTTTTGTCTTTGGTTCTGTTTATGTGGTTTATGTGATGGATTACCGTTACAGATGTTGAACCGTCCTTGCATCCCTGGGATGAAGCCAACTTGATCATGATAGATAAGCTTTTGATGTGCTGTTGGATTTGGTTTGCCATTATTTTATTGAAGATTTTTGCCTCAATGTTCATCATGGACATTGGCCTGAAGTTTTCTTTTTTAAGTTGTGTCACTGACAGGTTTTATTATCAGGGTGATATTGATCTCATAAAATGAGTTAGGAATCCCTTTTTTTGTATTGTTTGAAATAATTTCAGAAGGAATGGTACCAGCTCCTCTTTGTACCTCTGGTAGAATTTGGCTGTGAGCCTATCTGGTTCTGGGCTTTTCTTGGTTGGCAGGCTACTAATTGCTGCCTCAACTTCAGAACTTGTTGCTAGTCTATTCAGGAATTCAACTTCTTCGTGATTTAGTCTTGGGAGGATGTTAAGTGTCCAGAATTTATCTATTTCTTCTAGATTTACTGGTTTATTTGAACAGAGATGTTTGTAGTAATCTCTGATGGTAGTCTGTATTTCTGTGGAATCGGTGGTGATATCCCCTTTATCATTTTTTATTGCATCTATTTGAATCTTCTCTCTTTTCTCTTTTGTTAGCCTAGCTAGTGGTCTATCTATTTTGTTGATCTTTTCAAAAAACCAATGCCTGGATTTGTTGATTTTTTTTGAAGGGTTTTTTTTTGTGTCTCTACCTTTCCCAGTTCTACTTTGATCTCAGTTATTTCTTGTCTTCTGCTAGCTTTTGAGTTTGTTTGATCTTGCTCCTCTAGTTCTTTTAATCATGATGTTAGGGTGTCAATTTTATGTCTTTCCTCACTTCTCTGGCAGGCATTTAGTCCTATAAATTTCCCTCTAGACACTGCTTTAAATGTGTCACAGAGATTCTGGTATGTTGTGTCTTTATTCTCACTGGTTTTGAAGAAAATCTTTATTTTTGCCTTCATTTCATTATTTATCCAGTATTCATTCAGGAGCAGGTTGTTCAGTTTCCATGTAGTTGTGTGGTTTTGAGTGAATTTCGTAATCCTGAGTTCTAATTTGATTGCACTGTGGTCTGAGAGACTGTCACAATTTTCATTCTTTAACATTTGCTGAGGAGTGTTTTACTTCCAATTATGTGGTCAATTTTAGAATAAGTGCAATGTGGTGCTGAAAAGAATATATATTCTGTGGTTTTGGGGTGGAGATTTCTGCAGATGTCTATTAGTCCATTTGATCCAGATCTGAATTCAAGTCCTCGATATCCTTGTTAATTTTCTGTCTTGTTGACCTATCTAGTATTGACAGTGGGATGTTAAGTTCTCCCACTATTATTGTGTGGGAGTCTAAGTCTCTTTTTGGTCGTTAAGAACTTGCTTTATGTATCTCTTGATCTTTGTTGGTTTAAAGTCTGTTTTATCAGAGACTAGCGTTGCAACCCCTGCTTTTTTATGCTCTCCATTTGCTTGGTAAATCTTCCTCCATCCCTTTATTTTAAGCCTATGTGTGTCTTTGCTCATGAGATAGGTCTCCTGAATACAGCACACCAGTGGGTCTTGACTGTATCCAATTTGCCAGTTTGTGTCTTTTGATTGGGGCATTTAGCCTGTTTACATTTAAAGTTAATATTGTTACGTGTGAATTTGATCTGATCCTGTCATTATGATGCTAGCTGGTTATTTTGTCTGTTAGTTGATGCAGTTTTCTCATAGTATTGATAGTCTTTACAGCTTGGTATATTTTTGCAGTGGCTGGTACCGGTTGTTCCTTTCTACGTTTAGTGCTTCCTTCAGGAGCTCTTGTAGGGCAGGGCTGGTGGTGACAAAATCTCTCAGCAATTGCTTCTCTGTAAAGGATTTTATTTATTATCCGCTTATGAAGCTTAGTTTGGCTGGATATGAAAGTCTGGGTTGAAAATTCTTTCAGGATGTTGAATATTGGCCCCCACTCTCTTCTGGCTTGTAGGGTTTCTACTGAGAGATCCACTGTGAGTCTAATGGGCTTCCTTTTATGGGTAACCCAACCTTACTCTCTGACTGCTCTTAGCATTTTTTCATTCATTTCAACCCTGGTGAATCTGACAATTATGTGCCTTGGCATTGCTCTTCTTAAGGAATACCTCTGTGGTGTTGTTCTCTTGTGTTTCCTGTATTTGAATGTTGGCCTGCCTTGCTAGGTTGGGGAAATTCTCCCAGATAATATCTTGAAGAGTGTTTTCTAGCTTGGTTTCATTCTCCCTGTCACTTTCAGGTACACTGATCAAATGTAGATTTGGTCTTTTCACATAACCCCATATTTCTTGGAGGCTTTGTTTGTTTCTTTTCACTTTTTTTTCTCTAATCTTGCCTTCTCACTTTACTTCACTGAGTTGATCTTCAATCTCTGATATCCTTTCTACTGCTTGATTGATTCAGCTATTGAAACTTGCATATGCTTTGTTAAGTTCTTGTGCTGTGTTTTTTAGCTCCATCATGTCATTTATGTTCTTCATGCTGGTTATTCTCGTTTGCTTCCTGCTAGTTATTCTCATTTGCATTTTATCTAAACTTTTTTCAAGCTTCTTAGTTTCCTTGCATTGGGTTAGAACATGTTTCTTTAGCTTGGAGAAGTTTGTTATTACCCACCTACTGAAGCCTGCCTCTCTCAATTCATCACACTTATTCTCCATCCAGTTTTGTTTCCTTACTGGTGAAAGGTTGTGATCCCTTGGAGGAGAAAAGGTGTTCTGGCTTTTGGCAATTTCAGTCTTCCTGCGCTGGTTCCTTCCCATCTTCATGGATTTATCCACCTTTAGTCTTTGAAGTTGGTGACTTTTGGATGGGGTTTCTGAGTGGATGTCCTTTCTGTTGATGTTAAAGCTCGCTCTTTCTGTTTATTAGTGTTCTTTCTAACAGTCAGGCCTCTCTACTGCAGGCCTGCTGGAGTTTGCTGGAGGTCCACTCCAGACCCTGCTTGCCTGGGAATCACCCACTGGGGCTGCAGACAGTAAAGATTGAGATTGCTGCGTATTCCTTCCTCTGGTAGCCTTGTCCCAAAAGAGTACCTGCCAGATATCAGCCAGAGCTCTCCTGTATGACGTGTCTCCCAATTAGGGTACATGTGGGTCAGGGAGCCACTTAAGGAGGCAACCTGTCCCTTAACGGAGCTCAAGCACTGTGCTGGGGGATATGTTCCTCCCTTCAGTGCTGCTGGACAGGGACGTTTACGTCTGCTGAAGTGGAACCCACAGCCTCCCCTTTCCCAGGTGCTCTGTCCCAGGAAGGTGAGGGCTTTTTAAGTCCCTGAAGGGCTGGGCCGTTTTTTCTTTCTTTCTTTCTTTCTTTCTTTCTTTCTTTCTTTCTTTCTTTCTTTCTTTCTTTCTTTCTTTCTTTCTTTCTTTCTTTCTCTCCTTCTCTCCTTCTCTCCTTCTCTCCTTCTTTCTTTCTTTCTTTCTTTTCTTTTTTTTTCGAGATTCCCTGCCAAGCAAGAAGGGAATCTACTTGACAGTCTGCCTGCAGAGGCCTTGCTGAGCTGCCATGCTGAGCTCTGCCCAGCTGCTGTGTAAACTTCCCAGTGGCTTTGTTTACATAGGCAATGTTGAAACCACCTACCAGAGCCTCAGCAATGGTGGGCAACCCTCCCCCGACCAAGCTTGACCATCCCAGGTAGAGCTCAGACTGTTGTGCTGGCTGCAAGGATTTCAAGCCAATGGATTTTAGCTTGCTGGTCTTCGTGGGGGTGGGACCCTCCAAGCCAGCCCACTTGACTCCCTGGCTTCAGCCCCCTTTTTCAGGTGGGATGAGCAGTTCTGTCTTGCTGGCATTCCAGGTGCCTCTCGAGTATAACGGCCACCTAGTTTTGCACTAGAAACCCAGGCGATGGCTTCGTAGGCACTGGAGGGAATCTCCTCGTCGTGGGTTGTGTAGACCATGGGTAAAGTGCAGTATCTGAGCTGGAGTGCCCAAGTGTCCAGAAAAGTCCCTAATGGCTTCCCTTGGCTGGGAGAGAGAGTTCTCCGGCCCCTTGCGCCTCCCGAGTGAGGCAATGCCCCACCCTGCTTTGGCTTGCTCACCCTTGTTTTTTCCGCTGTCTAACCAGTCCCAATGAGATGAACCTGGCAACTCTGTTGCAAATGCAGAGATCACTCGTCTTCTGGCGTGCTCTCGCTGGGAACTGCAGACCAGGGCTGTTGAATTGCCTTTGCTCCTTTGTCAAAAATCAGTTGTCTATGTTTGTGTGGGTCTATTTCTGGTCTTCTACTCAGTGTCATTGTTCTGTCTGTTCACTATTATACTGTCTAAATTACTATGGCTTTGTAGTAAATCTTAAAGTTGGGTAATGTCAGGCTTTCAACTTTGTTCTTCCTTCTTCAATATTGCATTGGCTCTTCTGAGTCTTTTGCCTTTTCATATAAACCAACTAATCAATTTGTGGCTAGTCACAAAATAACTTGTTTAGATCTTGATCGCAACTATTGTGAATCTATAAATCAAATTAGGAAAGTGGATACCTTAACAATATTGAGTCTTCCTACATGAAATCTCTCTCTCTCTCTCTCTCTCTCTCTCTGTCTCTCTGTCTTTGTATTCATCAGAGTTTTGTAGTTTTTATATTTATATACACACACAGTTTTTATATTTATACAGACATACACACAGGAAGAGAGAGAGAAAAAGAGAGACAGAGGTTACTTAGACTGTATAGATCCTAAAATAAATATAAAATGATGTGCTATAAAAATTAGCAAACATAATCCCTTATTTTATAAATGGAGAAACAGAAGTTCCGAAAGAAAATGAGATTTGCCCACCAACTAATTAGTGATGGAGACAGGTCTAACATCCAAGTTTTCTGACCTATGGAAGAGTTAAAGACTAATAGATGTGTTTTGCTTTTTAGTTTGCTTTTATCATAACATCATGTTTATCCTTGTACTAGTTACCTATTGCTATCTAACAAATGACCTCAAAATGTAACAGTCTAAAACAACAAAATGTATTATCTCTCACAGTTAATAGGCCAAGAATCCAAACTTGGCTGACATGGCTTAGCTGGGAGCCTCTGGCTGAAGATCTTATATTAGGTTAGAGCAAGACGTAGTCTCATCCAAAGAATCAAATGGAGGGGGACTTTAAAGCTCACCCACCTGTTTGTTGGTGGGCTAAGGTTCTGACCACACTGTTCTCTCCAAAGGGCTACTGGCTTTCCCCAGGGTAAATGATGAGAAAGAGGGGGGAGGAGAGAGAGAGAGAGAAAGAGAGAGAGAAAGAGAGGGAAAAGGAGAAAGAAAGAGAGAGGGAGAGAAAACGAGCCCAAGATAAAAGTGTTAGCCTTTTATTACCTTGAAAATGACATCTTGTCACTCCTACCACATTCTATTCATCAAAAGTGGGTCATTCAATGAAACCCATGCTCAAGGGAGGTGATTAGGCAAGAATGTGACTATCAGGAGGCAGGAACCATCAAATGTCATGTTCAAGGCTTCTACCATAACCCTTCTTTCTGGCTTCAGTCTTTTGGGGACAAAGTATTCAAGAGATGGAAACAATTGATGGTGCAATCACACTCAGAAGCATTCTTTCCTTACTCAGAGAACTACTGAACTATTGATCAAGGAGGAGGTGACCACTGATACTTCTGCATAATAACGTACTTTGATCTTTCATGAAGTTAACACCAACCTCTAATTTAAGATCACAGCAACACTGTTAAGTCCATTCTTCTCTGCGCATATAGGCTTTACCATATGTAGTTCTCTCACCAGAGGACTTTTTTAAGCAAAAAAGAACCTATCTCCTATCAGAAAAGACTTTAAAATGTCAAAAACATTTAATCTGAAATGGTTTTCTGATACGCTCTTTTACGTGGTTTTAGAACACACACATGCAGAGAATATATGATTATTAAACTCAATAACACTAAATTGGGAGCATCATAAAAAGCAAAGAGGGATATATGTATCTTTTTGTCTCTTTAAAGAAAAAATCAGCTTGTCTTCAAAACAGCCCTCTGAGCTATGTAGTACTATTATTTTGTACATGAGAAAGGGAGATCTGAGAATTTGCTCAATTTCGTGCATCTTTACTTGACCTGGAACCTTGATTATGTGGTAGCAGGATTAGATTCAGGTAATCTATATGCCTCTGAACCAAATAAGAGAAAGAAGGAAAAATCTTAAAAGAGGGGGAGAAATCCTCATGTGCCTTCATCTCAAAATTGGACACTCCTTCTTTGGCCACTTACTTTGAAAAGATTCCTTTTTAAAAAGACTGCTGGAGGTAGAGGGAAAAAATGTGATTTAACCTAGGGCTTAGAATAAGTCCTGTGAATCTCTAAAACTTTGTTGGAGATGTCATACACTGGAAAGAACTATACTTAAAAGCTTCAGGCTTTTCTCTGATTTTCCTTTTATATGATTTGTGCACATAAAGTCATTATGCAGATGTTCTCTGCACTGAAAGACCACTTTGATAAACCTTGAAGTTTTTCAAAGATAAAGCAAATTTGAAAATAGAGAGATTCAAGAAAATGTGAACCCAAAACCTGAACAGTCCTCCATAATATTGTAAAAAGCTATTTTTATTTTAGTTAGCATTTCATCCCATTGTATTATGTTTCCCTTAGGAAAAATGTATTTTCCAAGTTAACATTTAGATTGACTAATCTCCAAAAAAGATTTACCATACTTGGATAATGGGCATGAATTCTTTTCCCGTAATTGGGGCAGAGGTCAAAAAGACCCAGGAGATTGAAGGTGTAGTGGCAATGTTTTCATTTGATCTTGAAAGAAATTTGCTTGAAATTTCTAAAGCTCAACTTTTAACTGTTTTGTAGAAGTATCACATATGGTGTTTTCCAGAATGAATACACCAGACTTTTCAAAATATACTGATGTTGTCTATTGTGATAATGTCAAGGAATGAAGGGAGGCAGATAATAAGGCCAAATTTCTGTGAGACCAAGCGGGAGTTGCTCTGAAAAGAATGGACTTCCCTGATGTCAATCACCCCTGGAAGAAGTTTGCCTTCCTTGAAAGAGTAAAAGCGTCCAGATATATTCACCTATTGTTAACAATTAAAAAACAGGACAAAATATATGAAACAATTGTTTTCCAACATTGTGCAACAGACAGTTCAGGGCTGTGATTTCTGAAAAAAGGTAAAGAAAGTGAGCATCACAGTTCCCCTGGCTTTATGCCTAGAGGCATTTTAAAACTATTGCACAGGGAGAAGGAATCCAAATATAGTCTAGAAGTCTTGTTGATTTGGAGATACAGGAATTGGAAATCAGAAATGGTAAGGTGGCTATAATTTTAAAGGCAAATTACTGAGAAAGGGACATATGCAGAAATACACGTATGTCTGTCCTTGAGTCTTTGACTAAATGCCAATCTCCACATGCAAGAGTGACACAAAGTTGGACAAAAAAAAATACTTCTGAGAAAAGAAAAGTTACTAGCATGGGAGGGCAGGGGATGCAAACCAAACGATTCCCCAATTTTTTTTTGAGATGGGGTCTCATTCTGTCACCCAAGCTGGAGTGCAGTGGCATGATCACGGCTCACTGCAGCCTCATACCCCCTGGCTCTGGTGATCCTCCCACCTCAGCCTTTCAAGTAGCTTGGACTATAGGCATGCATCACCATGCCCAGTTAATTTTTTGTATTTTTTATAGAGATAAGCCTTTGCCATGTTGCCTAGGCTGGTCTCCAACTACTGGGCTCAAGCAATCTGCCTATTTTGGCCTCCCAAAGTGCTAGGATTATAGGCATGAGCTGCCATGCCCAGCCATTTCCCAGAATTTATATAGGATTTGGAACCATGTAAATACCAAAGCCTCATGAAGCAACCTGAAAGATTGCATAGTTCATCGAAGACTCCTAAAGGAAAAGTTAGTCTAGACTCAATGAAATGGTTAAACTCAAGACTCAAAAGGATCAAATTGATATGCAAATTGTTTAAGTACCAGTGGCAATACAGTAAACATTATTTAAAGAAACATAACAAAATTAAGAATGCTACAAAATAAAATCACAACATCCAGGATCCAATTTAAAAAATCAGTAAGTATAGTAAGAAGCAGAGAAATTTAATAAATAGTCAGGATAAAAATGAGTCAAGAGACATCTGGTTTTTAGTCTGAAAGGTAAAGATCTTGAAAGTTGTCACTCCAATCCTCACAAAAAGAGAAAGATTGAGAAAGATTGAACAAACTGAAAATCAGCAACTCTTCTTAAATCCATCAGACAATTGATGCTACAGGACAAACCACTGGCCCCCAAATTAGAAGATCACAGCTTACTGCAGCAGAAGTCCAGGAGCAGAAACCTTAGTGGCAACCAGTATTGGGGAAGGAAAACTTAAACTGTAATTGATATATTGCTAGAGGCTCAGTATGAGTGAGTGTGAGAGTTAAAAACTCTAGAAAGATAGAGTAGTCTTGGGGAGAGGGACATACACCAATGTGAATTTTACTTCCGAGATCCCTACAAGTTCTCCAAATGAATATTAGAAAAAAGTATCCTTGTGTTTCAGCAGGAGGAAGGAAAAAGTAAACATTTTGGAATATGCTCCAAGAATTTTGTTTTTCTTAACAAGCTCTGCCTTCATGAGAAAGTATTTTACCACCATCTAGCTAACTGGGGTTTTACTAGGGCCTAACTGACCCAAGAGAAAGGAAACACCCAGTCCCTACTGGCCTTCCCATTTCACCAAAGAGTGAAACAAAACAAAACATTATTAAAAAGCATTTGTGAATGTCACAGCTTGGGGATACAAGCAAACTAAAAAAATGAGACCAAATTATAGGATGATAGAATACTTTACCTCTCACCACATGTTATAAACACATTAATAGGACTTTTGTATAATAAATGTTTAATGTAACTATGTCTCAGACCTTATTTAAGAAGAAATCTCAAAACAATAGGGAGACAAAAATAGTCCACCAGAGACAATTTTTGCACCTGACATCTACAGCTATAGCAAACAATAAACACAGCCTCAGCCCTAGCCATATAAACATAAAGCCTTACATCAAATGCCTACTTAATTCAGTTTGTTTTAGCCAATACATCATATCTGGCTTTTAGTATATACAAGATATACTAAAAGACAAAAAAAAAAAAAAAAAAACATTTGAGCTAGCATTGGAACACGATTGAGATGTGGTAGAGGTGTTCACATTATCAAACAAGTAATTTAAAATACCTATGATTAGGGTCAGGCATGGTGGCTCATGCCTGTCTGCCTGTAATCCCAGCACTTTGGGAGGCTGAGGCAGGTGAATCATTTTAGGTCAGGAGTTCAAGACCAGCCTGGCCAACATAGTGAAACCCTGCCTCTACTGGAAATACAAAAAATTAACTGGGTGTTGTGGCTGGTGGCTGTAATCCAAGCTACTCGGGAGGCTGAGGCAGGAGAATCTCTTGAACTCAGGGGCTGAGGTTGCAATGAGCCAAGATCATGCCATTGCACTCCAGCTGGGACAACAAGAGCTAAACTCCATCTAATATATATATACATATATATTTATATATATGTATATATATATATATATATATATATGCTTGTAACCTGGGGCAATTTGTCAACCCTCCTCACTGGCCGTCTGGAAACAAATTTGGCGCTGCTGGGGAGTCAGACTGACCCTTTGGGTGTGGGTTACATAAGAGCTGGGTGGGGCCTATGATGACCGATTTTCCCTCACTTTCCTGGTGACCTGTGTGATTCAGCAGAGGCAGCTACAATTCCCCTGGGAACCACTCCACTGGCCTGGGGACCACAGCCCATTCCCCACAGCAATCGCAGCAAGTCCCACTTGAGGAGAGCCTGAGCTCAGACATGCCTAACCCAGCCCCAACCTAATGGTGTTTCTGTATTTGCCCTCTATTGCTACTAGCTGAAGGCAAAGGACATAATCCATTGGGAGCTCTATGGCCTTGCCTACCACCTGAGAAACCTGAATACTTATCCAAAGGCCACCTAGGGCAAACTTGTATCCTCCCTATACAACTGCAGCTGATGTACTCTTGAAAGTGTCACCTCCTGGCTGGAGGCAAGCCAACATAAAACCAGTGTACTTAACAAAAATGCAACCAAGGACCTTCACAGAGTTCACTTTACTCCCCTACTACACTCCAGAGCAGGTTCTGGTATCAACGGCTGAGAGATCTGAAGATGGATCACATCACAGAACTCTTTGCAGACACTCCCCAGTACCAGCCCAGAGCCCAGTAGCTATAATGGGTGGCTAGATCCAGAAGAGGAAAAAAAATCACTGGAGTTCGGCTCTCAGGAAGCCCACCCCAAGGGGAAAAAAGAAAGCACCACATCAAGAGAGTACCCCATGGGACAAAATAGGGGAGGGACGGTGGGGGGTGGGGAGTTGGGGAGAGATAGCAAGGGGAGAGATGCCCGATGTAGGTGATGGGGAGGAAGACAGCAAATCACACTGCCATGTGTGTACCTATGCAACAATCTTGCATGTTCTTCACATGTACCCCAAAACCTAAAATGCAATAAAATAAAAAAATAAAATAAAATAAAAAAAGAATCTGAACAGCAGCCCTTGAGTCTCAGATCTTCCCTCTGACATAGTCTACCCAAATGAGAACATATGAAATACACAATCCTGGTAATATGACCAAACAAAAGGTTCTTTAACAACCCCACAAGATCACACTAGTTCGCCAGCATTGAATCCAAACCAAGACAAAATCTCTGAATTGCCTGAAAAAGTTTTCAGAAGATTGCCTATTAAGCTAATCAAGGAAGCACCCAAGAAAGGTAAACTCCAACTTAAAGAAATTAAAAAAAAACACACAAAACAGAGGATATAAATAGAGAAATCTCCAGTGAAATAGATAAATAAAAACAATCACAACTTCTGGAAATGAAGAACACATTTACAGAATTGGAAAATGCACTCAAAATCTCAGAAATAGAACTGAACAAGTAGAAAAAAGAACATCAGAGCTCAGAAACAAGGCTTTCAAATTAACCCAACCTGATGAAGACAAAGAGAAAGAATTTTAAAAAATAAAGCCTCCAAGTAGTTTGGGATTATGTTAAGTGACCAAACCTAAGAATAATCAGTGTTCTTGAGAAAGAAGAGAAATCTAAAACTTGCTAGGATCTGGACATCTAAATACAAGAAGCTTAAAGAACACTTGGGAAATTCATCACAAAAGGATCATTACCTAGGCACATAGTCATCAAATTATCTAAAGTCAAGATGAAGGAAAGAATTATGAGAGATGTGAGGTAAAAGCATGAGGTAGCATATAAAGGAAAATCTACCAGATTAACAGCAGATTTCTCAGCAGAAAGTCTACAAGCTAGAAGGTATTAGGGTCTTATCTTTAGGCTCCTTAAACAAAGCAATTATTAGCCAAAAATTTTGTATCCATGAAGCTAATCTTCATAAATCAAGGAAAGTTACAGTTTTTTTTAGACAAATAAAAGCTGAGAGTATTTATCTTTACTAAGCCAGCACAGTAAGAACTGCTAAAAGGAGCTCTAAAGCCTGAACCAAATCCTGAAAATACACCAAAACAGAGTATTCCTAAATCTCACAAGACTTATAAAACAACAACACAATAATAAAATTAAAATTAAAAACAAGGTATTTAGGTAACCAATAGACCAATAAATAGAATAGTATCTCACATCTCAATACTAACGTTGAATGTAAATGGCCTAAGTGCTTCACTTAAAAGATACAAAATGGCAGAATAGATAAGAATTACTCAACCAAGTTCCTGTTGTGTCCAGGAAACTCACCTAACAAATTAGGACTCACATAAACTTAAGTTAAAGGGATGGAAAAAGATACTCCATGCAAATGGACACCAAAAGAAAACTGGAGTAGCTATTCTTATGTCAGACAAAAAACTTTAAAGTAACAGCAGTTAAAAAGGACAAAGAGGGACATTATGTAATGATAAAATGATTAGTCCAACAGAAAAATATAATCCTAAATATATATGCACCTGATACTGGAGCACCAAAATTTATACAGCAGTTACTGCTAGACCTAAGAAATGAGATAGACAGCAACACAATAATAGTGGGGGACTTCAATACTCCACTGACAGCACCAGACAGGACATCAAGACAGAAAGTCAATTAAAAAAAATGGACATAAACTATACCCTGGAACAAATGAATTTAACAGAGATATACAAAACTTTCTACTCAACGACTGCAGAATATACATTCTATTAATTAGAACAAGATAGATCATATGATAGGCCACAAAACAAGTCTCAACAAGTTTTAAGAAAACTGAAATTACAGCAAGTACTCAATTAGACCACAGTAGAATAAAATTGGAATTAACTCCAAAAGGAACACTCGAAACCATGCAAATACATGGAAATTAAATAATCTGCTTCTGAATGATCATTGGATCAACAAACAAATCAAGATGAAAAAAATTTCCTTCCCCTAAATGATAATACCGACATAACCTATAGAAACCTCTGAGATACAGTAAAAGTGGTGCTAAGAGCATCAAATACCTACATCAAAAAGTCTGAAAGAGCACAAATAGAGAATTGAAGCATCAAATTCTTTTTAGACTAAAGTTAGCATTAACAACCAGCTGGTGTTAATTTCTGCTTACACTTAGAACACTCAGAAACTGTATAATTTGTGTGATCCTTGTTAGTTTAGCAGCATTTTGTCCTAGCTGAAACATGATAATGAGATTGAAAAAGATTTTTTAAAAGAAGCTCAGTGGTTAAAAGTCAGCTTACTTAAAATGCTAACATAACAAGATGCATGTGTATGTATGCATGTGTGCATGTTTGTATTTAAAAGGCCTTCATGTTTTTGATTTTGTTTGTTTTTGTTTTTAGTTTGTTTCTGAGTTGGCTGAATTCTGTTTTCACCTGATTTTTTGACTAAAATAGTTATTGCAACAGAAGCTACTCTTGAGTTTTGAAGAAAGAATGTAGTTTAGACACTCAAAAATGTCTTCATTTAAAAAAATTTTTTTTAAGTGCACTGTAAAAGAAAGCATCTCCCTCTAGCACAACCAAATCTTTTCTCTTTGTACCTAGGATGTAAATTTTGCTGTTTGTTTTTCATCTGAGTTGTTTCCTTTAATGCAAATTTACTGCTATTTAGCTGAAAACTGCTTAGGATGTAAAACAGGTTATCAAGAATCTGAAACTCTAAGATAGAAAAAAAAGTGGGAGTTCTCTCTGAAGCTATAAAATGTACTTCTATTGGCATGCCTAATATGTCTATGTATTTTATGCTGTGTACACAATGTTTCATTACTAAAATATAAAGAGCTCTAATTGTCTTTTTTTTTTTTTTAAAAAAAAAAGCATTTAAATCAGATACCAAAAAAGTAAAGACTAGTCAAATGCCTTTTCAAGTTTATATAACTTAAGTAAAATCTTTAATAAATAAGCTAGTTTTAAAATTATTAATAAATTAATATTATAAATGTCTTAAGAATTGCCAGCATATGTTTTTGTTTGTATTTATTAATAAAGCAATTTCATACTTGTCCCTGTCAAATATTATAAGGTGTCAAAATTTTGCACAGGGGTTACAAAATTATAAACCCAGCCTAAAACAGAATGATCTTTGCTTGTGTAATTTTTAATAAATAAGACATTAATACTGGTTTAATGAAAATAGTTCCATCTAAAATTTAGTAAGATTACCATAACTTCTAATCTTGTGGCTTTAGGCAGTCTAGTCCACAGGAAATTAGGAATTTTTTTTGGGAAAGAACTGTTATTATCTTTGTTTCAAAGCTAATCTATAATCTAAGCTCTTCCCAAAATTAGTTCAGCCTATGCCCAGGAATAAAGAACAGCTTAAAGGTTAACAGCAAAATGAAGTCAGCTAAGTCAAATCTTTTTTCATCATTTCAGTTATAATTTTGCATTGGTTGTTTCATAACTTTAAATCATGAATATCACAGTTTTCATAAATAGTCTAAGTAAACAATTAAAATAATTTGGTAAATGTAATGAGATAAATGCTTGTAGATAAGCTGGTCATAATTAAGAATACAAAGTTAAATAATAGATGTTTTATTATTTGGATATTTTCCAATAAATATACATTGTAGGAAAACATTCTTGCTAAAAAGTGTGTGTCCTTTTTAAAGAAAAAGGTGAATAAGTTTTGTCAAATTCAAAGATTATTTTAAGATTATATATAAAACAAGATAAAAGGAACCAGAAAATAAAAAGACATGTAAAGAAAGTTATAAAAATAAAGAGGTATTTTTTGTGGTAAAAGAACTTAAAGAGAAATAATTTTATATAAGAAAGAATCTTGTATAGTAAATTTAGTCCTAAAATAAAACGATTGTTTAAGAAAGAGGGATGATCAGGACAAACAAGAAAGTCTCAGCATGTCATGAATGGTTGGTGTACATCACAATAAGAGTATTTATATTAAAAAAAAACTTGATCAAGTTGTCATATTATTATTAAGTTTTGGCTTGCTTAAAAAAACTGATGTTAAAAAATTTTTAATTAAGGTTATTACATCTGTGTATCTCCATGTATGTTCTTTTAAAGTCCTTATGACTTTGAGTTACAGAGTTTTGACTCCTGTGTCTAAAAAGGACACCAAGTGCTGCAAAGATGTAAATACTGACAGCAATTAAAGCCTCATCTTCAGGCCCCATAGAAGATGCCAATCAAAATAAACTGCATTCTTGAGACACAGGGCAAGAAGTTAAAGCTATTCAACTCATCAAGGCCCAGGGACTATTGTGGAAGAGGTGGATGTATAAGATTTTAAGGACCAATTTTGAGATAAAATAAGTTCAATTTCTCTACAAATTAATCACTAATGTCAAGGGCACATTGATACAAGGCTGGCATATGGACCCTGTATCAGAGTAATGAGATTTTCTTGAAGCATTAACTAACTCCTTAATAAAGGTTATAAAAGGCTTCTGGAAGTTGTTTCTTATGGTCAAAATTAAAATTTTATATATTAGTTATAAAATTTTGAAAAACAAATTTAGTTGACTGTTTCTATCAGGACTTACTGTTTGGAAAATAAGTCTGCTTTCTCAAAAAATAAAGGTTCTCCCCTCTTTTTTTTTTTTTTTTTTTGAAAATTTTGAGTTATCACTTTGGTTAAATGAATGACTTATTTTACAGTGACCTCTAATCCTATATCTGATGTAATTAATCCTTTAAGATATTTGGTTCCCTAAAGTCCAATAAATAACATAATTTGGCTTATTTGGCATAAAAATTATACTGGAAGCACTGTCAAATATGAAATGGTGCTGGGTTTTCTTTAGGCTGTATTTTATAAATGGTATTGGTATGTGTTCCAAAATTATGGAAAACTCCTAAAATTCTGATATAATTTAGGGTACATTATCAGTAATATTAGTTATGTTAAAATTATTGTGTGCTATAGAGATAACAAATTTCCTTGTCAATTGTGTCTTAGACTATAACTGCCCTAAAACTTTTTGTCATCCACAGACAATTGTCTTGTTTTGGTTCTCTTTAGAAGGTGGTTTTCATAATCAGCTATAAAACTCTAACAGGTGCTCTTGAATGCAGGTTTCTGATAACTGTGAGATTGTGACATCAAAAGAGAGAAAAACTTTTCAGGACTCATGGGAAGTTAAAATGTTCATGTGTATCAAGCAGAACAGGAATTAACTGCCTTTACTGAACTAATCTTTTTGACTTTTTGCTTAAAATGTTTGCTGATTCTTTGTTTTGTTTTTCAGAGTCTTAACATTTTTCTTTCAAGCTATTGACAGCTTTTAATATATTCCTATGAACGAAATTTAGAGAATATTTCTCTCTAGCTGATTTCTCCAGAATTTGAAAACTATTTGTGAATATTTTTAACTTACGGCAATACTTTTATTTGCATAATTGCAATAAGAATCTGTTTTCATTTGTAACAGAACACAATTGGAGAAACTGGTTATTTTACTTAGGCTTTGCCTGGAATGATGTGCTTTCCTTTAAAGAATCAAACTTGACTTATGGAGCCAATAAAGCCCTTGAAAAAACTGGCCTCATTTTTTGGGAACAGTCCATGTACAGGGTTTCTAAACTGTGGTAAATAAAGAATGTCACTTTCTGACAGGCCCAGAAGCCCCAGGTTTATCTTGAGGAGGCAAAATTCACCCAACTCATGGGTATTTGATGACACAAATCCATGGCTGGGCTTGCCTTTAAAAACTATTATCTGAGATTTTAAAAGTTCCACCAAAGCCAATTTAAGAGCCTATATAAAATAGTAATTATTTTTGCTGTACTGTATACAAATATTTAGGCCTAGTATAATAAAGCCAGTCCTACCATGATTTTTTTTAATAAAAATGGGAAACTGAAGAAAGAAAAATTGTTTTAAAACTATAGTACACCGGTTGTTAGAGTCTAGTCTCACCTAATATTTTTTTAATTGTTGTTATTTTCTGCAGTTTGAACCAAATTCTAATTTTTCTTGGCTACATGTCTTCAAAATAATGTTTTCAAATTTTTTCCTTCTTTTTTTTTTAAATTTTTCCTAATTTGGAGTCACTGAAAACTAAGTTATGCTTTCTTAAAGCCCTCCACACTGAAGCCAGACAATTTAAATTTCTGAAGAAAATAACAACACCATATTTACATACTTGAGCCACGTTCATACCTGCCTACTAATGTAGGGACTACAGAGTACTGTGACCTGTATCAGTTTTTCCAGGATTGTTCTTTTGTTTGTTGTTGTTTCTTTCTCCCTTTCTTCCCCCTATTTTCTCTTCACAGGACATGAGACCTCACAACATGCTAAAAATGAGCTTTTAGGACCTACCCATCTAAAAATAAATAGTTCTAACCATGAGAGATCAGATGAAACCTGAGACCAGAGACTCATTTTCATGTTAAATGCTTTCTCCAAAAGATTTTTAAAAAGAAAAAGAGGAAAATATGAAAGGAAAATATTTTGGGTCTTCATAATCACTAGGTTAAAAGGAAAACTCAAGTGGGAAGCTGCTTAGGGCAAACCTGCCTCCCATTCTGTTTAAAGTTATCTGTCTGTTCACTGAGATAAATGCATATCTGATTGCCTCCTTTGGAAAGGTTAATCAGAACTCAAAATAATGCAACCCTTTGTCTCTCAACTATCTGAGACCTGGAAGCTCCCTCCCCACTCTGACTGTTTCTGTCTTTGCTTCAAGTTGTCCCACCTTTCCAACCAATGTACTTCTTACATATATTGATTGATGTCTCATGTTTCCATAGAATGTATAAAACCAAGCTGTGCCCCAACAACCTTGGGTACATGTTGTCAGGACTTCCTGAGGCTGTGTCACAGATGTATCCTCAACCTTGGCAAAATAAACTTTCTAAATTAACTAAGATCTGTCTCAGATTTTCTGGGTTTGCAACTTTAAGATTAAAACCATCAGCAAAATTGGCATAGAAGGGACATAACTTAAAGTAATAAAAAGCATCTGTGACAAACCCACAGCCAACATTTTACTGAATGGGGAAAAGTTGAAAGCATTCCCCCTGAGAACTGGAACAAGACAAGGATGATCACTCTCACCAGTTATATTCAACATAGTACTGGAAATCCTAGCCACAGCAATCAGACAAGAGAAAGAAATAAAGGGCATCCAAATTAGTAATGAGGAAGTCAAACTGTGGCTGTTTGCCAATGACATGATTGTATACGTAGAAAGCTTTAAAGACACACCCAAAAAGCTCCTAGAACTGGTAAATGAATTCAACAAAGCTTCAGGACACAAAATTAACGTACGCAAATAAGTAGTGCTGTTATACACCAACAGAAACCAGGCTGAGAATCAAATCAGGAACTCAACCCCTTTTATAATAGCAAAAAACAAACAAACAAACAAAAACCAAAACCTTAGGAATATACTTAACCAAGTAGGTGAAAGACCTCTATAAGGAAAACTACAAAACACTGCTGAAAGAAATTATAGGTGACAGAAACAAATAGAGACACATACCATGGTCATGGATAAGTAGAATCAGTACTGTGAAGATGACCATACAGCCAACAGCAATCTACAAATTCAATGCAATTCCCATCAAAATACCACCCTCACAGAACTAGAAAAAAACAAACCTATAATTCATATGAAATTCATATGAAACCAAAAAGAGCCTACATAGCCAAATCAAGACTAAGCAAAGAACAAATCTGGAGGCATCATATTACCTAATTTCAAACTATACTATAAGACCACAGTCACCAAAACATCATGGCACTGGTATAAAAATAGGCATATAGATCACTAGAACAGAATCAAGAACCCATAAATAAAGCCAAATACTTAGAGTCAATTGATCTTCAACAAAGCAAACAAAAATGTAAATGATGAAAGGGCACCCTGTTCAACATATGGTGCTAAGATAATTGACAAGCCACATGTAGAAGAATGAAACTGGATCCTCATCTCTTACCTTATACAAAAATTCAACTCAAGATGGATCAAAGACTTTACATCTCTAAGACCTGAATCCATAAAAATTCTGGAAGATAACATTGGAAAACCCTTCTAGACATTGGCTTAGGCAAAGACTTCAAGAACAAGAACCCAAAGCAAATGCAACAAAAACAAATATAAATAGATGGGACTTAATTAAACTAGAAAGCTTCTTAACAGCAAAAGGAACAATCAGCAGAGTAAATAGACAATCTACAGAGTAGGAGAAAATCTTCTCAATCTATACATCTGACAAAGGACTAATATCCAGAATCTTAAAGAACTCAAAAAAGTAAGCAGGAAAAAAAATCCTATCAAAAAGTGGACTAAGGACATGAATAGACAATTCTCAAAAGAAGATATACAAATGGCCAGTGAACATGATATAAATGCCCAACATCACTAATGATCAGGGAAATGCAAATCAAAACCACAATGCAATACCACCTTACTCCTGCAAGAATGGCCATAATCAAAAAATAAAAATAAAAAAATAGATGTTGGCATGGATGTGGTGAAAAGGAAACACTTCTACACTGTTGGTGGGAATGTCAACTAGTATAAC
This sequence comes from Cebus imitator, assembly GCF_001604975.1. NCBI lineage: Eukaryota > Metazoa > Chordata > Mammalia > Primates > Cebidae > Cebus > Cebus imitator. The sequence goes on from NW_016107457.1 coordinate 3,519,552, forward strand.
CACTATCGAAAATTAAAGAACTAAAAGTAGATATACCATTTGAACCAGCAACTTGTCTCCTGGGTATCTACCCAGAGGAAAGGAAGTCATTATAGAAAAAAGATACTTGCACAAGCACATTTATAGCAGCACAATTTGCAATTGCAAAAACATGGAACCAGCCCAAATGCCAATAAACCAATGAGTGCATAAAGAAATTGTGATATATATATTTTACACCATGGAATACTACTCATCCATAAAAAGGAATAAAATAATGACATTTGCAGCAAGCTGCAAATATGAATTGGAGACCATTGTTCTAAGTGAAGTAACTCAGGAACAGAAAACCAAACATTGTATATTCTCACTCATAAGTGAAAGCTAAGCTATGAGGGTATAAAGGCATAAGAATGATACTATGGCCTCTGGGGACTCAGGGAAAAGGATTGGGAGGGGGTGAAGAATAAAATACTAAATATTGGGTACAGCGTACACTGCTTGGGTGATGGGTACACCAAAATCTCAGAAATCACCACTAAAGAACTTATTCATGTAACCAAACACCACCTGTTTCCCAAAAACCTATTGAAATAAAAAAAATGCAGACTGAAATATTTATGGATAAGATTGCAAAATGTCGATAGTCATGGACATTGGATGACAGATATGTGAGGAAGGGTCTTTATACTAATTTTCTCTAGTTTTGTATAGCTTAAAATTTCCGTAATACAAACTTTTGTTTTATTGGGAAGCAATGAATGGGGGTGGTGATTAGTGATGTAGTTTTGATATTTGTCCTTGCAAATATCTCATGTTGAAATGTAATCCCCAATGCTGGAAGTGGGTCCTGATGGGAGGTGTTTGGATTGTGGGAGCAGATCCCTCATGGGTTGATGCTGTCTTTGCAATAGTGAGTTCTTGCAAGAACTGGTTGTTTATAAGTGTGTGGCACCTCTCATCCCACTCACTCTCTCTTGCTCCTGCTCTGGCCATGTGATGTGTCTGTTCCCACTTGGCCTTCTTACGTGAGTAAAAGATCCCTGAGGACTCCCCAGAAGAAGATACTGGCATTATGCTTTCTGTACAGCCTGCAGAACTGTGAGCCAATTAAGCCCCTTTTCTTGTATTACCCATTCTCTGGTATTTCTTCATAGCAATGCAAGAATGGCCTAACACATGGGTTATGCAAGGGATATTGCAAGACCAAATAGGGAGATGACTAAAAAGGTAACATTGAATCACATGCTTTAAGAATGTAGGGGATGGAGCTTTGTGGATCTCTGGAGAAAGAGAATCAGGCAGAAGTAGGAACTAATGCAAAGTCCTGAGGGAGTATGGAAAGGGAAGACTTGTCTCAAAAGAAGCCTGAGCAAAGCTATAAATAAGAGATGAAAATATGATGAAAGCTAGCTTCTCCTCAGCTTAATCAATATTAATCATTTACATTATTTTGTCTTATATAACAGAACACTTTTGTATATAACATGATGCTACCCTCTGAGAAAATCCCGTAAAATACCTTAGATCCAGTCTCCAGTGTTCAAGTAAAGCAGGAAGAAAGGGTGGCTATTGGGATTTCTCTCTCTCCCTCTCTCTCTCTCTCTCTCTCTCTCTTTCTCGGCGTGTGTGTGTGAGAGAGAGAGGGGGGAAAAAAACTTTTGTTCAGCATGCTAGATACTGCAGAAGAAAAGATCGATGAATGTGAATAGATAGCAACAGAAATTATCCAAAATAAAGCAAAAAAAAAAGAAAGAATGAAAACAGTAAATAGAGCTTCAAAACCCCTACGAGTCAGCGATAAATGGTCTAATTGTACAGTCCCAGAAGTAGAGAAAAGAGGAAACAGAAAAATAATGGTACAAATATAATTTATTTGATAAAACCTATAAATCCATGGATTCAAGAAGCTAAATAAATAATATCTAGGACATACATGCACCCTAAAGCACATAATCAAATTGCTGAATATCAGTAATAAAGAGATAGGTTGAAAGCAGCAAAAGAACAGAGAAGCATTATATAAAATGAGCAGTGGTAAGAATTATCACTGAGTTTTTGTGAGAAACAATGTAAGCCTAGGTCAATGGGATGACACCTTTAAAGTACCAAAAGGAAATACACAACCACTCTAGAATTCTGTATCCAGAAAAAATATTCTTCATAATTAAAGTATAATGAAAATTTTTCCAGAAAAAAAAAGCTTAGAGAATTTATTGCCAGAAAATTTGTGCTATAAGAAATGTTAAAGAATGTTCTTCAGGCTGAAAGAAAATACCAGACGAAATGCAGATCTATACAAAGGCATAAAGAACGTTGAAAGTGACAAATACGTGAGTATATATAAAAGTTTTTTTTCTCATTTAAAATTTATAAGGATATTTGCCATGTATAGTAAACAACAACAATGTACTGTGGTATTTCTAATGCATACAGAAGTGAAATGTTTGACAACGATGCAGAGGATACAACGGGGAATTAAGAGTATAGTCATTTAAGGTTTTTACATTACTTATATTAGTAGTATGATATGTGAATATAGATTGTGACAAGCTAAAGATGCAAGTTAGACAATAGAGCAAGCCTAAAAAATTAAAATGTAGGGCTAATAATCCCCAAGAGAAGATAAAACCGTCAAACATAATCTGAAAGGGGGCACAGAAAGGGGGAGAAGATACGAAGAACACAAGAGGTAAATGTAAAGCAAATCCAAGATGGCAATTTCAAACCAAACATTGATAATTAATCCAATTTAATATTTTAAATATTTCACTCGAAAGAGATTGTCAGACTGGCTAAAAGTTGGACTTCAAGTATATGCTGTTTATAAGAAACTAACTTTATACAGAAAGAGATAGGATAAAAGTGAAAGAATAGAAAAAAATATATAAACCCTATGAGAAAGAGGGAAGTAGCTATATTAGTATCAGACAAGGAAGACTTTAAAACAATAAAAATTACCATGGATAAAGAGGGTGGTTTTAGAACAATAAATAGAAAACAGTCTGAAATGTGCATAAATCTAATAACATATACAAAACACATGGAACAAAAATTGATAAAACCAAAAAGCCAAATAGACAAATACACAGTAATAGTAATGGATTTCAAAACTCCATTTTAATTATTAGAACAAGTAGACAGAAAAATCAACAGAAATTTAGATGATGCTACTTTACCCACTTGAAATACACAACATAGATGAGACACTTTATCCAACAACAGCACAACTCACATTCTGTGAACGTGCACATGGAGCATTCACCAAGATCGTCTCTCTTCTGAACTGTGAAACAAACCTTAACTAATTTTTAAAAATTGAAATCTGATTATAATGAAATTATACTAGAAATCAATAACAAAAAGATACCTGGGAAATCTCCCAATACCTGAAAGTTAAATTACATATTGCTAACTAACTTACAGATGAAGGGGAAAAAAATCACAAGGAAAATTATTAAATATTCATAACTGAATGAGAATACAACATATCAAAATTTGTACGATACAGCTAATAGGTTAGCTACAGAGAAATTTGTAGCTTTAAACACATTAGAAAAATGAATACATTCTAAAATCAATGACCTAAGCTGCTACTTTAAAAAGGTAGAAAAAAATAACAAAGGAAACCCAGTAAGTAGAAAGAAGAAAATAGTAAAAAGAAAAGAAGAAATCAGCGAGTTCCCAGTGGAAGACTTTTGTGGATTCTGAAAATAGCTGTACTTATATTGCATGGAAATTTTTTTTCTGTTGCCATTTGTTTCTGGTCTCTCCTGTTTTCAACACATATTAAGAGCTATGGTTTGGCCTCTGCAGTCATGGGGAGCTAAATGATTTCAAGATGGCAGGAGGAGATATTCAAAGGAACACATCAGTGAAGTATAGCCAAACAGCTTAAGTGGCAAGCCACAATTTAGGTAGGTGTGAGAATCATAAACATTTCCTGGAGATTTCTAGAAATATGTGGACAAGAAAACCTGGGAAAACATTGGACTCTCTGTACTCAGGTCGGTTCAGGACTCTGAGATTTAAGAATTAATGAAACATTGACTGGTAGCTTAGTAAAGTGTATGGAATATTTTGGATCAATAATTTTTGTAAAGCTATTTTCTCTATGGTTAGGAATGGGCATCATAAGAAGTTTACACTGTGAGGAAACACTTAGGATTAATTTAGTATTGATTTAGGAGGAGAGCTGACTGGCTAGACATCAGAGTTTAGGGGAAAGCTGCAAGGAAGGCGTGGGGTGTCTCAGCCAGATACTGCCATCCAGAACCTGTTTTGTAGGCCATGGTCACTTTTAAATAGTGGGATGTTCCATTGGAACCATGGGCCTTCTGACTTCTAGTACAAGATCTTTCTCATATATGATTTATTTTAGTATGGATTAACAGTGTGCAGTAAATTTATTGGGAAGTCAGTTCTATTAAACAAATATTTATTAAATACTTTAAGCCTCGGAATGAATAAGAGAGGAAGACTCCTGGCTTGCATGGGGTATACCTTCTAATGGGAGGGAAGATTGAAAACAGGTACCTGAAGAAGTAAATATATAAGATGTCAGTGTTGTCAAGAAGAAAAAGGCGATATGATCAAGCGACCGGTAGAGAAATAGGAGCAAAGTTAGGTAAGGTGATTAGGGAAGAAGTGGTGTTGGAGGGGAGAATGAATGAGGAGAAGGCAACCAGCCATGTGAAGATGAGAACCTTCCAGGCAGAGAACAGGCAAGCCTCAGGCTGGAATATTTTGTTTGAAGTGGGATGTTGTCTAGGAGCTATTGCCATGAATGGCAAAGGAGATCTGCCTGGAACTCAGGAGACTTATGTTTGGTCCTCCTTCTATGATTCTCTAACTATGGACTGCAACTTTTCTCACCTGTTAAATGGTGCATATCAATTCCTCTTCTATTTCCAAAACTTACAGGACAGCCAGAAACATTGGACAGAATCACTTATGCGAAAGAAAGATGGAAACCTGAAAAGCATCCTCCAGCTAGAGAAAGGTTAAGATTAAGAAAGCCCATTGAGAGTTGGAGGGCTGCCCTATGCCCACAGAGGCCAAGGGAGCACCAGTAAAGCTTTCTTCATCCTGGATCATTTGCTTATAAGTGCTTGCAAAGCAATAAAAAGGAATGGTTTGTTCTCTTCTCCAGGATTAGGGTTAGCTTAGGATAGCAGGTTAATACCCCCTGAAAGAAAAATGCTGGAGCAGAGTGTAATGTGTTCCAATGCTTCAGTATTCCTCAAAGCAGTAGAGTGTAACAGACATTCTCATATGGCAATATAGTTTAACCCCAAACCATGCTGTGCCTAGGTTTTACCCAGCCCCAGAACTGTGTTCTACTTAAAATGGGGCAAATACTTTAGGAATATGTTCACAATTGTTTCCTTTAGGCAAAAGCCAATAAATGCATTGCGGGGGGGTTAAAAAGCTTTTCTCTTGTTTATGAGAAAAAAAATAATTGAATTTGAGTTTAAGACCTCAGTTTGGGGATTTCAAAGATTGGTTCCAGTCCCACTGAATTTGCAGTGACAGAGAGAGAGCACACACATATGCGTGCACACATACACACACTATGGCATTTTGAGGATGCCAGCCTATTATTCACCCAGAATGATTCCAGCTAAATGAAGAGAACAGGAAGGAAACCGTTTCCAGAAGATACAGGTACACCAAAAGGAATCCACCACTTTGGGGAAATTGAAGAAAGGTTAGTGAAATTACACAGACGGTCTACAACACTCTTCATGAATAACACATGAACAAACTAAAAATAAGACAGCCCTCCGTAATGATGTGTATTTATGAGGCAATGGAACACGTAAATAGATCGCTTATTGAGGACATCTTAGGCTGTTTGAATGGCTATCTCATTAAGGGAAGATTTGGTATCCGTAGATACAGAGATGGGGGTGGAGCTCCCATTGAATTATATAATTTATGTGTGACACTTAATGTAGCATATTTAAATCTTTTAGAAGGACTGCAGCAATTCTATCTCATCATCATCTCTGAAATGACTGAGGGCCAGTACACCCAGTTAGACAGGTGACAGGCAGCATTAGAGGAGTGAGACAAGCTGAGCTGTAAAACTTCCCTTTGCCTCCTGTCTTTCAAGGTCTCATGCCTATTGAGGTAGAGGTTGCAGATCTGTAGCCCGGCCTCTGGTGAGAATTTCAGTTGCTGTTGACCCCTCTACACTCCTGGTTTGAAGAGCAAGATTAGTAACCAACATTTTAAAATTAGCATATCACTGGAATTTCCAACTTCTCTTGATTGAAATAGAAAGACCCAACAACATCAGGCTTGTGTTTTTGCATGGCTATAATTAGTTGGAGTTGAGTAGCAACTCCCATGTGAAACTGGACATGTAGTTTTTGTTTCCGTAGGTTCTCAACTAGTTTACTTCATTTATGCGCTTTTCATTTGCATTTGTAACCTTTGATTCAGAGACATCTATGCATGCCTGTCCGTTTACCACAACTCATGTTGCTTTATGGGGAAGTGTGGGGAGGTAAGGTAATCCCAAAGTGCTGAGACTACACCACCATGTTTGTTCAGAAAAATATTAAATCAATTTTACAAATATTAATTTAATATCTATGAATCACTGTGCAAGGCATATGGGAGGGAGCCCACGTGGGAATCGGGGCATAAGAAACAAAATACACGGTTCTTACTCCCAAAAATTCTAGAAGCTGCCATTAATATTTATTTAACAAGTAGTGAATTTAAAATGAAAACGTAGTAAAAGATATAAACAATTTGCAATCACTTGCTACATTAGAGAAAAAAGAAAATTACATACTATCAGATTTCATCATGAAAGCTGTTTTCTGTGGATAAACAAAGATAATAAGAAAATGGTGAATACTGTCAGTTTTCTGAAGGAAACTTTTGAGCAATGTAAACAGGTTGATAGTACTTGTTCCCTTGGAATCACTCTTAGGTATTTTTAAAATAGTTTGAACCATTATATTCTTTTTCAGTATTTCCTTTTAGAGGTCTGAAAAGGGTGGAGTGGAGGCAGAAGGCAGGAGTAAGTGGGGAAATAGGAGAAAATGGTAAAAAGAGAGAATGATGAGAAAGGTTTAAAAAGGATAGCATATTTGTTAAAAGTAGATGTTTGAGTTGAAACTAATTGACATTAAAGAGAAATGAGGGAGAGAAAAAGAGAGAGAGAGAGAGAGAGAGAGAGCACAGCTGCTTATGTATCATGCTCCAAACATTCTTCATTTGAATATAGTTGAAAATGCCATAGACATTACTCTCATCAAGGTCAACAATATCTTCAGTTGGTGCATCCAAAGAACAATTCTCAGTTCTTATCTGATTTCTCAGAGCCATTTGAAGTGGATGATCCCCCGCATTCTTCTAGAATTACTTTGGCTTTCGGGACACCACATGTTGATGGGTTTCCCAACTTACTGGCTACTCCTTGTCCATTTCTTCTGCTCATGTCCCCAGTCTCAGTGCTAGGGGACCCCAAAGACTCATTGCTTGGGCTCCTTTGCTTCTCCACAGATCCTTGGTGATCTCATTGCCTCATGGTTATAAATACCACCTGTATGATAACAAACCTCAGCCTTGAACTTCAGACTTGTGGATCCACAACATACTCAACATACACAGAAATAAATTTCTCATCTCTTTTCTCAAAGCAGCTTCTCCCTCAGTTTTTTCAATCTCAAGTAATGAAAACTCCATTTACTCTGGTGTAGGCCCAAACTTTAGAATCATCCTTCACTTATTTGTTTCTCTCATCTCACATGTAATCTGAAAATTATTTATGACTTTAAAAATCCAAATTCATACTGCTTCTCACTTGCATCACTTCGCATGTCTGTATAAGCCAGCATTATCTTTTCCCTGAATTACGGCAATAACTTTCAGACTTTCATTCTTCTCTCAACAATAGTCAATCTTCAACAGAAAGGAAACAGATCAGTTATTTTCATCTATGAGATCATGTACATTCTCTGCTTAAAACACTCCAGCAGCTCCTCATCTCACTTGGAGAAAAATTTGGAGTCCTTAGAATGACCTCCACACCTGTTAAAACCTGGTAGCCCGTTACCTTGTTGAGTTCATTTCCAACAATTCTCTCTGCTCATTATATTACTACCCTATTGACTTTTTCTCTATTTACCAAACATTCCAGACCAGCAGCTGCCTCAGGGCCTTTGCATTTACTGTTCCCTCTGCCTAGATTACTTATACCAAAGATATGTATATCCATTCTTTGCTCAAAAGTTAGTTTCTCAACAAGACCTTTCTGAACCACCCTATTTAAAACTGGACTTTGTCCACCTGCAAGGCACCTCCAATCTCTTGTTTGTTTGTTTTTTTTAATCTTTCTCCATAGCACTTATTACTATATTCCTCTTTTAATGTATAATATCTTCTTTTTGCTGTTTTTTTTACACCTCACTAAAATGTAGGCTTCCTGAAAGAAAGCATTTTGTCTGTTTTACTCATTGCTGTATCTCCAGTACTCAGAACAATACTTTACAAATAGAGGCTCAATAAAAATTTGTTAAATTAATGAATGAATAAAAGGAAGAAGTAGCATGACTAGCTCTTGGATCACATAGCTGCCTCATTTGAATTCCAGGTAGCATCAAGGTTTCAAGATGATCAGTCTCCTAGACCATTGCTGTGGTTTGAATGTGTCTCCCAAAATTCATGTGTTGGGAACTTAATTCTGAATGCCACAGTGTTAGGAGATAGGGCCTTTTTGGAGGGGGAGGTTTACAACATGAGGGCCCCACCATAATGAATGAGTTAATGCCATTATAAAAAGGTTTTATGAGGGAGTACAGTCGCCTTGCCCTTCCATCTTCTACCACATAAGCACATAGCAAGAAGACCCAATGCTGGCACCTTGATCTTGCACTTTCTAGCCCCCAGAACTGTGAGAAATAAATTTCTGTTCTTTATAAATTACCCAGTCTCAGATAGTCTGTTATAGCAGCATGAATGGAATCAGACAACCATCAATTAGGATGCAGGAAGAAAGTGCGGGGCAGATGTCAATGTATCATCATACTAGAACCCATTTGCCTTTTTTGTTCTTTTTCACTTGGTGATGTACCATGCTCCATTCCCTCTCCACCCACCCCCCTGCCATAGGCTCATATGCATAAACTAACAGAAAGGTAGTTGGTACAACAGTTGAAGTGGTATGGGAGTCCTGTCACTGGCCCATATTGCTTTCTTGTGCCTTCTAGACTTGCTTGTGCCTGATACCAATGGTACCACTTCCATCTTATGAGGATTTCTGTTGAGCCCTCTGAACCTTATGCCTTGATGGGTCTGGCAAGCCACCCTCTGATGGGATTCATGTCACATGGCCAGTTGCTGTGTCATATCTATATTTTATCTCCAATAGGGTTCAGTAGGATGCAAGGGAGCTGTTTTAAGATGGCCTAGAATTCTCTGCAGTAGATCGAATGGCCTTGCTACAAATATGGACCTAGGTTTCTCCCAATAGGATTTGCCATAAACTCTACATAACATATATTCTTAGCACAGATATCTCTAATACCATAAGGCCTGCTAAGTCTAATGCCCTAAGTGTCAGGTCTGCTTGTACCATATCTTATAATTTTGCAGATCTCTTTCCTGCTCTGGGACCCATTCAAACCTGGAGTGTTTTAAGCAGAGAAAGTACATGATCTCCCGGATGAAAATAACTGATCTGTTTTCTTCTGGGGACATGACCTTTCCATCAGTCAATATATTCTAGGTTTGGGAATGATTCCGGGCAGGATATTGGGTGAAAGATTATAAACTTTTATTAGGGTGTCTATCGTCAGCCTCTTGATCATCTGTCTTTGATTTCTATTCACTGTACAATTTGAACGATACCCTCATGGGAAGCCCATCTATCTTGGGAATATTCTATTCTATTCACCAACTTCATTGTAGTTTGCAGGTCAGCCTCTTTGACTACCACTTTAACCTTACTCGTTATTATGAGAATTGTATCCTCCTTGCTTTTGTAATTTAAGTGGAACCACCTGGCTTCTAAGAGCTCGGGATCCTCTCATCCTCATTGTTATCAGGGAGCCCAGTTCTTTAAAAGAATCTTTTACTGCCCCGGTCTACGAAGGACAGCTGTCACTGAGCTTAAAGCGGCTTTCAGTAGCACGTTCTGATAAGAACTTTGGTAAATGGATTTTCCTCAGGCCCTTCCACGGGGCATTATTGACTTGTGCCTTTTTTGGGTTTATGTGGTATATCCAGCCTAGCAGGCCTTTTGATCACCCCCTCCACCATCTGTCACATTTCTACTTCATTAGGTACTGGCTACCGCTTTGTCCAAGCTACCAAGAGCCATCCTAGCAGTGAATTAGTACTGTCTCCTGGGGTTCTTGATGGGGTGTAAATCCTGTATTGCAGGACAGTGCTCACATATTTGATAAGCTCATCCTATTCCAGCTTCTTATTTTGTTCTCTTTAATGTAGCATCTTTGGAGTGCTATCTTGTCTAAACTTCCCAGGCTCCTGCTGGCACATGCTGGTGAATTACTGCAGCTTCCTTGATATATAGTCCTCAACTTCTCTTAGCAGACCCAGACCTTTCCCAGCTGTATTGTGTTGTTAACTTTTTGCATGATCTGGTGGCCAGGAGGGAAAGCAAGTAGATCGTGATGTGTGCCATTTTGCATAGCAGAAGCTTGAGCATCTTCTTCAAACAAAAATGGAATGATAAATCCAGCATTTAAGAGAGAGAAGTGGGCCTTTTATGAATGGCTAAAGGGCTCAGGGGAAACTGAAGGAACCTAAAGATTCAATATTTTTCAATGCATCAGTCAATATGCTCCCATCCAAGTCCTAATGTCCTACTCCTTCCCGATCAGGACACTGCCCTGACTATAGCAGATGTACTGGCATTGAAAATTCAGTCTTCTGTGCAGTTTTGCCTCTGTGAGGTCCTCAACTTTTTTTGTCCTCTAGCTGTAGGAGATGGGCATCTCTTTTTATATGGACACTCATCAATATAGGGGCACTTATATTGACACTCATCAATTTGAGGGCACCAAGTAGGCCCTCAAATTTTCACACATCATCTTATATCGGTGATATTTCAAGCTTAGGCTTTCATTTTCATCTCAATTCTCCATGAGGGGGAGTTTTAACAATTTATCATCATTGCATAACCAGTGATAGGGTTCTTACTTTGAAACTGGGTGATCCTTCTCTTAAATCGCATTTAATAGATGTTTTACTAGAACCACTTAGCTGAGACTGTCTCGGGTTGGCTTCCTCAGGAGACAAACTCCAAGATGTTGAGATCTGCATGCAAGAAGTTAATTGAAGAATGTGTTAAGTAACAATATCTCTGATGAGTAAGAGTTGCAGAATAGGGAGGAAGGGAGAAGTCAAATTGTAATGCAGCTGCAAGAGAGGCCTCGGTTGACCCTATGGTGCAATATGGAGCTGTTCTTCTCTTTACAGTTGTCCTAATTGAGTCAAGACCCTTCCTACCTCAGCACCATCAGTTACTGGATGAAGATGCCCTCTGAGAGTGGGATGTATGATCTTCAATTAGGTCGCTTCTTTTAGCCTAGAACAATTCCTGGAGAGAAACTCAGTTTTGAACTATCAATAGTCTACACTTCTTGCAGCCCAAGGAATGAGTGCCTCAGTCTTGAAGGAGTCTTTAGGCAGTAAACCACAGAGTCTGCCTCAATTCCCAATAGAGACTTTTTCAATTAATGAGTGAATAGTCCTTTTGCGGTTATAGTTTATTCCTTTTCATTCTTTATAGCAATTAGCATATCACCTTTAATATCATAATTACTTGATCCATATGCATTGAATGAATAAAGGAAATAATGAATTTTAGGACTATTATCCATTATTATCCATCAGTGGCCATATTCATCCTTTTAGTTAATACACTGGAGGTTTTAACTATAATCCTTCTGCATTGCAATTTTCCAAAATGCGCTACCATTTACAATGAAGGATGATGTATGTAGGTTTACCATTTGTGTAAAGTAATGACTGAAAAAAGTCACTTTGAAATGTGGTTGTGTGAGTGGACATTGGTTGAACCCAATTTAATTGCTCTTCTGCTCTTTAGTCATGATGTCAGGCCATGAGTGCCTGGTTGACGGCAATTCATTGGCTTGTACGGTCTCAGATAGAGGCTGAGTCTTGTGTGCTGTGGTAATGCCTAACAGCTTTATTCTGAATACTTAAGAGTAACCAGAAATGCTTTAAAATTATTTCTTGGAAACAGATTGTTGGTAACTTCTTTATTTCCCCTCTAAATACATAGTTTGTCACCACATGCTTTAATTCTTCATTAAACAATGTCAACATTCCACTTGGTAGAAATAATTGAACCCTCTCCTTAGGTGCAATTATCCTGATGAAGGTAATTAGTCAACACAGCTACTTAAGAAGGAGCCCTGAATCTGGAAGGGATTCAACTTATATGTACCATGTGCTAGAAATTTAGCTTGGCACTAGATTCAACTTGGCAATATGTACAGCCTCACTGAGGGCTCCGTGGTTATTCTGTTGGTTTTCTTTTATTTCTATAGAGGCGATGTCTCAGGAACATCTATCACAAAGAACACAGCACAAATTAATCCCAAAGCATACATGCTATGTAGACAAAAATTATGTGTACATATTATTTTTTTAAATAATGAAATCACACATAAGAAATTAGAATTCTAATTTTGCTTTATTCTCTCCTGCCTGTTTGCCATCTTATTAAATCTTCAGATAATGTTGTACATCCACATAAATCTCTCCTATGCCATCAACATTTGAAGTTTGGATTTCGCTAAACAAATATACAGTGAAGCAACTCTTTATTGGTTTGAGATCTGAAGCAGTTTGTGAGGATGAACACTTCCTTTCAAATATTAAACTTTTTAAATGATCCCCAGACCATTCTCTTTCTGGGTAAAGAGGTAAATAAATTAATTCAAAGGCCTTTAAATCTCCATTGCTAAATTTTCTGGGGTGACGGAAATGCTCTATATCTTGATAGGAATTGGGTCAAACAGGTGTTTGCAATTGTCAAGATTCAGCTAATGATCACTTTTATATCAAAGAAAAAGACTCAAGACACATATTGAACGTTAATGATATGTATTCTGAAGTATTTATGGAGAAGTACTGATATCTGCAATTTAATTTGAAATATGTCAAAAAATAAGATGGGTTGATAGATGAATAGAAGGATGGATAGATGGAGAATTAAGTGATAAAGCAAGTAGAGTGAAATATTTATGGCAGAATCTAGGTCACAGATATAGGGGCGTTCCATGTAAAATCTTTTAAACTTTTCATAATAAAACATTGAAAACAATTGCCACTGGCACTCCTCCTGTGGCGCCATTGAGGCAAACCTTCATCAAAATGGGAAGCAAGTAAATTTATCCAATGTTTATTTGGTACCTCTCCTGGCAATGCTTGGCGCTGAGAATGATATTTCGCTTAGAGTCCATTCTCAGTCTTGCTCTACTCTACCCTTCACTGCACTAGTAGAGCAGCTTCATCCTTTCCCTGATTCTGATTTCAGCAGGAAGAATGTAAGCAAGTGTATCCCAATGCTCTTGGATTCATTGGTTGATAGATTGATTCAACCACATAGCCTTCCATTAATTCATCCTCCACCCATTTATCCAGCTTCCCTCCCTCCCTCCATCCATCCATTCATTCATCCACCTATCTGTATCTACTCTGTTTATTTCTTTGGTGCAAGAAATTTTAAAGGTTATCAAAACAGAATTCTGCATTTTAAAAAAAAAAACCTTATGGTGTCACAGGGATGTTAACATTAAGTCACTATTACTGAAAGTTCTACTCTGACCTTGTTTATTCATTCTGTCAGACAAAATTATTTCAGAGCCAGGGATGTGATATAAGATATGTGAAAATATTCTTGTCTGCATCTGGAATACTTCAAAAGTGGTGCTTTTGATTTTCGTGGCTATTTCCAAAGCCACAAAATATTCTAGTCGTGAATTAAAAAAACCAAGTCTTTCCTGTGGGAAACTTTAGAGAAAATCTAACAAAACCTTTCCTAATTGGAGCAAACCATTATATACTAGTTAAAAGCATTTTGGTATCATATAAAACCAAACTAAACCCTCTGAAAATCATGAGACCAAATCAAATGTTAAGTTTAGAATAGTCCCGACTGAATGCATCTCACCCAGGTCCTGCCAAGGGAGTTACTGCTCCCTCCAGGGCTGTCTCCTTTTTTTATTGGTTTTAATTAAGTTTTACAGAATAAATTAGTTCACCATATTTGGATAACATTTGCACATACAGATGAAAAGTTCTTCTTTTTTTCCAAATAAGTACTTTGCTGCTGAAATAGCAATCTATATGATTCAACTACTATTGAAACTCTAGTCAATAAAATGGTCCAATGTAATGGGAGGGAGAGAAGATGAATAAGAGAGTCAAAGAGAAAAAAGCAGAGTGGTGGAAATGGAAAGGAATGGAATATAGAAGAGGCAAGAAGAGAACAGAGAAAAACCAGGGAAAGCAGGTGAAGCCATAGGGCTGTAAATCAGTTGGCATCCTTAGTAACAGCCAAATGTAGAAAACTTACTGGTAGATATCGAACAAGTCTCTGATTCTGTTTGCCACTCTGAAGTCAATAAACTACTAGTTGAAAGTCTTCCTATCTTATTGTTTACCATTAGAAACAAGAGCGCAAGGCACTCCGTAATCTTAAGAACCAACAATCCAGATTCCTAACTCTTGGCCCTTCTGTATCCTCTAGAACAGAAAAAAGATTTCTTGGCCTGGTGCGGTAACTCACGCCTGTAATCTCAGTACTTTGGGAAGCTGAGGTGGGCAGATCACAAGGTCAGGAGTTCAAGGCCAGCCTGGCCAATGTGGTGAAAACCTGTCTCTACTAAAAATACAAAAATTAACTAGGCATGGTGATGGGCACCTGTAGTCCCAGCTACTCGGGAGGCTGAGGCAGGAGAATTGCTTGAACCTGGGAGGCGGAGGTTGCTGTGAGCTGAGACTGCACCCCTGCACTCCAGCCTGGGCAACAGAGCGAGACTCTGTCTCAAAACAAAGAGAAGAAAAGAAAAAAAGAAAGAACAAAGATTTCTTTCACCTGTTCCAGCTTTGGTATTAAAATTCTTGGATGTTTTTCTTTACCTGCCTCTGCCTCAACTCAGGCATATAATTAAAAAAAAAAAAAAAAAAAAAAAAAACTTTGTTGCACCAAAGATAAAACTAGACACTTACAGCAGTGGGACCTTCCACACGATGTTGCTCATCTTTCTGTTTCTTATTTTTTGTCTTCAAGTCTTCAAAACTGGAGTGACTATGACTGTAGTTTTAAAATGATTTGGTTGATTATACATACACATTTCTGATGGCATCACAGGATTTAGATGTTGGGAGCTGATTAAGTTACATAGTGCATTTTGGGTGTTGAAGATGAAGAGGGTATCGCAATTTTATTCCCGGCTGTAAACTCGGAGATAGAGATAAATGCACAGGAAATTTTTTAGTGAAACTTCATGTGATTGACCCCTGTGTAATAAAAAAGAAGGAAGCAAGATTGATCATAGGGAGAAGTCAGGCTGTGGTGAGGTCTCAATGAATGTCTTAGCCAACTCACAGAGCTCTGGAGCTGAGAGGACACTCCACATCTGTTCCTTGTTGGGACCAGGGCTGGGCGTTGATACTCCTTGCATTGACTGGTCATTGGATACTGGCTCTTCTATCAAGGCAGCATACTGTTTGGTGAAACAACTCTCTTTAGCAGGGACACTTTCTGAAGAGGGCTGACAACTGAGGTTACCAGAAGCACTCACAACAACTGCAGGTATAAATCCTGCTTACCTAGAGGGAGATTTTCTGGCACACTACAGCATTCACTACAGGGGGTATTTTTTAATGTTTATATCCCCTAGTGTGTGGCATCCATAATTCCACCTGGTTCTTGAGCCACCTCATAGACATACAGTTAGCTAAGGCTATTCCATTTCAGTATTTTTTTTGTTTCAGTTTGGTTCTCTGAGCAACTATAGCTGCAGCTTCAATTTTCCTAGTAGCTTATCCTTCAACTTTGGTTTGAAATTGAGAAAGGTCAATGTGTCTCCTTGGAGAAATTCTACCTGCTCTGATTTCTAGACCAGGAAGGAGCAAACTATGACCCATCAATGAGCAATGTGAAGGTTCTGGATTGGTTTCCACTAATTTTTCTGATCTGTCTGCTAGTGCAGTAATGGATGAGTGTTACTTTTTAGTTTCCTGCTCATAAAGAATGTTAATATGAGTTTCAATTCAATCAACTAGTGGATCTATAAATTTTCCTTAGAGAGCCTAAGAAAGGCTCACTAAATAATATTCTTTTCCACCCATCAATCTGTGTTAGGAAGATGTATGAGTGGTATCTAAGGCACTGTCAGTGTGTTATTTTCCATGTTCCTCTCACATGTCAAATATAAAAATACAGCCTGTCAGTGTACGTGTGATATGGAGCATTGTTCACAGAGAGTGTGAAAAATCCTGCAGAGCTCCCTGATTCATCATTTCAACAACCTAATCATTTCATAGTCCCATCTAAACAAAACAGTTAAGGGCATTCCAACTTAGAGGGTACTGAATCAGAGTCAATTCAGAAAGGAAGGAAAAATCCTAAAGAAAAAAAAAGGTTCTAGAGAAAATAAGAGA
The DNA here is from genome assembly GCF_001604975.1 of Cebus imitator. NCBI lineage: Eukaryota > Metazoa > Chordata > Mammalia > Primates > Cebidae > Cebus > Cebus imitator. The sequence continues at coordinate 3,536,217 of NW_016107457.1, forward strand.
AGCTTTGTTTCCGTCCCCAATTTCATAGTTACTGATCTTTTTCCGAAGGTTGTTTATCAGTTAATTATTCTCCACCGCACCCTGCACCCTGACATTTTGCCGAAGTGGCCGGGAGGCCTCATTAAATCAGAATTTCCACTTTCAGCTCACCTGCCACAGCTAAAGGCTCCCTCAAATGCATTGACATCGATTAAAATTTAATGATTGAATAGTAGAAATATTGGCTCAGCACATTTTTCCTTTGTTTTCCCTTGAATTAAAAAAAAGAACTTTTAGAATGGATTCTACTTGATACACACCCAGCTCTAAATTTTTGCAATGAGAAATTTATGTTTCCCTAGAAAAGGAAAATGACAGTATGAGCTCGAGGAAAAAGGCTTGAGTGCAAGGGGAAGAGCTAACATTTAATGAACACCTGGTCTGTGCTAGGTACTGTATGAAGTAGTTTCCACGGTTCATCTCTAATACAGCACCACTACAAGGTAGATACCATTATTTTTATTTTACAAATGAGGAAACAGGCTCAGAGAAGTTAGTGAACTTGCCTGAGGTCCTATATTCAAAGGCGCAGTCAGTGTTTAGATCGTGAGTTGTTTGGTAACACCGTTGATACTCTTTACAAACAATTGTTGCCTCCCTGGGAGATAAGAAACATGAGGTCCATTAAGTCAATGCCCTAAGAATTTGGCTCCAGCAATCACTTTGTGTCTCTCTATGCTTCAGTTTTCCTATCTGCTAAATGGGCTAAAGCTAGATCTTGAGTTCTGGTTTGGGCTCTTTTAGGAAAATTTCATTCCAGGGTAAGTAGTAAAGTATATAAAAATGCTAGGAAAAATTACAATATAAATAGGATACATTTTCAGGGAGCTCTATTGTCGTAACAACGGCAGTGCAGAAGCAGTGTGCAAAAGGGGAAGAGTGGGCTTTGGATTCCAACAGACCTAGATGAAGTTCTGCTCTGTTATCCGTTAGCGCAGTCAAGTGGGGCATATTTTGTAACCTTTTCAAGGCTGTCTTTCCTCACCAATGAAATAGGGATAATAATTATTTCTTCTCATTATTTCTGTGAAACATAGAAAAGAGAAAGTATTTAAGGGGCCTAAAATCATGTTTCGCATATAGAAAGCACCTGTGAAATCACAGATTGGTATTATTGTTAACATTGTTAATATTAATATTAAAAAGGACATCTCCATTATATCAACTTTCTTTTTTATTTCCAACTTTAAGTTCAGAGATACACGTGCATGCTGTGCAGGTTACATAAGGTAAATGTGTGTCTTGAGGGTTAGTTGTACAGATTATTTTATCACCCAGGTATTAACTAAGTATTCATTATTTTTCCTGCTACTCTCTGTCCTCCCACCCACCCCCACCCTCCAATACGCCCCAGTGTGGTTGTTTCCCCCATGTCTCCACATGTTCGCATCATTCAGCTCCCACTTATAAGTGAGAACATACAATATTTGCTTTTCTGTTCTTGTTTTAGTTTGCTAATGATAATGACCTTCAGCTCCATCCATTCCCTACAAAGGACATGATCTTATTTCTTTTTATGGATACATAGTATTCCATGGTGTATATGTACCATATTTTCTTTATCCAGTCTATCACCGATGGGCATTTAGGTTGATTCCATGTCCTTGCTATTGTGAATAGTGCTTAAATGAACATATGCATGCATATATGTTTATAATAGAATGAATTCAATTTATATTCCTTTGGATTTATAGCCAGTAATGAGATTGCTGTGTTGAATGGTATTTCTGCCACTAGGTCTTTGAGGAATCACTATACTGTCTTCGAAAATGGTCGAACTAATTTACCCTCCTGCCAATGGTGTAAAAGCATTCCTTTTCTTCAGCAACCTTGCCAGTATCTGCAGTTTTTTTGACTTTTTAACAACTGCCATTCTGACTGGTGTGAGATGGTATCTCACTGTGATTGTGATCCACATTTCTCTAATAATAAGTGACGTTGAGTTATTTTTTAATGTTTGCTGGCTGCATATATGTCTTCTTTTGAGAAGTGCCTGTTCTTTTCCTTTGCTCACTTTTTAATTTTTTTTTCTTGTTAATGTCTTTGAGTTCATTATAGATGCTGGATATCAGACCTTTTTCAGTTGGATAGTTAGTAAAAAATTTCCCCCATTCTGTAGGTTGTCTATTACTTTGTTAATGGTTTCTTCTGCTGTGCAGAAACTCTTTAATTTAATTAGATCCCATTTGTTCATTTTTGCTTTTGTTGCAATTGCTTTGGGCAACTCCATCATAAAATCTTTGCATGCCTATGTCCTGAATGTATTACCTAGGTTTTCTTCCAGGGTTTTTATAGTTTTGGGTCTTACAGTTAAGTCTTTAATCCATCTCAAGTTGATTTTTGTATATAGTGTAAGGAAGAGGTCCAGTTTCTATTGTCTGCATATGGCTAGCCAGTTCTCTCAGCACCATTTATTAAATAGGATCTCCTTTCCCCATTGCTTTTGTCAGTTTTGTCAAAGATCAGATGGTTGTAGGTGTGCAGTCTTATTTCCGAGTTCTCTATTCTGTTCCATTGGTCTATATGTCTCTTCTTGCACCAGGACAATGCTGTTTTGGTTACTGTAGCCCTGTAGCATAGTTTGAAGTTGGGGAGCGTGATGCCTGCAGCTTTGTTTTTTTTTTTTTTTTTTTTTTCCTTAGAATTGCCTTAGATATTCGGGCTCCATTTTTGCTTCCATATGAATTTTTTTAAAAGTTTTTTCTAATTCTGTGAAGAATGTCACTGGTAGTTTAATGGGCATAACACTGAATCTACAAATTACTTTGGGCAGTATGGCCATTTGCATAATATTGATTCTTCCTATTCATAAATACGGAAATTTTTTTATTTGATTTTGTAATCTCTGTTTTTTTGTTTGTTTGTTTTTTTTTTGAGCAGTGCTTTGTAGTTCTCTTTAAAGAAGCTCTTCATTTCCTTTGTTAGCTGTATTCCTAGGTATTTTATTCTTTTTGTGGCAGTTGTGAATGAGAGTTCATTTGCGATTTGGCTTTCAGTTTGCCTGTTGATATATAAGAATGCTAGCAATTTTTGTACATTGATTTTGCATCCTAAGACTTTGCTAAAATTGTTTATCAGCTAAGAAGCTTTTTTTGGGCTAAGATGATGGGGTTTTCTAGGTATAGGATCATGTCATCTCCAAAAACAGGTAGTTTGTTTGACTTTCTCTCTTCCTATTTGAATATCCTTTATTTCTTTCTCTTGCTTAATTGCCCTAGACAGAACTTCTAATACTATGTAGAATAGGAGTGGTGAGAAAAGGTAACTTTGTCTTGTGCAGGTTCTCTAGTTCTTTTAGTTGTGATATTAGTTGTTAATCTGAGATCTTTCTAGCTTTTTATGTTGGTATTCAATGCTATGGATTTCTCTCTTCATACTGCTCTAGCTGCAACTCAGGAATTCTGGTACGTTGTTGCTCTGTTCTCCTTAGTTTCCAAGAACGTCTTGATTTCTGCCCTGATTTTATTATTTACACAAATGTCATTAAGGAGTGGGTTATTCAATTTCCACATAGTTGTATGATTTTGAGCGAATTTTAAATCTTGAGTTCTAATTTGATTGTGCTGTGATCTGAGACTGTTATAATTTCAGTTCTTTTTTTTTT
>NW_016107457.1:3540399-3590704 GCF_001604975.1 Cebus imitator
TGGGTATCTTGAGACAGCAAACTGATGGGTCTTGGTTCTTCATTCAGTTTGCCATTCTGTGCATTTTAATTAGGGCATTTAGCCCATTTACATTTATGGTTAGTATTGTTATGTGTAGATTTGATTCTGTCATCATGATGCTAGCTGATTATTTTACAGACTTGTTTATGTGATTGCTTTGTAGTCTTACTAGTCTGTGTACTTCAGTTTGTTTTTGTAGTGGCTGGTAATGGTTTTTCCTTTCCACATTTAGTGGTTCCTTCAGGAGCTCTTGTAAGGCAGTTCTAGTGGTAATGAATTCCATCAGCATTTGCTTGTCTGAAAAGGATCTTATTTCTCCTTCACTTATGAAGCTTAGTTTGACTGAATATAAAATTCTGAGTTGGAAATTATTTTCTTTATGAATGTTGAATATGGCACCCAATCTCTCCTGGCTAGTAAGGTTTCTGTTGAAAGGTCCACTATTAATCTGATGGGCTTCCCTTTGTAGGTGACCTGGGCTTCCTCTCTGGCTGCCCTTAACATTTCTTCTTTCATTTCAGCCTTGGAAAATCTGATGATTATGTGTCCTGGGGATGATCTTCTTATATAGTATGTTACTGGGGTTCTATGAATTTCCTGAATTTGAATGTTGGCCTATCTTTTTAGGTTGGGGAATTTCTCCTGGATGATGTCCTGCAGTATGTTTTCTAAATTGGTTCTATTCTCCCAGTCTCTTCCAGGTACACCAATCAATCATAGATTTTCTCTCTTTACATAATCCTGTTTTTTCCAGAGGTTTTGTTCATTCCTTTTTCTTTAATTTCTTTTTGTCTCTTTCTCTATTCTTCTCTGCCTGTCTTATTTCAGAAAGATAGTCTTCGACATCTGAGATTCTTTCCTCTGCTTGGTCTACTCTGTTATTAATACTTGTGATTGCATTGTGAAGTTCCTGTAGTATATGTTTTAGCTCTATCCTGTTGGATATATTCCTCTCTAAACTGGCTATTTTGACTGTCAACTCCTGCATTGTTTTATCATGATTCTTAAATTCTTTGCATTGGCTTACAACCTGTTCCTTTAGCTCAGCAAAATTCACTTTTATCCACATTCTGAAGCCTACTTCTGACATTTCAGTCATCTCAGCCTCAGCCCAGATCTGAGCCTTTGCTGGAGAGGTGTTGGAGTTATTTGGAGGTGAAAGGAAACTTTGACTTTTTGAATTTTCAGCATTTTTGTACTGATTCTTGCTCATCTTTGTGGGCTTGTCTACCTTTGATCTTTGAGGTTCTGACTGTGATGGTTAATATCAAGTGTCAATTTGAATGTATTGAAGGATGTACAGTATTGTTCCTGGGTCTGTCTGTGAGGGTGTTGCCAAAGGAGATTAACATTTGAGTTAATGAACTGGGAGACACAGACACACCCTCATTCTGGGCAGGCACCATCTAATCAGCAGCCAGCACAGCCAGCAAAACACCGGGCAGAGGAACGTGGAAGGACTAGACTGGCTGAGTCTCCTGGCCTCCATCTTTCTCCCATGCTGGATGCTTCTGGCCTTCAAACATCAAACTCCAAGTTCTTCAGCTTTTGGACTCTTGGACCTATACCAGTGGCTTGCCAGGGGCTCTCAGGCCCTCTGCCACAAACTGAATGCTGAACTGTTGACTTCCCTACTTTTGAGGTTTTGGGACTCAGACTGGCTTCCTTGCACCTCAGCTTGCAGATGGCCTACTGTGGCACTTCACCTTGTGATCATGTGAGTCAATACTCTTTAATCAACTCCCTTTCATATATACATCTATCCTATTAGTCCCGTCCCTGTAGAAAATCATGACTAATGCACTGAACTTTGGATGATGTTTTTCTGTTTTTTTATTGTGGTTTTTGTTGTTTTCTGTTTGTTGGCTTTTCTTTTAATAGTCTGGCCACTCCTCTGAAGGACTATTGCAGTTTGCTGGGGTTCTGCTCCACATCCTAGTTGCCTCATTTTTTTCTCCATACCTGGAGGTGTTAACAGTGAAGTCTGCAAAACAGCAAAGATGGCAGCCTGCTCCTTCCTCCATCATAGGAGGTTACTCACCTGTTGCTGGCCCAAATGTGCCTGTAGGAGGTGGCTGGAGACCCCAGTTAGGAGGTCTCACCCAGTCAGGAGGGACAGGATCAGGGACCTGCTTCAAGAAGCAGTCTGGTTCTGGTTGCTTTTTGGTAGAGCACTTGTGCTGTGTTGGGGATTCCTTTGACCCTCAATTGGTTTGAGCTCTCAAAGGCCCACAGGCTGGACTGGCTGAGATGCTTGAACAGCCAAGGTGATGGCCTGCCCCACCTCCTGGGCACTTCGTCCCAGGGAGAAATGTGAACTCTGTCATATGTAGACCGGATGGGGGTGGCCAGAGGCCCTGACTAGGAGGATCCGCTTGGTGAGGAGGAGTGGATTGAGGTCCCACTCGAAGAAGCAGTCTGGCCACACCTTGACAAAACACCTGTGCTGTGCTGGGGAACCCTTCTGCTACTGTCAACTTGGACTCTCCAAAGCCTACAGGCTGGAATGGCTGAGTTGTCCCAACAACCAAGGTGGTGGCCCACCCCAGCCCCAAGCACTTCATTCCAGGGAGAGATCAGAGCTCTATCCAGAGAATATGGGTGGGGATGGTTGGAGACCCTACCTGGGAGGTCCCACTCAGTGAGGAGGAATGGATTGGGGTTCCTCCCTAAAGAAGCAGTCTGGCCACATTCTGGCAAAATGGCTGTGCTATGCTGGGGGGACCCTTCCTCATCCAGACTTTTTTGGACTCTCCAAAGCCTGCAGGCTGGAATGGCTGAGTCATCCAAAACAACCAAGGTGGCAACATGTCCCTCCTCCTGGGCACTCTGTCCCAGGGAGCAATCAGAGCTGTGTCTGTAGAATATGGGCAAGGGTGGCTGGGGCACTTGGCTGGGGATTCCCACTCAATGAGGAGGAATGGATGGGGCTCCCACTTAAAGCAGCATACATTAATTTCCATAAATGTACAAGTTCAATTTTATCATTTGTTGCTAAAGATAGACAGCTGTCAAGAAAACACCTATACTACATATAGAAGAAGACACAAACAGGTCATTTCAGTGGTTTGATGTTCTAAGTGTAGTGACAGATTCAGGAATAGAAGGTTTCAGTGAGCACAAATTGGCTGCTTAGCTTTGCTCTGAGGGTCAGAAAAGTCCCCAAGAAAAACTAGATGTATTGCCTTTTAAGACATGAAGAGGGGTTTCCAGAAGTTGTGGATTGCTAGCTCTTACAAAGTCTGTTCTCTCCTCTGTGGTGCTAGAGATACAGATTTTCACATACTTGCCCAGTATAAAACAACATCACCCAGCCTCTCTTGTAGCTTGATGTGGCCAATGCAACTGATTTATCATCGATATGTAATGTGTAAACAATCCGCAGCCATTGATTAAATGAAATGCCTTATGCATTCACCTATGAATAGACATTTGAGTTGTTACACACATGACAAAACTACGCAAATTGCATACTTTAAATAGATGCAGTTTATTGTATGTAAAGTATAATTTGGTAAAGTATAAACAAAATAATAGAAAAAGAAAAGAGCTCACTCTTCAAGTGTTCTCTTCCTTCCTTCCTACGAGCTGAGCTACTAATGTAACAGTAACTCAGATTTAAACATTAAGTCAATAACATCCTAGGAGAAGACAGAGATGCAAAATAGCAGGAAACTGGATCGTGATAAAATCATGGCATAGAACTACCATGGCAGCTTGAAATTCTTATCTTTGGACTGACAGATGAGTGTGAAATCAACGTCTATCTTACTGAAGCCATTGTGTTTGGGGTCTCTTTGTCATAGAATAGTTTGTATTTTAACTGTACCACATCAGGCAACAACACCTGTGTAATAACTTAGTATTTTTGAAAGGATGTCCCCAGTACTATCTGCATTAGAATTTCCGGGACTATACATTAAGAATGCAGCATTAGGGCCGGGCACAGTGGCTCAAGCCTGTAATCCCAGAACTTTGGGATGCCAAGGCTGATGGATTACTCGAGGTCAGGAGTTTCAGGCCAGGCTGGCCAACATGGTGAAATCTCATCTCTACTGAAGAAACAAACAAACAAAAGCAACATTAAAACAACTCTTTGTGGAAGAGAAGTGCAGGAAATCTACATTTTGAATATGCTCTTGAGTGATGCCTGTGCAAACTGAAGACACAACTATCCTCGTTTATTAACTTTCTGCTTTTTCAGAACCTGTGGAAAAGTCAATAAACAGGCATCATCTTTTGATGCAATTAAAATAAAGTTATATATGAGAGGACATAAAAGTAAAGTCAGGAGCATTGATTCTGTAGTTAGAAATCTGCATAAGAATTGCAATTATACCCTTTTATACTTTATTTTATGAGAGGACATAAAAGTAAAGTCAGTAGCATTGATTTCGTAGTTAGAAATCTACGTAAGAATTGCAATTATACCCTTTTAGCTTTGCTACTCAAACTTTGATCCGTGGAGAGCAGCCCCAACATCATACTGGAGCTTTTAGAAATGCAGCAGCTCAGGCTTCAGTCCAGATGTACTGAACCAGAGTTTGCATTTTAAGACAATCCATGCATGATTCAAAGGCATATTGATCTTTGAGAAGCCTTGTATTTTCATTGGGGTGAAGAAATAAGTCTCTGAAACAGGCCTGACATTTATGTCAGTGGTGACCATGGTTAGGAATTCAATGGACAACCTTTAAAATAGTAGCAACAGTTCTAGAAGTCAATGATTTTTGTGACAGTGATCATGCCAGATTTATATATATTTAGATGTGATGGTCCCTACCCTTGCCATTAGTTAGGCCCATAGAGGATATTCTGAAATTCAAAATACCTGGTACTCATCTCTGGTACTACCTCTATTTTATCATACATAAATTTAATCCCTTGTCTGGCTAAACACCCAGCAGGTGACTTTCATGCTCTTTATTAATAAGAATACTCTTGTACCTGTCTTTTCAATTAGATAGCTCTTAGTGCACCTTCTCATGGATATTAAGAATTGTCTTGCATATTGCCTGTAATTGTAACATGACACATAATCAAATGGGCATATCATAGAGTGTCAGTAGATATTCCAAGTACAGTACATTAAAATTTTCAACCCAGGCAGAGTTATGAACCCTGTCCTTGAAATAAATGTTTCTGTGAGGCCATTTTGTCAGATTACTGGGTGGCAAGTCCTAATTGCTTTGATTCTATTCAGGAATTTGGTTTTCAAAATGAGACTGAAAGTTCCTTAAAGGCAAATGTCCTCCCTCCCATTAACAGACTGATCAGGCAGGGACCAGCCTGGCTTGTCACTGGGGGTAAGGTTTGAGTGACTGAGGAAGGGTCATTGCAGTTCTCTCTTCCTTTTTTTTCATGGTTGGTGCTATTGGAGGATAAATTTAGAAAACTTATTTGACATTGAGGTGAAAAGCATCAACTTAATATGAAACAGTTTATCGTGAGGAATAATAATAATTTTCATAACTATTAACCATAATAACAACCTATCATTTACGAACATTTTCTTTTTTCTCTCTCTCTTTTTTTGAGACAGAGTATAGCTCTGTTGCCCAGGTTGGAGTGCAGTGGTACGGTCTCAGTTCACTGCAACCTCCACGTTCCGGATTCAAGTGATATTCGTGCCTCAGCCAACCAAGTAGCTGTGATTACAGGCATCCGCCACCACGTCTGGCTAGTTTTTGTATTTTTAGTAGAGACAGGGTTTCATCATGTTGTCAAGGATGGTCTCGATCTCCTGACTTCAGGTGATCTGCCCACTTTGGTCTCTCAAAATGCTGGGATTAAAGGCATGAGCCACTGTGCCTGGCCATTGAGAATTTTCTAAGAACTTTCAGCATATCACCCCATTGAATTCTTCAAAAAAATCATGATAAATTAAGAAACAAAGGCTCAGAAAAGCTAGGTCATTTGTTCAAGACAGCTTAGTCAGTGAGTTGACCAGCCAGTGTTTGGCTTTAGAATTGTCTGATTCTAAATCCTCTTCTTTTACCTGCTAAGTTCTGGCCTCTCCAAACAAGCCATCCAAAACCAGGCACACTAAGCTGATTATCAATTTTGATGCACAAAGCCAATGAAAATTCAGTGAGTTAAGTAAGATGTCAGAATAAATCAATACAAGATGCAAGATGGTGTGGGTAAGATCTGAAGGTGTAGGTTAATGTTCATGTGCAGTAAACATTCATAGGAGTTTGAGTTCCTGAGGGCCATTTCCACCTCTTACCAGTACCTTAGTTTCTGTGGGGGATTGCTTTTTCCCTTTGGCATACTATATGGTTGGACCATAATCAGGAGCCTTGATGTCCCTGAGAAAAAAATAGGCATGTGATCTAAAGCCACTCACTCCCTGGTATTTGACTCTTGAACAAAATAATAAACATATATTGCATGATCAAAGTTTCGTCACCCTGGAGATGACATGACTGTTCCTGCTGTGGGTTCATTCCTCTAGTTCCTGCAGTCCTTGAGTCCCAGTTTCCAGTTTGTCATTTCTCCTGTCACTTTAAAACTCGGTTTCCAACTTATCAGTCAACTCTCTGAGCTTCCGGCATCCTTTCAATATATTTCCTCTTACTTAAATTAGCCCAAGTCAATTTCTGTTGATTGCACCAAAGAACCCTGATTGACACACTACAGTTGTATTTTATCGACTCCTGTGCCTTTAAGAGTAAGTAGGTCAAGGGTATTTAAGGAAACCTACTGGAGACATAGAAGTGAGATTATATTTGCTCTTCTGTATCTTCCACAAATACTGAAAAACAATTACTAGAGTCTTATTGCTTTATCAGCAATAATAAAAATAAATTAACTTCTAGGGAGTAGGCAAGGATTTTTGAAAGGAGAGTGTGGTGTGAAGCCAGCGAGCTTGAGATTGAACAGCAAAACTTCTTTACCTAGTATTCAATGACACACTCTTTAATTTAGTACATATATACTTCAGATTTCCTACTGAACTAAGTTTCAATTTTAAAAACATCAAAATACGTACTTAAAAGGCATTTCAGTGATCTGCAGCACCTAACCATCAAAAGAATCAAAATTGAATTTCTAACTATTGGTTCACACTCTGCGTTTTGTCTTCCAGTTGGATATCTGGACAAAAAGGTCAGTCCTTAGAATAATGAGTATAATCGGAGAGTTAGAATAGCATGCAGTGAGGCATAGGAGAAATTTCCTTCTCAGCCAGCAGGATCATTGTAGATAAAAGCCTACAAGGTTCTGGGTTAAGACTAGGAACTATACCTGTCAATGAGTATTTCAGCTATGATATCAAAAGAAAAGTCAATTTGTATCCAAGCCCAGAAAAAAGGGGACTGAAGGCAATTCACACACTTTATCTATTGGAGACAGAAATCCATACAAGTCTTTCCTTGTTGAAGGAAAAGTAAATAGAAAAATAAAATTAAATATGAGAGAATATTAAACATAGTACACCACAAAGAAAGAGTGCATTAAACTAAGTACATATAAGAGGAACAAGCCTTGGAAAATGATTTGTTCTGGTAAACAAAAGAAAATTTTAGAAAAATGAGTCCTTAGCAGTAGAATGCAATACAACCAGACCTTGTGGCAAGCAGAAACTTATAACAAAACACTAGATAAGATGGGATGGAAGACTCCTGAGTGAACAAAAAAGACTTCAAGAACACCAAAAATGAAATAGCAGTATAGAAATGAATAGAGGCAAAGAACAGACTAGACAATGTAGAAAAGGGCATTGAACAAACTCTAGAACTCCAACAAAATGCAGAGGGAGTGGATAAAAAGATAAAAATGATGAAGAAAGAGATGGCAGCTATATGAGGCAGAGGATGAGAAGAAATCTAATGACTTTACATGTTCAAGAGGAGAAAACCAGAGCAAGTGGAGATAAAGCGATAATCAAAGACATATGGTAAGTAAAAAGCAAATTGTCTGAGTCATACAAAAACTTAAGTATCCAGAACAGAAGGATTCACTGTATGCTAGAAAAAAATCAAAGAAAAGGGAACCTCATTTGAACATGACTGGCCAAAATGTTTGAATTAGAAGAATAAAAATAAATCCTACATTCTCCCAGGCAGAAAGAAAAATGTTGCCTACAAAGGCTGACCCTAACCTTTCTGTAATAGACAATGCCAGAACTGCAGAAAAGTCTTCATTTTTGGGGGAAGAAAAGTTTGTAACCCAAGAATTTTAAAGCCATTCAGATTGTGTTTCCCACACGACAGCAATAGGAAGAACTTCCCCATTGTTAAAAGGCTCAGAAACAACTCACTGATGGAATGCTTTATTTAGAAATATTATGTAAAATATACCATGAACATCCAAGATATGAAAATAATGAAGAAAAAGAGAAATTCTTGGCACTGTGCTGAGTAAGTCACACTTTGCATGTTAAACTCAATAATAAAATGAATTTTGTAATTCAAAGCCTAAAGGGGTTATGGAGACAGGGTTAGCCTTGCAGTTTCCCTGCATTCATTTACCTTTGCCGTTTTTTCAGTACCAGATGTAACTCATGAGCTATATCATTTACCCCACTGTCCTCCCTTTCAGATGAAAACCCTTGCAGTATTCACATTACTCTTCTCTATAAATGCTTGTTAACAATGGATGACCCATGTACAATGTTGGGTCAGAGAGCCTGGAAAACGATGAAACAAAGAATTGCTTTTGTTCTACATAAAAGCAAAGTTGCAAAGAACTATATTCTGGCTGTTTTCAATGTCAATGAGCTTGACTAATGGTGTTCTGTATTTCTCAAACACATGCTGAATAACTTCAATCATTGGGATTAATGTGGGACATATTATAAACAACCCAGTGAAAAATTTTGTCACCATGGCCCTCTTCACAGCTGCTTCTTACTTTAACAATATAAAACAATTATGGCTACTAAAATTCCATGAGAAAAATGCAGCTAAATATTATTAATATTAACTAGTGGGTGGTGAGTTTAAGGTGATTTCAGTTTTCCTTACAATTTGCTGTAGTTTCTCACAATTGAGCATATGTTACTCTTATACTTAGGAAAAAATTAAATAAGAAACCACAATACTCAAAGGATCCAAACAGGCAACTCACAAGCAGAAAACTGACTGGCTAGTCAACACATAAAAAAATACTCTGCCCCATTAATAATAAAAGAAATTTAGGGGAGCATCATGGGACTTACCATGGTGCTGGCATGCTACATGGTCTTCAACTACACCTTTTCCTACAAGGAGCTCAAGCATGAATGGCGACGCAAGTACCGCTGAAGAAGACAAGCTCTGCACTCCCCTCCACGACCTTCTTGGCTTGAGCCCCTCCATAAGGAACACAGTCTCGATTATTGCCGAATCCTTTCATATCATAATGGAATTAACCTTCAAATAAAAGATGACTGGTAAAAAAAAAAAAGGAATTTAGTAGAAAACCACAGTAATGTATCTTTACATCCCCATCAGCATTGGCAATCATTTAAAAGTTTGACTACACCTGTAATGTTGAAAGTGGGGAGTCACAGGAACCCTCATACCCTACTGATGAGAAGATACATTAGCACCACCCCTTTAGAGCTGAATATTGCAATATCTAAGAGGGTTGACAATGTACATGTCTATAAGCTTGCAATTATAATTTTAGATAATTGCAGCATTGCTTATGTATTAGTCTGTTTTCACACTGCTATAAACAAATACCTAAGGCTGGGTAATTTATAAAGGGAAGAGGTTTAATCGATTTCCTCATGGCTGGAGAGGCCTCAGGAAATATGCAAACATGGCAGAGGGGGAAGCAGGCACGTCTTCCATGGCAGGTGAGAGTGGGAAGTGCACACAAAGCAGGAACTGTCGAACGCTTATAAAACCATCAAATCTGGTGAGTAGTCACTCACTATTATGAGAACAGCATGGGGGAAATCACCCCCATGGTCCAATCATCTCCCACAAGGTTCCTCCCTCAACATCTGAGGATTACAATTTGAGATGAGATTTGGATAGGGACACAAAGTCTAATCGTATCACCTTAGGATGACAAAAAATTAGATACAACATCCATAAGTGAAATAATGAATACAAAGTTTGTAGTATACTCTATAATGTGGTTACCATAACCAAACATCGGCTACATATAACAATATGGGAAAACCCCAAAAACATAATACTGAGAGAAGAAATGCAAGGTACAAAGGACTATTTACAGCACAATTCTAATTGTATAAGTTTAAATCATTAAAAACCAACACCTCTGTCCCTATTTTATTTATGGATATAAACATATGTAGTAAAACTATAAAAGCATGCAAGGAAATGATCAATTCAAGATGGTGGTTATCTCAGGGGAAAGAAGAGACTTGACTTTGGAGAAGGGTATCACAAAGAGTGTTGGCAGTTCTGCAATGATGGTTTTTTTTCCCTTGGAAAAACATAAACATCAAGGCATGTATGTGAATATTTTAATATCTGGGAAAACTTATAGTAACTATAATTATATTTCCATGATATATGTCATAATAAAAAAATAATAAGGCATTTTATGTATAACATATTTTATAAATATAAAAGTAAAGTCTGTGTTTATAATTTTAATGTGCTATATGATCACAAGAAGATAAAATATTTATGATATAAAGCTGGCAAGAAGATAAAAAAATCAAATACTCGTTTTATCTAAATGATGTATGCAATTTCTTTGCTTTCTTTTATTTTTCCATATTTTCAAAATATTCATTATGAGATTACATTATTTTTATAATTGAAAACTTTAAAAAACTTTACAAAAGTGTGATTTAAAACATAGGCTTGAGCCATATCAGTTAGGATCTTGAATGCCTGTCGTGTTAGGTTTTTAGCTTTATGATATAAACTGTAATTTCCCAAACTACATACTATGGAAAACTAATGACTCTTGAGAGGTTTACTTACATGGGAAAAAGAGTTCCAGGGTCAATAAGTTTAAAAGTACTGGATCTCATGTTCTCTGTTTGAAGAACAATAGATATTTATACATTAAAGGCTTCAAGAAGCTCTGCAGTTGAAAAACCCCACACATAACACAACAAAAACTTACTTACATTTGCTCAACTCTGTATTTCCCAAATACATATGATTACAGATCCTTTTACCAAGGAGTATTTATTATCATGTAAGGGATATTACCTTCAGGAGACATGGTTTGTGAAACTTCATAGTTAGCAAAATCTCCAAAACATAATACAGGAAGTGACATGATGAAAGGAGAAATTTTGGAGATTGAAAGTGGCAGCGTTGGGTAGGAGACCTTGGAGGTGTTGGAGGAAGGATTCAAAGGGGCCAAATGGGCAATAATTTCAGTAGCTTGTTAGTAAGTGATAAAGCCTTCAGCACATGACTGATGGGCTTAGTGAGCCATCACCAAAATTATGCTTCTGGCACACAATGAACATTTATTTCTCATGTGTTATAGACCTGCTGGGATTTAGCTGGTTTGGCTCCTGAATAAAGGTTGAAGCAAAGTCTGTTTCACATGTCTCCTTGTCCTTAAACAAGAGGTTACTCAAGACCTGTTTTTCCTATGGAAACACGCAAACCTGTTTCAAGTCTTGTATCAGTTAACATCCTGTTGGTCAAAGCAAATAGCATGGATGGCCAAACCCAAGTCAAGAGCTGCCACACTTTCCTTATCATGAAGCCAAAGCAAGACAGGGCTAAGCTTAACATCAAAGGGGTGGGAAACTATATCCCTTCCAGGAAACTGGAAATAGGGGAGGAAGTGAACAGTTGCTGAACAACAATCTAATCTACAACCCTGTCTCTGTCTATAAAATGAAAAAAGCAGAATCACTTGCTAGATCGTGGAACCATGCACATATTGAGCCCATCAGTGTAGATTCCATTTCTAAAAGGCACCAAGAATACCATGAAATGATGGGGTTCAGCATGGCACAAATCTAAAGACAGTAGTATGAAACTTGGACCCTACTGTAGCTTCTCTTTTCTCCAGGTGTCATAATAAGTGAGTGAGCATGTAAACTGCTTGGGAATTCCTGAGAAGAAAATTGCTAAGAAATTAAAACAGGATTGTAAGAGCTTAGCCCAAATCATTGTGCATGGCACAGATAACCAGGTGGGTAAGAAGCTCATCATTCACATTTTACACAGCTTTCTGTTAATTGATATTCAGTATTCAGAGACATGACACAGTCTAGAGTTCAGAGAATAATTTCAATCCCCGAGGGAAAAATAGGAATGATCTTGAATATTTTGAAATAATGTGATTAAAACATAGGATCAAACAACCTGTCACACTTTTAGATCCTTAACATTTTTATTCCCAAATGGTCTGGTGCCTGCTGCATTCTACATCTAATACTAATAAAGATTGTATTCTACGGATTGTTTCCAATTGACATCTCTATATATTAACTATGTCAAAGTGATATATAGGCAACCCTTCCTACTTGGAATAACAATATTTTACTTTTTCTTCTAAAAATAACAATAAAATATTTTTCAGATTTCTATTTACTGGCTGGAAAACTTTGAAAACCACAATGCTTGTGACCAGTCGTGCTGCAGGAGAATTGTAAAATGAAGCAATGACTAGAAGAAAACAGAGAAGAGCCTGATCCATGGCAATTGTGAAAATGGCAACATTTGTTCATGGTCTTTGGTTCTCAGGAGTACTCTAACCCTTCTCATTGTCAGGCTCAGTGTCCTCATGGTCTTTATTCTGGCTCTGGGGGCAGAAAATCTGAAATTCATTTCCATCATCGTAGAAGTGGCTGATAAGGACTCCTGCTTGAAACATGAAAGAGAAAATCTATAATGAGTACAGAATACCAGGAATGGTAGGAAGGGATGCATTTTGGAGGGTGAGGACTGTCTCAATGTTCATCATATCCTTTCAGGACAGCACCAAACATGTTCTACCTATAGAAATACATGCCCATATGAAGTTAGTATTAGTATGCCACACTGAGCCTGTAAAGAGCATTTAATATGTGCTACTAAAGAAAAAAAAAAAAAAAGAAAAGAAAGGGGGCTTGAGACAAGATATTCTAGATTTATGCTACATCTCTTCCATGGAGTATGATCCTATTATTTTTAATATTATAACTAAACATAAAAACAAAATTTGCAGGGTGATAGAGAGGTGAAGCTTTGGGAGATGAAGTATCAAACAATTATCATTAACGCTTTGTATTTAATCTTATTCCTGTTGACTCTCACCTGAGGAGTTAGCCATGGACAGAGATTCTCCTAGGCACCAGTAACCATGTTACCTAAGTTAAATTATTCATTGCTATCTATCTAACATTTAGTCCTAGATTAATGACAATTATTGGTAATAATAATGATGATGATGATGATAAATATCATTTGCACAAAACAATCTTTAGAGCTGTGATGGTTAATTTCATGTTCCAACTTGAAACATGAAGGAAGATACAGACTAAGGAAGACACAGATAGCTGGTAACACACTATTTCCGGGGCTTTCTGTGAGGGTGCTTCTGGAAGATACTACCGTTTGAATGAGTAGAGCTAGTAAAGAAGATTGGCCTCCACAACTTGAGTAGACATAGTCCAATCTATTGATGGCCCAAGTAGAGCAAAATGTGGAGGAAAAGTGAATTTGCTCTCTTTGCTTGATTTGAGGCATTCATTTTCTCCTGACCTTGGACATTGATATTTGTGGTTCTCTAACCTTCAGATTCAGAGCAGGACATACACCATCAGCCCCCCAGGTCCTCAAACTTTCGGGTTTGGACTAGGACTTCATTGGCTCCTCTGGCTCTCAGTCCTTTAGTTTGGATTGAAACTATACCCTCAGTTTTTCTCCAGCCTTTTTACTCTAATGTGCAGACAGCAGATTGTGAGATTTCTCAGCCTCCATAATTACTTAAGGCAATCCCTCATAATAAATCTCTTTCTGTATCTTTG
The DNA here is from genome assembly GCF_001604975.1 of Cebus imitator. Lineage (NCBI taxonomy): Eukaryota > Metazoa > Chordata > Mammalia > Primates > Cebidae > Cebus > Cebus imitator. The sequence continues at coordinate 3,554,315 of NW_016107457.1, forward strand.
TATATATCCTACAGGTTCTGCCTCTCTGTGGAACTCTAATACAAGAAAAAATTACCCTAGTTTTGTTTTAATGTCTTTTAGTTTCTATCACTAATGAGAAAGATGAATTGTAGATAGTTTTCATATTGTTAGGTCTCAATTCTATGCACTTATTTGTTCAACAAATTACTGAGCATCCACTCAGTGTAAGCCTTTGTTATATGAACAGAATACGTTCATTGCCAGATGCACAGAGCAAGTCACTACACTGAGACACTGGGTTGCAGCAGAGAAAGAGATTTCATTGTAAGATCACTAAATGAAAAGATGGGAGGGAACCTCAAATCCATCTTTCTAAGGAATCTGGGGCTAGGGTTTTTAAGGGTTTTGGAGTGTGCTGAAGAGTGAGCACTGACTGGTTGAAGAGTGCAGGGTGAAGTCATGGAACAGGGAGCTGAATCAGCTGTATTCTTATGCTGATCCCATTCATCTGTGGGAGTCTGTGGGAGTTGCTGGAATTTGGGTCTGAAGAACATCTAAAGCCATCATTAAACAGAAGCCATAGGATTCTAATGTCAGAGTCCCACCTATAAGAAAACTGGGGATACAAATGGTCAGAATCATTCCATGCAAGGAAATTATAAGTTCAAGATGGTGGTTATCTCCGGGGAGGGAAGGAAGAGGCTTGACATTGGATAAAGGCAACAAAGGCGGATGGCAGTTCTGCAATAATTTTTACACACTGAGTTTTAGCCACAAGGAAGTGGGCCAAAGTGCAGCTGGATTAATGCTTAATTGTAACTATGTTTCTGTCCAGAATCTGGCATGCAATTCTTGTCTATCCTGTGGAAATAGTTTCAGTAAGGTGCTGTGGAAAATGCCATACCAAAAGGAAAAATACACAATTTTCTCACCACAAAAATATAACATACTAGGATACATATACATCCTACTTATATATGTAAAATATATAATTTAATTATATTTCTAATTTACATATGTATGTATACAATATAAATGCTATAAGACAAGTGTATGAAAATGCCAAGATATTCACGAGGGAGAGGCATTATTGGTTGGAGTGTGCAGGAGAGAAAGAAGAGGAGAAGGGAGAAGCTTTCTTGTAAAGGAGCTTTGGGGTGAGGCTGGAGGGATGGTAAGGCACTACAAAGCAAGGAAGCTGTCTAACAAAGAAAAGAGAAAAAAGACACATTTTTGTTCAATGGTGGTGTTGCCCACTTGGCTGCATTGCAGGTTATATGCATCAGGAATAGAGGGAGTAAAAGTCGGGGAGATAAACTGGAAACAGATCATTGAAAATTTTGATTCTCCAGATAATGAGATTAAACTTTATTTGCAAGGTACTAGCAAGTCACAGAATTTCTTTGCGTAGATGTTGGGCATGATGTGAGCTGCACTTTGGGAGAATTACTCTGGCATCATAGTAGGATGATGAGAACATCCTTCAGGCTTCAGGCCACACTACTGCAATAGCTGGGGTCAAAGAAAACCATGGATCTGAGCAAGGGGGTTGACAATAAGGGACAGAAGTGAATAAATGTTTTTAGATGAAGAAATTGATGAGGAGACTGGGAGACAGCTGAGAGAATATCAGTTGTGGCTTAGGTTTGGAATACTTCCCCCAAATTCCCATAGACCAGGGTTTCTCAACCTCACCACTATTGTTGTTTGAATTGGATAATTTTTAGTTCTGAGAGATTGTCTTGTACATATTTAACAGCATCTATGGTCTTTGTCCACTAGATGCTAATATTACCTCTCCTCCAGTGTGAAAACCAGAACTGCCACTTGACATTGGTTACTTCCTCTGGAGGACAAAGTTAACCCCAGTGGAGAATCACTGCCCTATATAAAACCAATAAAGTCACTATGATATAAAATTCAAAAGGTCCATGGACAATATCTATTCACATCTACTATCTATCTATCTATTTACCTATCTATCTATCTCTATATATCATTAAGTGTTAAGATATTCCCCAAAACACCAAAATATAAGGGATTAGAAAAAAGCCCTGAAAGCCATCAGACATATGTAGTATAAGCACCTTTGTAGAAGGAAGTAAAAGAAAGGCAAATGTGGGTTGTGAGGATTCTGATACCAGAGGACCCCATATTTCTTATAAATATACACTGGAAAATGACTGAACTGGATTCAGATCTTGCAGGATCTGAATTGTGGGCGAGAGCAAGGAGACCATGTTCCATAGGATCTAATGGTGCTGGAGTAATCTGGGCCTTCTATGCCATGCCAACCTTCCCTTCCAGGAGAAACTGTTAGTACGGGCTTCACATTGAGCAGAACAGGGACAAAGGAAGCAGAAAAAAAAAAGAAAAGTCCAGATGAAAAGGGGTTAGGGAACAGAAGAGAGAGATTAGACAAAATGCAAGCTTACATATTTTTAAATTACTTTAAGGTAAGAAACAGAAGAGGGAGTCCTAGAGTCATGAATCTAGAAAAGTTATTTTGCCCTTTTCTCCGTCTTAAAAGTACACAAAAACTCATTTATTTATGCATGAGCAAAGGAAAAAGTATGCAGTCTAAGAAGAATGAGAAAAGCAGAATGAATTCCCTGTGACCTGGGAGGCACAAAGAATGACATGCCTGCAAAAACAGGTGAACACTGAAACCCAGTATTTCAAAATGAGCTAAAATAAACCAAGCTAATGGTAGAAGCCATGAAAAGAAATCACAAATGAAATAACTCAGAAATGAGGTGATTAGGGAAGATTAAAAATAAGAGCTTACATAAGTTGAGAAAAAGAAAAACTAGAAATAAAATCATTTCACTAAAGAAGTTGAGCCAGGAGGAACACAAAGGCAAATAAACAGAAAGAATAATGCAATGAGAGAAATAGAACATGGAAAGGAAGGAAAAGAAATTTAAATCAAAATGATATAAATAAAGTGTTAAAAAAAATAAAGCACCTGAAAGAAAAGGATGGTTTAGAAATTTCAACATACTTCTAATATAAGGGTTCCTAACCTAGGGTCCATGGAGCGCAAGGTTTATGGGTAAAATTTAGGTGGTGAAATGAACTTGGTTTAAGAAATATAGTATGTATATATTTTTACTGACCTCTAGCTGAAATTTAACCTTTTTCTTTAATTATCAACCTACGCACCAAACCACAATAGTATTGACAGTATCTGTGACTTTATCACCAAAAATAATTACAAAAGTCAAAATGCCAAATCACAGTTTGGAAAAATGGCTCCAAATACCATTTATTCTCATAACTTTTTTCAATTTATAGCTGTTAACTATATTTAGATATTATTAAGATCTATATCTCATTAATAGTAAATAAAGAAGTTAATATATTACTGCAATACAATTTTAAATTAATTTGACAACCATATTTCAGTATAATTAGTTTTCTTTGAAATGCTATATGTTCTACTTTATACATCTAAAAATAATATTCTGTGAAATACTGCATTGTTTTCATCAGACTGCTGCTTCCAAGATATAACAAATTTTGTAATTTCTGTTATATAAAAGGAATCTCTGAAGAGAAATTATAATCTGAAAACTTTCCTAAAATAAAAAAATTAGAAATTATGTATTAAGAGGAACTGAAATTTGACCCATAATGGCCAACACCATCCTTTAAAGAAAAATCTATAAGTTATCCCACCAAAAAAATAAGTAGAAGGAAAATTAGATTTAATCAGAAATTTTAAATAGCCATATTTTTAGGACCAAATAAATTATAGTAATATACTTAAGATACTCAAAGAATAAAAATGCGAGCCAAGAATCTTATGGTCAGCCAAATGACCTTTAAGTACGGAAAGCTTATGGTCAACGGATGTCAACATGTGAAAACACAGAGAACATTGTTCTCATGTGCTCTTCTTATGAAGAAAAACCACAAGGAAATGAGAATGGATTTAAGAACAAGCATTCAAAACTTTTATGGCATTTTAACATTGCCATGATATTCAAGTACATGAATCATTTCTCAAGTAATTTGTTTTCTTCATAATTTACAAAAGTATTGGTCCATAAAAGATTGTTATAAAATTTTTAAAAATACCAGTACTAAAATATGAGCTTCAGACAACCAAATTTACCAAAAGCATGGGTAAAGAACATTAAATATCAATTTACCTGTATAATCAAGACCAAAATTACACTATAAATGAGGCAGTCTAGTATGTAATGTCTACATGTTCTGACAATGCAGATAACATGTCTATGTTTTAAACGAGGGAATGGAGAATAAGGAGATTATGTGAAAGCTGACTTCTAGTTTTGCCCACTGAAAAGGCCTAGAAACAGTGATCAAATTATGAATAATAAGCATATGTGGCATGCAGGCTGAAGTCTTTAAGTGCTGTTTCCCATTTTTTGGATGTGGATGGTTGCAAGCACAGGCAGAAATGTGTACAATGAGCCTACAATGCACCAGAGAACAAGGAAGCTATTAAAAGTTTCCTTGACTAAGTTTGTGTCAAAAAGAGTCAGCAGGTAAGTTGAAGAGGCTCACAGTGGCCAAAGATGGGATAATTATTCCAGAGAATATATTCTAATGATTTTGAACGCATCAGGTAAGATTAATTCCTTGAGTTCACAGATATATAAGCATACAAAACAAACAAAACACAGTTATTGGTCAATTTTGAAGCCTGCTAGGAAACAAATTTATTATTCTGTAAACCAATAGATAAAGATAATTAAGCTATGCTGTCCTTTTTATATGACCTGTATCTTTTAGCAGGGGTCCCCAGTGCCCCAGCCACGCAGCGTTACCAGTCCGTGACTGGTTAGGAACCAGTCACAACAGGAGGTAAGTGGCAGGCGAGCAAGCAAAGCTTCATCTGTATCTTATCTACAGCCGCTCTCCGTATCTTTCATTACCACCTGAGCTCTGCCTCCTGTCAGATCAGCTGCAGCATTAGATTCTCATAGGAGTTACAAACCTTATCGAGAACTATGCATGCAAGGAGTCCAGGTTCTACACTCCTTATGAGAATCTAATGCCTGATGATTTGTCAATGTCTCCAGTCACCCCTCAGATAAGACCATCTTGTTGCAAGAAAACAAGCTCAGGTCTCCCATTGATTCTACACTATGGTGAGGTCTATAATTATTTCCTTATATATTGCAATATAATAATAATAGAAATAAAGTGCACAATAATTGCCATGCACTTGAATCATCTCAAGACCATCCTCACCTGCCCAGTCCACAGAAAAAATGTCTTTCAAGAAACCAGTCCCTCGTGACAAAAAGTTGGAAACTGCTATATTAGAGTAACCAGGTAGTTAATAAAGTAAAACTTCTCTTTACTGAAATATTCCAGATCACAAATATACTAAGAAATAAATGAGATAATTAAAATATCACCATTTTATACCCTCTAGTATATTGGTGAATCTGGTCAATGATCATCAATGGCTGTTAACATCACAAAAAGTGAGACAATCAGACACTCTGATGGAAGAATGTAAGAATATCTATGAGGTATTACTGCCAAATAATCTGGTAAAATATCTCCATATAACCACCATTTTAAAAGAAATACAGGTTACAGAGGAGGATATTCAATGATACCAAGGAGATGCATTCAGTAAAATACAGATTAAGGTAAACGCTGCCCAACAAATTGCCCAGTTTCTTCAACAATAACTAAAAGGACCAAAAAAGATGAAAGAGATGAAGAGAACCTTTGAATTTACAAAGATATAAGGTATGTATCAGTGAATTACAGTGTGAGCCTTATTTGGATCTCCTCCCAGAAAACATTTTTAAGATAACCAGAGAATGTGAAAACTGCTGGCTAGATATGATATTAAGAGATCATCATGTGTTTTGGGTAGTTTATATAATGGTTTATTTTGAAGAATCTTAGTCTTATAGAGATATTGTATTAGTCGAGATTTCTCTGAAGAAACAGAGTTAAGACGACATGTATAGAGACAGGAAGAGATTTATTATAAGGTATTGACTCACACAGTTATTGATGCTGAGAAGTCCCATAATCTTCCTTCTGCAAGAGGGAGACTCAGGAAATCTAGGGCCATAGTTCAAAGGATTGAGGGCCAGAGAGCTGATGATGTAGATTCAGTCCAAGTCTAAAGGTCTGAGAACCAAGAGCACTGAGGGTAGAGAAGATCTATATCCCAGCTCAAAAAAGTCAGACAGAGAGCTAATTCACCCTTCCTCTATTTTTTTGGCTCTATTCAATCCCTCAGTAGATTGAGTAATGCCCAGCCATGTGGGGAGGAAAATTGGCTTTACTTAGTCCACAGATTCCATGGCTAATCTCTTCTGAATACACTCTAACAGACACATCCAGAAATAATGTTCAACCCGCTTTCCAGGCATCCCAAGGCCAGTCAAGTTGACCCATAAAATTAACCATTGCACTTACTGAAGTATTTGCAAATAAATGATGTGATGTCTGAGATTTTCTTCAAAATATTTCAGGGTGTTGGTGGCAAAAATATGGAAAAAAAGAAAAAAGACTTGGGGTAATCATTGTGAAGCTGAGCTCTAGATACATGGACGTTCATTCTGCTGTTTTCTCTTATTTTGTGTATCTTTGAAATGTTTCCTGAAAGGAAGCTGAAAAAATGATATGATGGTACTGGCAAGCTCAGCTAAATTACTAGCTGGTATTTGATACTACAAACTTTATAATTATTTTATTCTGAGAAAATATTAAAGAGATACAGTGTAGGTATGAGACGAAGAGAAAAGGATCGATAAATGTTCAAAGTTTTCCAGACTGGATTATTAGCTGGAAAGTGATCAAGAATAAAAATGAAAATTAAAGACAAATAAAAATTTAGAAAAGTATCTATCTTGTGGGAGTAAGATGATTTGAACTTTGGGCACATTAAATTTGAGAGAGCCATAGCCACCAGACAATGAGAAAAACACATTGTTGGAAAGGTCGGCCCTGGAAAGGTAGCTTGGAGACTTAACTATTCAGACAGCAGAAGCCTCTGGTGCATATGACTCCACTGAGACAGAGGTTGTAATATGCTATAGTTTGAAAGTGTCCCCCTAAAAGCATATGTTAGAAATTTAATTCCCAATGCAATCGTGTTGAAAGATGAAGCCTAATGGGAGGCATTTAGGTCATGAGGGCTCCACCCCCTCATAAATGGATTAGTGCCAATTATAAGAGGGCTTGAGGCTGCAAGTCCCATCTTTTTCTCTCTCTCATGCATGCTGTCTTGCCCTTCTGCCCTCTACTATGGGATGACACAGCAAGAAGGTCCTCATCAGATGCAGGGTCTTTGACCTGGGACTTACTGGCCTCTAGAACTATAAGAAATAAATCTCTGTTTTCAAAAAATAAATTATCCAGTCTCAGGTTTTCTGTTAAAGCAGCACAAAACAGACTAGAGCATAAGGAAAGAAGGGAAAGCTGGTAAGATCAGCAACTTCGGGAGTGCCTATGTGCAGAGGGCAAAGAAGAGACAAGGAGGAAGACAAAGACACCAAAGCCCAGAGGATGGGTGAGATTCACAATGAAGGGTGTATCAAGAATGCCGTAGTTACGGAGAGATCAAATAGAATACCAAAGGAGAGAACACCATTGGAGTTGGTGATGAGGAAGTTACCAAGGATTTCTGAGAAAGAAACTGGGCAGTGGAAGGAGATGTTATACTGCAAGGAATTTCACTGGAGATCATGATATGAAAGTGATGAGGTAAACCCTCTAAAAACATTTAGTAGGGACAGCAAAAGGAGGTATAGGAAAGCACCAAAAAAGTCAGCAAAAGTAAGAATGAAGACCAGAGCACATTCATAGACAGGAGAGGAAGCCCTACGTAGATTCTTTCTAACAATAGAATTGTCCATTCTAACAATAGTTGGGAGATGAAGTGATGAGGGCGATAGCCATTTGTAAGGAGAAGACCTGAAATGAGAGATCTTTAAAGTGTCTTCCCACTCTCAATGTCATTCTGTCCCTGAAAACTTTTCGGCCACTTGCCCTGGGTAATTGAGGCATTTACCACTTCTAGGACAAGAAGGATTGAAAGAGAGGCCCTGTGCTGTTTGGAGTGACTAGAATGGGTGGAAATAAATTAATGGGTGATGTCTGCAGCATCTCTCATGAAGCTACAGCAGCCCCCAGTCTCCTCCTTGCTCAGACTCTCCCATTTTCAGAAGGGCTTTCCCCGCGATTGCTGCCATATATTATCAGAGTGTTAAATCAGCCTGAATGATGGTTTACATATATGTGCTTATGAACTGTGGTCCTCCTGCAATTGACAGCATAGAACAGACACTGTCTTAGCTTTTAAACAGGTTGATTGGGTTCAGGAAAGAAGGAGCAATTCTCAGAGTGCCTGAAAGACTTAAATTCACACACCATTGAATCCTACTCCTGAGGAAAGAAACATGACTCTTCCTTGATGCTATGTGGTTCACAATTATTTCTCTCTGAGATGTTAAGGGACTTCTAAACACATAATGTGTATTTCATGTTCTTACACCTTGTGTTTTAGGCACTGCTACTTTGAATATTTAATTATATTAAATCAAGATTTTTTTTTTTTTTTGAGGCAGAATTTAGCTCTTGTTGCCCAGGCTGGAGTGCAATGGCGCGATCTCGGCTCACTGCAACCTCCATCTCCTGGGTTCAAGTGTTAAATCAAGATTTTAAAAGGCCTTGGGATAACTAGAGAGCATCACCCTTAAGTAAAAGGACCTTGAGACAAAAAGTAATCATTATGATCATCTCCTATTTGCATAACGCTTTAAATTGTTTCAAAGCCTTTTTTATATCTATTATTTTACTTGATCTTCACAACCACCATATGAGGCTGTTCACTTTAAAGAAATAAACTTGAAAACAGTGAACATTTAAAATGCTTCCGAAAAATGTAGTAAAATCACAAAGAAAATTCCCAGAGCATCTATACCATAGCTCTAACTTAAACTGTATTTACTGCAAATTGTATCGACTCGGAAGAGACGGTGCCTCGTAAATATAGTTTCTCTGTCCTGAACCACATTCAAACTGCAGTTGTTATGAATACAAAAGAGCTTTCTGAGTACATAACTGTAGTTTTGCTGCATTAAAGCAAAAGCCTGGCATTTGGACTAGAAAACAGCCTGTAACTATGTCTGTTCTGCATGGCAGGCGTCTCAGGGCCTGCCAGCAATAGGGATGGATTTACATATATTGACTCTATCCAACATATGAGTAACGATCAATTTTCTTGATCTATTCTATTCTGTCAATCTGTGCTTTTGCTAGCAAATGAGGAGACATTGCTGTCAGCCAGAAATAGAGTTTCCTGGGCTTATGTGAGCTTTTAAGATCTCTTTTCTACTTAATTAAAAGATACATACGGTGGTTGACAGAGAGCAGCAGGCTAGTCAAAGTAACAAAATTTGCTACGTATAGATGAGTTCCTGGAAGAAAAATCATGAAAGATGGCTAAATAAATGTAAAGGCAGACTTTCATTTCTGAGGATAGTATATTGTGATGTCATTTTTATTAACAGAAAAATAAATACAAAGGGACAAATGCAATTTGTCTGTCAGGAATAGCCAGCAAAGCCATCCTTTTTCAGGAGTCGGAAATTAGTCTTCCTGGTAACAACATGTAACCTGCTGGACAAAAGAGAAGAAAAATGCTTTCCTTTTTGGTCTCCCACATTAATGTACCGTGTCACATTAATTCATGTGCTTTGGGCTAAGGTAATCTCTGCCCCAAAACTCTTTGGGAGTTTTAATTAGGATGATGAAATAATAGGTACAAAGCAAGTGAGAAACATTCTCCCTAGAAAGTCTCCGAAAAGCTTGACACATCTTGCTTTTCTTCTCGTTCCCTTCACCTCCAATGTGCTGGTGATATCAGAGGACCCATCAGGCCCCCAGGCACAATCTAAATTCCTTTCAGGAGAGTTTTACAGTGGGTAACTGAATGTTTCTTCTGGGGGTGCAGTCTTGCAACCTTCTAGCTTCTACTTCTCTAACTTTCGAGTATTTTGTATGCATGGAGATTCTGGATCTGTACAAATAGGATGTGGTTATCTATACATTTATTGGCTCTAATTATTTACTGGACTGAATTGGGTTTGGCTTCTGTTTGTTTCCTTAGATGTTCTCGAATGCCAGTACCAAGTACCTCTGGAGGTGGCTACAACCCACCAGGGGACTGATTTTAGGAACTGCATACATTATGGAGGAACAGTGGCTGATGTTCTATGCCACAGTGAAGTGAACCAGGCCATGGATTAGAAGCTAGAAATCTTGGTTCTTGGTCTGGCTCTTCTACTGAGGTCTATCATCATGATAAAATAATTTTCCTTTTGGATCAGAGTTCTATTTGCAGTATGAAGATAGTTGAGTAGGTGCATGATTTTCCAACTGAATTTGCAGTGTCCTCAGCAACTATCACTGGGATAAGTTAGATGGGATGCTAAAGATCCTTGCTTCTGTGACAACCTTAGCACCTCTTGGGGATCATTTTGCACAGTGTGCCTCCAATATTTTGTTCAACCCAGAACTAAAAAGGTTTTAAAACCATGTCTATAAAGGATCTCCAATGTTTTCTATATCTTCAACAATCTATGACTAACTTTAGTTTGTGTAAGCCACTCATCCGTTGGGTTTATGGTTAAAAAATATGTTTTCTAAATCCTAGGAACGTTTTTGTTTTTTGGGTTTTGTTTTTGTTTTGCTGTGTTGCCCAGTATGGCCTTAAACTCCTAGGCTAAAGTGATCCTCCGCCTCAGGTTCCCCAGTAGCTGAGACTACAAGCATGAGCCACTGTACACAGATCCGGGAATAGATTTAAGCTGAGTCACCTCTTATTCTCAAATGGTTCTTCCTCATTTGTCACGTCTGACAACAATAGCCTCCATTTGGCTAGCTCATGGATGTAGTGTCTGGCAGATAGGATGAATGCAATAAATAGGTATCAAATGACTATCTAGTCCCTGTAAGATTTATACTTCTAGATTTCAACTAGAGGAACTGATAAGAATGACCAAAAAGTGAAAGGGCAACCATTTGGCCTAGGGGTTGCCTAAGAAAGACATAAAAATAAAATTAAGGTGTCTGATCCCTAAGATTCAAGAGGTTGACACAAATTCTACATTTATCCCCTACTCCATCTCATTTGGTTTGGAAATGAAAAGAGACATACGGTGCTCTTTGAAAAAGCTGCATCTCTTTTTTGATCTCCGCCTCCACTGCCACCGCCTTGACACATGGTGCAAGATTCTGATGCTGAGCCTTTGCCCTTTGGAGATAGTGGAATAAAAAAGTTCAACTCAACCAAAACCACCAGAGACAGCACCAGTGGAAACTGAGATTGTTCCAGAAAGGAAATGCAGTCACTGCTGGTTAGACATTTCTGATAAGGAATCTGTGACCATTGTGGATTGGAATCAAAAATATACACTTCCTTAGGGCAAGGGTATTCTTTTTACTATTGCATCAGGTTTCTAAGGCTCACATTCAACCCCTAGTATTCATAACTGTTCTTTTTTAATCTATTCCTGCTTCTTTTAAAACTAAGGAAATCAAGACCCAGGATGGGTAAAGAACTTGTACAAGGACACATATTTTGGTTGTGGACCTAGAAAAATGTGCTTGCCCTTATGAATGAATGCTCCTAGATGAAGAAATGACTTTATCTTTAGATTTCTCCTCACAGAAGAACAAAACGTCCATGAGACAATCAATCACCCTATATTTATTGAGAATCTACTATGTGCCAGAGATGGCGATAGGCACCGATGATACTGTCATAAACAAGATATACTTTCTACTTTCATGAAATTTACAATCTTGTAGGAAAGACTCTCAATAAAGTTCTCTTGTGTAAAAGCTAAAAAGTAGTCCAAAGTATTGTGAGCATAGCATAAAACTGATAGGGAGAGTCCAAGGAAGGCTTCCCTGAGGAAGCAATGGTTAAGCTGAGAATTGAGCAAGAAGAATAAGACAGATGAGCTAGGGTTCTTCTAAAATTGCATGATGAAAACTTATCTGGACATTTGCTAAAAATTATGTATTTCCAGGCTCCTTTTCTTGGAAAGTCTGATTCAGTAGATCAAGGGATGAGGTTCAGGAATCTGTGTTTGTAACCTCCCCAAGTTGTTCTTGCAATCCAAGAAGTTTGAGAAATCCTGAACGAGGTGATGAGTTGTTCCAGATGAGGAACTATCCATCCTAAGGCATCGTGTCAAAGGTAGAGAGGACCTGAGAAAAAGCATTTAGACCAGAGGGTAGAGTATGATGTCAGATGACGGACAGGAAGGATTTGCTGAAATCTGTTGTAAGACCTTGGAACCTCGCACAGTAACTGAGCAGATGCTTAAGTGATTACTGGGATGTGGTAAGGAGAGGACATTGATAGCTGCTCTACAGAAGGAACGGAACCTGTTAATTCCTCAGAGGTACCCCCAAGTAAATAAAGTTTGCTTTTCTTTTCTTTTAACTCTAAGGAGAAATGTAGGTAGCTGCATAAGAAATATAGTTTGTTGAGAAGTCTTAGGCAGACCCCCCATTTTCAAAAACACTTCCTATAATGATGCATACAATTGTGCAAGAAATTACTTTTAGGTTTACATTTTAACAAAATGTAAATAGTCATGGCAAAAGGCTTTCCTTCAGCCACAATTCTGGTTGTCTTCTCTTGTGTTAAACGTTGTGCTTGAATCTTCTCAGCTGTTGATGCAACTAAATTTCAGAAGAGAATATGTGCCAAGAACATGAACAATTAGCCTTGCTTACCTTATGTTTCCGAAAAGGTGCACCATGTCTTCAGGTTTATAATCTCCAGCAATGGTTTGCTGAAGCTGGCTCATACTGGCTCTTGAGAGCCAATTGTCAGCATCTATTCACAACTCTGTGTTCAGTGATTTCACGTTGGTAGCCTGAAATCACCCATCGTGGAAGAATTTACATTATGGAAATCAGCAATTTATTCCTGTCATTGCTGAGCACTTGTTAACATTTACCAGCACACCATGACTGTCAGATATTCACATTTTTTAAAATTGTGGCTACTTATGTATGAAAATATTCACTGATTAGTCTCCTATAAATAAATACTTTTTTCTTACTGCTCTTCTTTTTATTAAAGAGGAAAGTCTTTCTCAGAATCTTCAACAAACTCCCATTACTTCTTCTTGGTCAGACATGTGTCCCATGACCATTCACGAAAGGCAGGGATAGTGAGTATCTAATCTGGCAAAGCTACCAATACCAATTAGTACATTTGGTTCACGTGAATCTTGATTCAGCTGTGAACTTGGGCACAATAATAATCCTGTACAACACTCAAGCTCTGTTAGTAAGGGAGAAAGGGACATCATCCTTGGTCAGGAAATGAACAATATTTCCCACTTTAGTAATACAAGACAGGGATAAATGTGGTCTCTAACATCCAGAAGCTTGAACTGTAGCAGGACTAAAATAAGTTCTGTCTGTTTTTGCTTGGTTGTGTTTTAACAGCTGTTGGCATTTTATGCCCAGTCTCTTAACAGCAGTGGTTCTCCAGGTGTGGTCCTCACACTAGTAACATCAGCACCATCTGGGAACTTGTTAGTAATGCAGATTCTTGGGCCCCAACCCAAATCTCTTGAATCAGATGCTGTGGAGGGAGGAAGTGATGGTGGAGGGGAATATTATAGAGGATGTGGTCAAGCCATCTGTGTTTTAACAGGTGCTACAGATGATTCTGATGGACCCTGAAGTTTGAGAACCTGTCTAAAGAGTGTGTGTAACTCTCTCAGTGTGATATAATGTGTAAAGTGAATTTCAGTGAATCAAAATCACCTTGTTGCTACTAGTCACATAGTAGGCACCGTTATTCATTCATTCATTCATTATGCATTTATTAATCACTTGCTAGTGTTATCCTGTGTCACGCAATCCATTCCCCACTAGCAGCCAGAATGATGTTTTAAAAATGTAATCAGATTGTGCACCTTGTTTGCTTAAAACTTCTCAGTGGCTTGTACAAAAAGATGAAATACAAACTCTAAGGCATTCCATGGCCTGGCCTGCCTGCCTCTCCAAACTCCTCTTCAATGCTTCTTGGTTCCTCAACCAGGCTGACCTTCCTTCTATGGATGACTCCATCTTGTCATTCTAGCTCCACCCTAACTGTCACCTTTTCAGAGAAGATCTCTGCCTACCTTATCAAAGATGCCTCAACTTGCCCCCCTTTATCTTTGTCATATTACCCACTGATTTTCTTCATACCATGTAAAACTGTTGTATCTATTCATTTGCTTACTGTCTGATTCTTCCACTAGAAAATAAATTCCATGTGGTGTCCACTGCCTCTCAGTGTCAATGTGGGCCCTGGAATGCTGGAGGTCTCAACACATATTTGTTGAATGAATTTCCAGGTACTGTCCTAGATGCTTCAGAACTGAGATTTGAATCGCTAGAGGAAATTAACAGCAGGAGTTAGCACTTTGGCAGAGGCACATCATGTTTCTTTCTTTATTTTTTTCTTTTGCTTGTAAATTATAATTTATTTCATTTGTAGAAACTTAAATTTACTTACAGGAAGCTCTTCAAGGGATCATGAAATTCACATGTGAGATTAGTTGGCTTCAGGTTAAGAGTAGGCGTTATGTTCATTTATTGACGGGATTACTAGGAACTTGAAAAATAATGCAAAAATGTTTTTTATCTTGTATCACATCAGATAAGCAAGTAACTGACTCAGAAAATTTATGATAGCCTTTCAGTTGTTTTCCCAGGGACTGTTCTGGAAATAGAAAGATTAAATCAGACTCCAGTGCCATCTAGTGGTCATGTTTAGTTCCTCAAGAAATAAAATCCAACAGTCTAGTATTGACTTTTCACTTGTTTGGGAGGTATTAGGTGTGTTTATGTGTCTTTCCAATTTCAGTTATTACTTTAGATGTATTAATAAATATTAAATTAATGCAACTGGTGCAAGTGGTCAAATTCTTGCAAATTTATGAGAAACACTAATTCTTCATGGTGTTATGTTGTAATAGAAATGTTTTATAAATAATAATTGTGATAGATAACCCTTCATCAAGCGGTATAATCCTTAAGAAACTGAATTATATGACACCTCCATTTGGTGGTGGACTCTCAGAGGCAAAGGAATAATCCAGAATTTCTGATCTCCAATCACCAGCTTTCTCTCTACTTTGCTGTATATGGTGATTCAAAGTTTGAATCCAGGCTTCCCGTCCTACTCATGTTTTCCATTCTCTCCACTGGCTTATAGTAAGGTCTTTTGCAAATGATAACCAGATCCTCAGTTGGAGAAGTAAAATGTCCATTTTAAACAAAAATCAGAACCTCAAAACTTTTTTATAAAATTATTTTCATCTCCTGTAGTCATAACATAATTTATGGGGTCCACGTAAACTAATGGAAATAAATACTCTGGTTGCATCTAAAGTGGACCATGCCCTGTGCTTATCTCTTTATACACACTCAACAGCCCGTCACCACCTATGATGATTCCTACGTTAAAAAGAAGAAGAAAAAAACTCATAGAATTGGCATTAGTTGAGTTCCTTGTATAGTCTAGGTATCATGCCAGCTATTTTTAATACATTATTTTATTTAATTCTACAAACTTTTTAGAGGTAGTTTTCATCTGTTCGGATAAAGAAACTGAAGCTCAAAGGAGTTATTATCCTAAAAACCTGTATCTGGAGATTGCAATTGAAGCCCTTCTGGTTGGCTCTGTACCTCTGCTATTTCTAATTATTTTCCAGAAGTTTAGAAACAATTTTGATTTCTAACTTTTAAAAATATTTTTTCCTGCCACATATGCTCCATCAGAAGATCAGCAGTTTGAGGGCAGGAACCACATCTAATGCCTGGCATGTAATATCTCAATAAGTGTTTGATGAATGAATTGGAGAAGGCAGGCTTGAAAAGGTTCCAGTTCTCCAGCCAGTCACTTGGTTACCATTCATATTAGTTATGTATTGCTGCATGCAACTTAGTGGCTGAAAATAATAAATGAGAAACATTTGCTATCTCAGGGCTTCTGTGGTTCAGAAATCCAGAAGCAGCTTACCTGGATCTCTCGTGAGGCTGAAGTCAAGATTGTGGCCAAGGCTACAATCGTCAAGGCTCAGCTGGGGCAGGATCTGCTTCCAAGATCACGCATATGGCTGTTGGCAGTCCCCAGAAGATCTACATCCAAGCTCATTTGCGTGGCTATTGGCAGGCTTCCTCTTCCTACCATGTGGGCTTCTCCACAGGCTTCATACACATGGCAGCTGGCTTTCCCCAGGATGAAGTGATCCAGGAGGGAGTGACAGAGAAGGCTCAAGATGGAAGCCACAGTCTTTTTATAACCTAATCTTAGAAAGTTGTATCCATCACTTCTATTGTATTTTCTTCATTAGAAGTTACTCATGAAATCTCCTATTCATGGGGATGAGATTAATAAGAGCATGATTACTAAGAAATGAGAGTCCTTGGGCCATCTCAGAGACTGCCAATCACCACATTAGTGGCATATTTATTGGGGATTTAGCCTTGGGATTACCTGTAATATTACAGATCATTTCCTTCCAATGCTACATGAGAATGTCTTGTAACATAGCTGAGGTAGGCTCTAATAGTTCTGGTATTAGGCAAATCCGCATCTTAACTCTTTCACTTCATAATTGTGACCCTGTTGCTTCATTTCTAATCTGTGAAGTAGGCATTATAACAGTATATGCTTTATGAACCTTCCATGAAGATTAAATGAGAGTATCAGGAAATTGCTTAGTATAGTGCCTGACATGAGGAAACTAAGCAATCGCTGCTGGCTAAAGCTGTCTAAATATACCAGTGACTTTGTTTTGAACATTCCAAAATGCTTTCCCATGTGTCACTTCTTGTTTTATTGTGATTGTAATCATTTTAAGGTGGTAGAATTTGATACAGTTATATATTTTTTAAATACTTAGCATTTGAGGCAATTAAAATTAAATAACTTACCAGTAGATATTGAAGGCAGGGGAAGGAACATCCTCACTGCCTCATTCCTATGTAATCAGTATTTATTGTCATGGAGCTATAAGAGTCACCTAAGTAATAAAACCAAAAGTTGCCTTAGAATAGACAGGTCATATTTTGAATGTCATGAAGGAAATGTCAATGAACTAACCGTAATATATACACCAAATTCTAAACTGCACTGTTACAGTAGCTTAGGAAACCCACATCCTGGCTTCAGTTCCTCATGGTAAGAGTATGTTTTTTCTGTTAAGTTCATGAAAAACCATCTCAGGAAACTCAGATTCTATCTCTTAATTTGAGAATGGTCTACTAGAAGGCCTTGGAGACTTTCTTATGATAAATTCCAAATAATATTTTACCCAAACCACCAATAAAACTCTGTAATAGAGACCTCAAACCACAAATGCATTCCTTTTTAATTTCTATTATTCTCCAAGTCCTCAACCCCTTTTCTCCCTTTCCCTCCCAGAAACCCCAAAATCAAGCCAAACAATAATGAAGAAAAACATTTTTGACTATGTGTCATAATCACATCTGTCTTTGGAAGGGAAGAATCTATTCCCCAGATATTAGATTGAGCCTTGAATCATTTTAACTTAAGAAGCTGATCTACTCACAAGAAAGGTCACTTTATTATTAAAGCTTAGTGTCTCTTTCTCCCTCATTTTCTGTTTACACAGAAAAATAATAAACAACAGTTTCTCTCATCAAGCTGTAGCAAACTTGTGCTGCTGAACTCTTCCCCTTTAAATGATTATAGCTTTCCTCTAAGCCCTCTGTTGTACCATCTCACAGATGCATGGGAGCTACACAACTTTTAAGACTTTTGTTTGTTGGTGTTTACAATGTGCTTTGGAGGGGTTAGAATGAAAAAAAATGAGGAAGGGCAGGAGAGATGGGTTGTTATAGATTAAGAAGTATTGAAAACAATGTTTGATAGGTTTTTAACTCTAATTTCTAAAAAAATATTGGAACTATGTCTAAGAGAAAACAAAGCTCTAAACACCTTTGTGAAGTACCAAACAAGGTAGCTGGTACCACTTCAATGTTTCAAAGAGGAAAATATTTCAAATTCAGCCTCTGTAAACCTTATGTTTTCTTCCCTGGCTAACAGGCTTGGTTCTTCTGGGACGCCTCCAAAGGCAATAGGTCATCACTACCACTGATGTGCATGTCCATCCCTACAGCCAAGCAAGAGAATCATGTCACCACTGACCTTTTGGGGACTGACCTAATAGAACACTATGTTCTTCAGAGATGTTAAAGATTGAAGAGCAAGCACATCAAAAACTCATACCACCATAATATAAAGTGTCTGGAATGGAATGGTGTGTGGAGGGGTGAGTGGATGGGTGGATGAGGTTATGTGTGTTTTTAAACCTGATACTTCCATATATAAACAGAGATAAGCATTGTATATATCAATCTAGTTATTTCTATATAATCACCAATCTTTAAGCAATGTTCCATGGTCAGACATTTGGTGTACTGTATGCAGCCCTGGGTCACAGTGTCCTGAACAAGTTAAGATATATCCAGAGAAGGAATCTAGGCTAGGAAAAGGTCAGAAACCACTAGCAAAAGAGGAAGAAAGTAAATATGGTTACCCTAGAGAAGTGAACACATAGTAAGAACTGAGTCACTTTTATTTTTATTTTATATATATATATATATATATAATTTATTGCATTTTAGGTTCTGGGGTACATGTAAAGAACATGCAAGATTGTTGCATCGGTACATACGTGGCAATGTGGTTTGCTGCCTCCATCCCCACCACCTATATCTGGCATTTCTCCCCACATTATCCCTCACCAACTCCCTACCCCGCACTGTCCCGTCCCTAGCTCCCCCCCACAGACCTCCGTGTGTGATGCTCCCCTCCCTGTGTCCATGTGTTCTCATTGTTCAACACCTGCCTATGAGTGAGAACATGCAGTGTTTGATTTTCTGTTCTTGTGTCAGTTTGCTGAGAATGATGGTTTCCAGGTTCATCTGTGTCCCTACAAAGGACACAAACTCATGGTTTTTTGTGGCTGCATAGTATTCCATGGTGTCTATGTGCAACATTTTCCCTGTCCAGGCTATCACCGATGGGCATTTGGGTTTGTTCCAAGTCTTTGCTATTGTAAACAGTGCTGCAGTGAACATACGTGTGCATGTGTCCTTATAATAGAAAGATCTATAATCCTTTGGCTATATACCCAGTAATGGGATTGCTGGGTCAAATGGAATTTCTATTTCTAGGTCCTTGAGGAATCACCACATTGTCTTCCACAATGGTTGAACTAATTTACACTCCCACCAGCAGTGTAAAAGTGTTCCTATTTCTCCACATCCTCTCCAGCCAACATCATCTTGATACCAAAACCCAGCAGAGACTCAACAAGAAAAGAAAACTTCAGGCCAATGTCCATGATGACCACAGATGCAAAAACCTCAATAAAATACTGGCAAACCAATTGCAACAGCACATCAAAAAGCTTATCCATCACGATCAAGTAGGCTTCATCCTGGGGATGCAATGCTGGTTCAATGTACGCAAGTCTATAAACGTAATTCACCACATAAACAAAACCAAAGACAAAAACCACATGATTATCTCAATAGATGCAGAGAAAGCCTTTGACAAAATTCAACAGCCCTTCATGCTAAAAACTCTCAATAAACTAGTTATCGACAGAACGTATCTCAAAATAATAAAAGCTATTTATGAGAAACCCACAGCCAATATCATACTGAATGGGGAAAAACTGGGAGCATTCCCTTTGAAATCTGGCACCAGACAAGGATGTCCTCTCTCACCACTCATTTTCAATACAGTGTTGGAAGGTCTAGCCAGAGCAATCAGGCAAGAAAAAGAAATAAAGAGTATTCAATTAGGAAAGGGGGAAGTCAGATTGTCTATTTGCAGATGACATGATTGTATATTTAGAAGATCCTATCGTCTCAGCCCCAAATCTCCTTAAACTGGTAAGCAACTTCAGCAAAGTCTCAGTATACAAAATCAATGTGCAAAAATCACAAGCATTCCTACACACCAATAACAGACTTAAAGAGAGCCAAATCAAGAACAAACGGCCATTCACAATTGCTACAAAGAGAATAAAATACCTAGGAACACAACTAACAAAGGGTATAAAGGACCTCTTCAAGGAGAACTATAAACCACTGCTCAATGAAATAACAGAGGACACAAACAGATGGAGAAACATTCCATGCTCATGGTTAGGAAGAATCAGTAACGTGAAAATGGCCACACTGCCCAAAGTAATTTATAGATTCCGTGCTATCCCTATCAAGCTACCAATGATCTTCTTCACAGAACTGGAAAAGCACCTTAAACTTCATATGGAGCCAAAAGAGAGCCCGCATAGCCAAGTCAATTCTAAGCAAAAAAAACAAAGCTGGAGGCATCATGCTACCTGACTTCGAACTATACTGCAAGCCTACAGTAATAAAAAGAGCATGGTACTAGTAGCAAAACAGAGATATAGACCAATGGAACAGAACAGAGGCCTCGGAGGCAACACCACACATCTACAACCATCTGATCTTTGACAAACCTCACGAAAACAAGCAATGGGGAAAGGATTCCCTGTTTAATAAATAGTGTTTGGAAAACTGGCTAGCCATGTGGAGAAAGCAGAAACTGAACCCCTTCCTGAAAACGTACACTAAAATTAACTGCAGATGGATTAAAGACTTAAACATAAGACCTAACACCATAAAAACCTTAGAAGAAAACCGAGGCAAAACCATTCAGGACATAGGCGTAGGCAAGGATTTCATGACTAAAACACCAAAAGCATTGGCAACAAAAGCCAAAATAGACAAATGAGATCTAATTAAACTGCAGAGCTTCTGCACAGCAAAATAAACTATTATTAGAGTGAACCAGCAACCAACAGAATGGGAAAAGTTTTGCAATCTATCCATCTGACAAAAGACTTATATCCAAAATCTACAAAGAACTAAAACAGATTTACAAGAAACAAACAAACAAACCCATTCAAAAATGGGCAAAGGATATGAACAGACAGTTTTCAAAAGAAGACATATATGAGGCCAACAAACATAGGAGAAAATGCATGTCATCAATGGCCATTAGAGAAATGCAAATCAAAACTACATTGAGATACCATCTCACGCCAGTTAGAATGGCACTCATTAAAAAATCTGGAGTCACTTTTAAATACCAGAACACTGTCATCTGGTGAGAGGGAATACTGGCTATGTGTCTCTCTGGGGGCAGAGCAAGGATGAAGTGGCAGAAGCAATGAATAGGAAAGTTGGTCTTCAATACACGGTGGGCTTTCTAACAACTTGAGAATGCACCAACACAATCAGATCGGTCAACTCAGCTGTCTTACCAGTGTCCACTTCAACTAACTGGACCATCTTGCTCGTGGGGCAGCCTAAGAAATGATGCCAGATGCATTTTCAGAAATCCAGACTCAGGCCATCTGCCCTGTACTGCTGATCCAATAGAACAATAATAATAATGACAACAACAGTAACAATAGCAAACGTTTATTTAATACACTTACTCTGTGCCAGGCCCTGTGCAATTATGTTGCCAGTCGGAAGATAAGAGCTGCAGAGAGATGTTTAATTCCTTCTGATTTGAAGCAGAGAGTAGGAAAATAATTCCATTTTTTTTTTGACAGAAAAGAGTAAGTGGAATGGCAAAGAATTCAACAAGCAAAATAATATACCTCAATTCTTTGTTTTAAAATTCTCTGTTCTTTTCAATAACACATGGTATATACACATGCCAGAGTGTTATTCAGACATAGTAAGGCTGAAGTTCTGATACATGCTAAAATGTGGATGAACTTTTAAAATATTATGCTAAGTGATAAAGTTAGGCTTATAGGATAAATGTTGTAGGATTTCACTCCTATGAATATATATAGAATAGGCAGATTCATAGATATCGAAATTAGATTGAAGATTATGGGGGACTAGAAGAGGAGAATGAGGAATTATTACTTAATGGGTACAGAGTTTCTTTTTGGGGTGATGAAAATGTTATAGTGGTCATGGTTCCACAGCATTGTGAATGTATTTAATACCATTCGATTATACACTTACAAAAGTTTAAAATAATAAATTTTGTTATATGTATTTAACCATAATCAAAAATTAATTAAAAATTTTAAAGAGGGAAGTCATCCCTTAAAATATTATTTCTTCCTTCCTACTTACTTAGGGAAGAACCTGGTTTAAATAGGGATATTTCCAAAGAGAAGAATCCCTTTTCCAAAAGGCAAGTCCTGGACCCAGAGAAGTCATGTCCAGAAGGGTCTCATTGAATGAAAATATCCAGGCTTCAAGCCAACAGTGGTTCCCAGGAACAACACCACCCTGTCAAGAGGAGCCCCTGTCATAATGAACCCCTTGCTTTAGAGGAGCGCTGTCCAATAGAACTTTCTATGATAATAAAAATGTGTTTTTTTTTTAATTTAAAAAAAAAACTTTTATTTTCAGTTCAGGGGTTCATGTGAAAGTTTGTTACATAGGTAAACTCATGTCATGGCGGCTTGTTGTACAGATTATTTCATCACCCAGGTATTAAGCTCAGTACTCAATTGTTATCTTCTCCTCTCCCTCCTCTCACCCTCCATCCTCAGTTAGACCCATCTGATGTTTCCCTCTTTGTGTGCATGAGTTCTCATCATTTAATGCTGACTTATAAGTGGGAACATGCAGTATTTGGTTTTCTGTTTCTGTGTTAGTTTGGTAAGGATAATAGTCTCCAGCTCAATCCATGTTCCTGCAAAAGACATAATCTCATTCTTTTTTATGGCTGCATAATATTCCATGATGTATGTACACCAAATTTTCTTTATCCAATCTATCACTGATAGGCATTTAGGTTGATTCCATGTTTTTACTATTGTGAGTAATGCTGCAATGAACATTTGTATGCATGTAAATGATTTATTTTCCTCTGAGTATGAACCCAGTAATGGGATTGTTGAGTCGAATGGTATTTCTGCGTTTAGCTCTTTAAGGAATACTGCTTTCTGCAATGGTTAAAATAATTTACACTTTCACTAACAGTTTATAAATGTTCCTTTTTCTCTGCATCTTGCCAACATCTGTTATTTATTTGATTTTTAAATCATAGTCATTCTGACTGGCGTAAGAGGGTATCTCATTGTGGTTTTGATTTGCATTTATCTAATGATCAGTGATTTTGAGGTTTTTTTTCTTTGTTTTCTGGCCACATTTATGTCTTCTTTTGAACAGTGTCTATTCATGTCATTTTCCCACTTTTTAATGGGGTTGTTTTTCTCTTGTAAATTTGTTTAAGTTCCTTATAGTTGCTGGATATTAGACCTTCACCAGATGCATAGTTTGCAAATATTTTCTCCGGTTCTGTAAGTTGTCTGTTTACTCTGTTGATAGTTTAATTTGCTGTGCAGAAGCTCTTAAGTTTAATTAGATCCAACTTGACAAGCTTTGCTTTTATTGTGATTACTTTTGGTGACTTTATCATGAAATCTTGATTCGTTCCTATGTCTAGGATGGTATTGCCTAGGTTGTCTTCCAGGATTTTTATAGTTTTGGGGTTTTACATTTAAGTCTTTAATTTATCTTGAGTAATTTTTGTATATAGTGTAAGAAAGGGGTTCAATATGCCCAGTAGCCATTAGCCACATGTGGCTTTTGAGCATTTGAAATATGGTCAGTATGACAGAAAAATTGAATTGTACATTCTATTTAATTTGAATTAATGTAAATTTAAATAGCCACATGCATCTAGTGGCTATTGTACTGGGCAGCACATGGTTAGTGAGTTTTTCTCTGGCCCTTCTCTGGTCAGGTCCCTCCTCAAGACGGGAGGGTTAGGAGGGGCTCAGGGGTCTACCGTTGTCCTCTTTCTCCAGGATCCAATCAGGGAACGGTGGATGCCAGAACCATGACAAAATGTCTTTCTGAGCCAATTTAAGGAAACACAGAATTAGAGTCATACATTAGGAATAGAGAGGCATATAGGAAATTGGCAAGAGTTGACTTTCATCCTAGCCAGTGCAGGCATAAAAACCAGAGTTGTGATAGAAGAGCCCCTAATGTGAAGATGAGAAATGGAAGACTATATGATATTTTGTGTTCCTAGGGTCACCTGGATGTTATATTTCTCCCTGGAGATTTGGGGAAGAAAAAGAGATTCTTCCGGGACCCTTTGAATCGTGAGACAGAATGTTTAAATTTTGCCAGAGGCTGGGACATTCCTGATTCCAGGTCTGCGTGTACCTTAGTCTGTTAGGGATAGCCCATGGGGCTGTCTAGGGATAGCTGCGTTGGAATTCATAATAGATTTGGAAAAGGTGGCCATGTAGAACAAGTACTGCAGTAATTTGGCCCAAATAAAACTATATGGCTTCTCAATTTCCACCTCTTTATGTGCTTCTGCTTTTCCTTACGTACTGCCTTCTCTCTAAGGCGAGCACATCCCCCCTTTTTTCCCCCAAACTGTAGAATTGAAGACACAGGTCAAAATCAGAGAAACCCAGGTTTGGCTCAATCAAGGACCCAGTGAATCTGAGAATGAAAGGGATGAATTATCAGCAATACAGTTGCTGATTTTAAAAGATTTTTTCCTGTGGAAAAAAACCCTTTATTTACTCTGTCTTTGCAATCACTCAATTGATTTAGAAAAATTACACCTTAATTTCCCTTTGGAAATATTTGCAACAATGAAGAGGTAAATTTACTTTTCTAAAGCCTTGGCTGCCTTGATGTGTCTGTACAGTAATGTGATTAGAGAACCACTGAGAAGCCAAAAGAGCTCCCATCTCAATTTGCTTTTGTGGGAGGGGAGTGAGAAAAAGCTTCACCTTCTCTTCCCTTAACTGCTCACCGAATCCGACCAGGAAAGAGCACAATTGTTCTAAGCACATGGCCAGCTTTGGATAAAATTGCAAGGTAATCATCTGATTATTATAAAAATACCATAAACTTTTAAGCTAGTGTATGATGAGTGCCTACCCCATTCCAGGCATTTCCCATGCATTTATATTCTAAAGCCTATCAACTCCATGAAAAAGCAGTTGAGGCTCAGGGAGGGTAAGTGCCTTGCCCTGGCTGTGGAGCTGGTCGGTAATACAGCCAAGGTGGGAACTTAATTCTGTTGAGTGCCAAATGTCATAAGTAGGGTGACTCTTGTGTTTCACCATCTTGATCTCAATTTATTAGGTCCTCAGTTACCTGCTGCTCTCATAAACTCTTATACCCTTGTATTGCAGTCTCAGGTCCCCTCCTGTGCCCACAGACCCTGTGCTCCCTACCTGACCTGTCTCTTTTTCCTCCTCCTGAAAACTGACTTGGTCTTTTCTTATTTCTTCAGCAACTTTCTCACTTTCAGTAATTTACAGGAAATGATTAATATATTACTTATCACAGAGATATTTGCATTTGGAAAGAGGTCTTCTATGGGCAGTATTATGATAATCCAAAGGAATGATTCTCTAATATGAAAAAATTCAGGCGCTTAGTCTGATTGACAAATAATGTTGGTACATCTGAGTGTTCACGTGTCTGTGTGTTTGAATAGGGGCTGCTGCTAGGGAAAGACTTGCAGTAGTATTCTCCTAATATAACTCATAGATCAATATTCTTCAGTCTTTTTAAATTAATGCTCACTGAATAACTTTTTTTTTCTAATCGTCTCTTCCCTTGATATGCCACTATGTATTTATGTACTAAATGTAATATGTGTTTTATACATAAAAAGAGTAAGATTTTTTAAGACCACCAAGAACCAATTTTGACCCATTGTGGTCATCATCACTATGGCTGAAAATGCATGCTAATAGACGAATGCTTTCCTATATTTTTGAGAGATGAGATAACCCAGTGTTAAGAGCATACTGAGTTAAAAATTGCACCTCTGCTGCTTCCTGGCTGTGACCTAAGCAAGTTATTTAACCTCTCGGTGCTTCAGTTCTCCTGTATGTAAAATGAGCATAAGAATAGTCCTTATAGGATTGTTGTGAACATTAAGAAAGGTATATATATATACACATATACACACATATATATATATATAGAGAGAGAGAGAGCATTTAAAACAGAACTGGAGGCAGAGTTCAAATTAAGCATTATGCATTATATGTATATTTCTTGTCAAGGTGCATATAGAAAAGAATGTTATTTGTACAGCACACAGGAATAAACTGGAGTAGGGGCTGATTTGGGGGTTGAACAAAGTTTTTGTGTTATATACTACTTTAAGAAAAAATAGGCCAAGTGCTGTGGCTCACGCCTGTAATCTCAGCACTTTGGGAGACTGAGGTGGGCAGATCACAAGGTCAGCAGTTCAAGATCAGCCTGGCCAATATGGTGAAACTTCATCTCTACCAAAAATACAAAAATTAGCCAGGCGTGGTGGCGGGCGCCTGTAGTCCCAGCTACTTGGGAGACTGAGGCAGTAAAATTGCTTGAACCTGGGAGGCAGAGGTTGTAGTGAGCTGAGATTATATCATTTCACTCCAGCCTGAGCAACAGAGTGAGACTCCATCTCAAAAAAAAAAGAAAGAAAGAAATATAAACGAGAAAAACATAATCTCAGATTTGCATATAACCTCAAATAAAACAGTTTCAAAAAAATGTGGTGATACATTTGAACTTACATGTCATCACTGACAAAAATGTTAGTTCACATGGATGTGTTGGTAAATGGTCCAGGGGAAAGGCTTAAGGATCTTAAGTGTCAAATACCAATTATGAATTTAGGACGTTTTTAGAAACAGTCATTTAAATAGTGCCTAAAGATAGCTTTAATCACTGTGACTGAGCAGTGGCTTTAAAGAAGGTTGAATGTTTTTAGTACTATGGAGATGGATAGCCCTTCATATCTCCTGGTGGACTCCTAGCTTGCCTGTGGCAGGAGGCTGTCTCACAATGGTTAGGAAGCTTTGGCTTAAATTGCCCCTTTGCCCATTCCTGTGTAAGACTGTCCCAGAACAAATATGAATGAGATGAATTCTTCCTAATAGAAGTCCTTTTCAGAAGCACATTACTAAATCGTCTTGCTCCAAATAAAAACGGAACACAGGCTGAGCCTTTTAAAGAGGAACTATTTCAGGCCCAGTTCTGAGCAGTCACCACATGCTTCATGAATGAGAGGGGCAGCAGGGTGGCCTGAGCAGCTACAGCTCTGAATAGGAGCAGAGAGGACACTAGCCAAGGACCAATATGCAGCAGATGCTGATGGCCAGTGTCTGACTAGGTAAGACTGGAGGCTAATTTATGGCTCTGAAGTCTGCCTGAGTTGGTTTCCTCCACTCAGCCTAAGTACAAGATTCCACAGAGCTCATTTACGATACCCTTCCTCACTACGCAGTATGGAGAGTGCTGGTAGATTTCTAAAAATATGGAATTAAATCTTCTCTTGCCTTTATTTGAATAATTCCATGCATTTTATTATTGTTTCCCAGCAGTGAACTCAGAGAAGAACTGCATGTTCCAGCCAAGCCTAATGATTGTTTTATAAATATTTATAAATCAGATACTATCTTCTTTTCTTTCTCCTCTCTCCCTGGCTATACATTATTTGAAGGCTCATTCTTCCCTTCCTAGCAGCTTCTTTGACGTTTTGCTGGGCTGGGAGGATATTCGGAATTTGACATTTTTCTTTGATTTGCTTGCCTGTACTTTGGGAGTCTTTGTTAAGAAGCTTCCTTCTAAAGTATTTAAAGTTGGCCTCCTGAGGCTATCTCATTGTTCACATGTGCTGAAACCAAACTGAAGCCTCTTTATAGACATTTATGCTCTTTTGCAGCAGAGAGAACCTGTTTAGTGAATTCGTTTATCAACAGAGGAACTCTCACTCTTCTTGAGACAATGTCTGGTGCCTATCTATGAAAACATCAGAAATGAGGAGGGGGAATAAAAGGAGGAAATAGCCAGAGCAAAAAAGTCAAAAATGGAAACCAATCCGCAGTTCTATACATCAGGTCTCATTCCTGGAAAGACCGCTGTCTGCTTTCTGGCAGGGAATGGCATTCCATCTACGGTGTTTGGAAGCCAAGCCCAGTGGCCGTGGCTTTCAGATAGTCATGCCAGACTAATTAGATTAAGTTAACTGCATGAGAAATATTATGTTGGATTGATCTCATTTTTTATTCTAAACCTGGAATCAATACAGAAGGTAATTGCTAAATAAATGAGAAATTTCTTGTCTGATATCAATAGGTCCTTCTGATCATCACTGATCATGATGGGACAATGTCATGACCGGAAAAGGCACAGTGAGACTAATGGGATTTTCAGAGTGGTCAACACCTTCACTAGAACTTGCTTTCTTTGTTCCTAAGTGAGCCTAGAGCCAAGTTTCTTACATTAAGATTTTCCAGGAAGCTAACATTGACAGCAAAGGGAGATTTTTCTGTGCAGGCGTCTTCACTAAGAGAGCTGTTGGAAGCAGGGGTGTTCCATCTTCACAATAGGAACCACCACCCCAACAACCACCAGAAGAGCTGCAGGGATAATAAAGCAAGAGTATGTCAAGTTTCCACTATGTAATAGGACAGGTTTTGTACAAAGTGCTTATCCCCCTTTCTGTCATTTTACAATGAGAGACAGTGGAGAAACACTTAGCACAGATAAAAATATTGGAGGCAACTGTATGAGACAAGTGATATTATTCCCAGTCTTTCCAGAGATGAGGAAACTAGGACTTAAAGGGACTACATAACTTGCCAAAGGTCAAAAAGTAACATGGCTGGGAGAAACCTGAGACCATCTGACTCCACTGCTGGTGCTCGGAAGCCCTTTACTACCTCCTACAGTAAGGAGCTGGGCCTTGAGGAGCAGTAGAAAGAGCTCTTTACTGGCCTCCATTTTCTCATCTGATAAAAACACTTGGAAGCCTTCCTGAGTTCTTCAGTGATCCCGTAACAACCTCTGGATGGAATTCTTTGCTCTTCAAGATACCTCCAGTAAGACCAAGGAAAGAATTAGCTTTTAGAATAGGCGTTGGAGAAAAGGACAGCTGATTTTCTAGAGCTGTCCAAGTGAAAGGTCTTTCTGAAACCCAGTCCTGGGTTTTGAAGGGTGGCATGGACCTGCCCCAAGTGTGAATCCAAGATGGAGAATACATCTGGAGACATGCGAGTTTCCCACCTGCTGCAAGTTGAGGGGAAGAACCATGGGGTGATATGCACCAGACCAGGTAGAAGGCTGGCTGCCAGTAAGCTGCCAACTCACAAACCACAAACCCAACAAAGTACCAAAGTAAAGCCCTCCCTAGCGTCTGTGGGAAGGCACAGGAAAGGGGGCCTGGGGATTAGACTTATCAGTTTTTAAAATCTAGGCAAATTAAAACATTGAACAACTTCACCAAATTAGACCTAGCAGACCACATCCATCTGGGTTAATTGGCACAGTACACAACAGTGATTGTCATACTTTTTCTATATAATTAAACAATAGACCCTTTACAAAAACAAAGGGACAAGTAGACCTTCACTCTATTAAAGGATTAAAATTGGAATTGGGAAATGTGACAGGTGCCCACCTGATTACCTGCTCAGTTCACTGTGCCACTCAGGCATCTCCAGAGCCCCCCCAGGATTTGTAAACTATTCTCTGCTATATTCCTGGGAAACCTTACATTTATATTAATTTTGAATGTATTTTATAAGCAAGGATAGATTTCAGTTTAATCAACCTAATATGTTATCCTAATGCTCACAGAATTTAAATTGATGAGTTACAAATTAATGAAGTTTGGGCCGGGTGTTATGGCTCACACCTGTAATCCCAACACTTTGGGAGGCTGAGGTGTGTGGATCACCTGAGGTCAGGAATTTGAGACCAGCCTGACCAACATGGTGAAACCCCATTTTTACTAAATATTAAAAATTAGCCAGGTATGGTAGCGCATGCCTGTAATCCCAGCTACTTGGGAAGCTGAGGCAGGAGAATCGCTTGAACCTGGGAGGCAGAGGTTGCAGTGAGCTGAGATGGCACCATCGCATTTCAGCCTGGGCAATAAAGAGCAAAACTCCATCTCAAAAAAAAATTAATAAAGTTTGGCTGACTTTATATAATGCGAGTATCACAGAACTTTAAAACAAGATTCTTATAATAGAAATTTTCAAACATATATAGAAGAGACAATTTAATGAACCTCTGTGTATTAATCACCAAGGTTATTAACATTTTGTCAATCTTTTAAAAATGTCAACCCCTCTATCTAATCAGAAATATTTTAAAGAAAATTTCAAACCCCACAGTATTTCACCCTTAAATATTTCAGTATTTAACTCTAAACAGCAGGACTCCTTTTAGAGAAAATACTCCTTGCCATTATGATACCTCACAATACCAGTAGTAACTTAATGCAGTTGTGGCATTTGAAGCTTGAATCTTAACCCAATCAGCATTTCTCCAAGTGCATTTTGAAGAATACTAGTTTTGATGGATATTAACTGGTATTTTTAGACTAAAAGGCTTTATGGTCAAATTATGTTGGGAAACTCCTAATTTAAATAAAATTAGATTGTCTACCTGCAAAGTTTCTTAGAATTTTAATATGCTATGTTTCATGTGGCCTTCCAAGAGGGAAATAGACTCTACAGAAGTTTTGAAATTTATTTGACCTCTGAACCTTTTTTTTCATGAGACAGGAGAAGGGTTCCAAAAATACACTAGAGTAGAAAGTTGATTTCAGCCACTGGATTATATACTTCTAAAGGGGCCTCCATATTTCTTTTCTCCAGAAAGTTAAGAGTCCAGCCTTGCTCTCAATTGGCCATGAATAAAAATATTAAATCAACATTGATTATTATACCAGACAATGAAGATGCTACTTAAGTGTGTGGTCTACAATTTAATCAGAGAGAAAAGACAAATGATGTCCTAACAACTTGAGAACCACATGATACTGTGTTACATTGAATGTTACGGCTATACAGTTCAACAGGATTCCAGAGAAGGACAGAATCATGAGCCCTATAGAGCCCCTCTTTCCAGAAGGCATATAATGAAGATGAAGCTTGGGCAGGGTCTTGAAAGGTGGGTAGGAGAGAAGACGACATCCGGCACATGACTGAGTAACTTAAGAACACAGAGATATGAATAATTAAGGTGTGTTCAGGAGACAGTGAGTAGCTCAGCCAGTCTAGGGGATGGTGGGTAATGAGGTCTAATAAAAAGTGGTGGTATGATGATACACCTGAGAACAGGGATTGTATCTTTGAAGAGATCCTGCCAAATAAAATACCTTAAATAAAGCAGGCTTGAGTAAATACATGTTTATATACTGAATTCCACTGACTGGGGTGAGCCATGAATTCATGCATCTCAGCATAAACTCATTGATCAACCTAATGAGCCTATCAACTACTGCTGACAAGACCCTAGGAAAATGAGCCACAGGAAACGAGGAAGGAAAACCAAAAACGCAGGATGTTTAGGGCAGAGGATACGAAAAACAGAGGGCTCTGTCATGTGCACAAAGGCAGGAGTAATTAGAGAAGAGGCTGAATTGGTGAAACAAGAGTCTGCAAGAATGGGGCCTCTGGCAGCAAGGAGAAAAGAAAAAAGGAAGATCAGACAGCCATAAAAAATGCCTTCATTCCAATTTGCATTTCTTCCTGATGTGCAGCATTTTTTCACATGTTTGTTGGCCACATGTATGTCTTCTTTTGAGAGGAATGCCTGTTCATGTTTTTGCCCGTTTTATGATGAGGTTATCTGTGTTTTGTTCCATTGTTTAGCTTCCTTTTAAATTCTGGATATCAGACCTCTGTCAAATGAGTAATTTGTGAATATTTTCTCCTATTCTGTAGCTTGTCTGTTTACTCTGTTGATTTTCTTTTGCTGTGAAGAAGCTCTTCAGTTTAATTAGGTCCCACTTGTCAATTTTTGTTTTGGTTGCTATTGCTTTTGAGAACTTTACCAAGGCCAAGGTGACAATGGTATTTCCTAGGTTTTCTTCTAAGATTCTTTTAGTTTGTGGTCTTACATTTGAATTTTTAATCCTTCTTGAATTAATTTTTGTATATAGTGAAAGATAAGCATCTGGTTTTATTCTTCTGTGTATGGCTATCTAGCTATCCTAATACCATTTATTACATAGGGAGTCCTTTCGCCATTGCTTATTCTTGTCTACTTTGTGAAAAACTCCATGGCTATAGGTGTGCAGCTTTATTTCTAGGTTCCCTATTCTGTCCCATTAGTCTATGTGTTATACTGCTACCATGCTTCCATCTTACACTCATCAGAATAGTGAATATTAAAAAGTGAAAAAAACCACAGATGTTGGCAACAGTGTGCTTATACACTAGGAATGCTTACGCACTGTTGGTGGAAATGTAAATTAGTTCAGCCACTGTGGAAAGCAATTTCTTGTACATTTTTCAAAGAACTTAAAATAGAACTACCATTCAACCCAGCAATCTCATTACTGGGTACATGTCCAAAACAATACAATCATTCCACCAAAAAGACACATGCATTTACATGTTCACTGCAGAACTATTTACAATAGCAAAGACATGGAATCAGCCTAGGTGCCCATCAGCAGGAAAATGAATAAGAAAATGTGGTACACATGCATCATGGAATACTATACAGCCATAAAAAAGATGAAATCACATCCTTTGCAGCAACATGGACGCAGCTAGAGGCTATTATCGTAAGTGAATTAACATGGGAGCAGAAAACAAAATACACATGTTTTCACTTGTAAGTGGAAGCTAAACATTGGGTACACATAGATATAAAGATGGAAGTAATATACACTGGAAACTACCAGAGGGGAGAGGGAGATACGAGTGTAACATTTGAAAAACTAACTATTGGGTACTATCCTCAATGCCTGGGTAACAGGATCATTGGTACCTCAAACCTCAGCATCATGCAATATATCCAGGTAACAAATCTGTATATGTACCATTTGAATGCAACATAAAAGTTTTAAAAAAGAGAAAAATAAGTAAAAATCCTTCACTCAAGTAGAAAGTGGAATCTGATTTCAAGAAGAGTTTTGAGTTTTAGGGTTGTGTTTAGAATAAGACCATTATTTATTAGAGTTAAGTGTGCACTCTAGATCATTGCTACTCAGAAAGTGGTTCATAAGCTGTGATGAGTAAATCTTCACACTATTGGTTTCTGGTCAGCAATGAGATAAGTATTAGAATTGTGAGGAAGCCACATGGCCTGGCTGGAACACCCAGGCAAGTGGGTATTTTCTAGTAATTAATTTGTACCTTTTTTTTTTTTTTTTTACAAAAGTATTAGTTTAAAAGATGTTGAACAAAATAGCCCTTCACCACAGATGGTTTGAGAAGCAGAATCTAGATTATTCTTGAAAAGGCCCTGAGGAACATATATTCTCTCACAGCCAGTTTTTTATTGTGCATTAAAACAAGTAACTGTTTCTTTGCTGGAGAACCAGATGGCTTGCATTTATAGGCCATCTTATTAGAAAGTCATACATCTAATCCCTACAAGCCATACCCAGCTCTGGGAGATACTCACACTTGAGGAGGCACAGAAAACTCGCGGGTAGTGAGGCTGCCCATCTCCTGTTCACTGGGGTTTCTTTTCATTTCACTGAGTAGAATAGCAGGAGGAATGATTGGCCATGGTCAAATTATTCTCTCACTCTATCCGTCCTTCCCTCCTCTTTTTGCTGACCACATGCATTTGCTATTTTATAACTGTATAGTGTGAGTCTGTTATACAAGATCATTGTTCACACATATGCTTTTGTTCTTTTCTCATATTTTCTCTTCTGACATTTTCATCCTAACTGAAAGCAGAAATATGCAGGAACTGTATTGTTAGCCCATTTTACAGGCGATGAGAAGAAAGGATTTGAGACCTAACCTATTAACTCAGCTGGAACTAACATCTTCTGACTGTTTGCCGAATGGTCTGGACTTTTGGCCATGACAGGAGGCAGCTGGGCAGAGTCAGAGAAGTTCCAAAGCATTTAAAAATGTAAATGAAACTGTACGTGCAAAGAGACAGCATGGAAACCGGCAGAAGGGGAGTTCTCAATAAATGTTAGTTTTCTTTTTTGAAGAAAAGCCAAGAGGTAGCATGAATTGAGGGAAGAGGTTGCGCCTTTGAGCAAGATACAGCTCATGCTCTTTAAATTCACCCAGGGTTGACATTGCACAAACCATTTAAATCAACCTCTCCAAAGTGTTTTCCAACCCATGTTAATTAGGTCCCAATCCCTGCTACTTACTCTTTGACCTCCTTCAACTGTTTAAACTCTTCGAGCCCCAGAGTTTTTCATCTAATAAGAAAGGTTGATATAATTTACTTTACAGACAGGCCATGAGTTTGAAGATAATACACCTAGCACATAATGGACGCTTGATAGTTGGCATGGTTGTGTTATGTGTACACAATTTTGCATTGGCTTTATCTAGCATAGAGCGGTCAAATCAACCGATATATATGAAAACAAATCAACCAATATATATTGAGTACCATCTTCTTGTTTGGAATTGATCTGCTATCCTTAATTGCCTAGCCTTTACTTCAAAAGTCAGAGAATTAAGTCCAAGTGCCAACAAGATGCAGTCACATGTACAAATAAAAAAATGCCTATATGCATTTGCTTAAAATAATATGTATCCTTCTTGAATTTCCCTTGTACGGCACAATATTTGAGGCCTGCAGGGATGATTTATTAGAGTCTGGCAGCCTCGCTCTGTTGAAGCCAAATATACTGGAGGAAGATTAAGGGGGAAGACAAAACCATTTGACAGCATAATTACACACACAACTTTTAATGTTATTGTGTATGTATCAAATGTACTATATCAAAATTTAGAGAGATAAATATTTTAAATTTAGAAAATGAGAATAATTTTTGTTGGTAGAAATGAAAAAAACAGAGAATTTAATAATATGCCATTCAACCTTGCTTTAAGTAATTATGTTATTTCAGATCTACAAGATAAACAGGCCGTACCACATAACAGGGCATGGGTTATAATTTAATAAACACATGTCCCATAAGAGTGATGAAGAATATGGCCAAAGGCTGAAATTGGATGCATACACGATCTGGGGGTGTAACTTCATTTGTAAAATGAATCACAGTCTAAACTTGGACTCGGTTGACTTATTGAAATCATACTTTTGCACGAAATGTTGTTTTTCCTATAGGGGCACCTTTCCCAGCTTATTTTTAGTTGAGTTCTTTTGAACAAAGCACTCTAGTGTTCACCAGGGGCCAGCTAAGGACACTTTTTAAGACCTTTCTCTCCATATTTAATTTTCTTTGAACCATCTCCAAAAATTCTCCAACCGCACTGACTCCCTCTCCCCCATTCTCTTCAAATTAACTGCAGAAAACAAACATTTTGAAAGTTTTCAAAATTTATGTTTAGTTGGCTTCTGTAATCACTCCTAACCCCAAGCAAAAGACAGTGTTGTGTAGTGGGAAAAATACAGGAGAAAGCTAATGGGATAGTAGGGTCCTAAGTCTGGCACTGACATTAATGATCTGGGGGCGCTGAGCAAGTCATTCTATTGATCTCATCCTCAGTTTTTTTCATCCATGCAGAGTAGGATGAACCAGGGAATCTTAAACCACGGAACTAAACTATAACATTCTGTGATGCAAATTTTCTGCCTTGATTCAGTCAATGACATCAATAGAGAACGTTTTTTCTTTAGTTCTACTACTTATCAACTATATGGTCATTGGCAAATTCATTAGTCTTTTGCAGCATCAGTTTCCATATCTATAGAATATCTATAGAATAGAAAAGTATTTTTCTTAAAAACATGGTATAATGATTAGATAAGATTATCTAGAGAATGGACTCAGTACAATGCCTGCCACAGAATATTCAGTAAATGTTATTTACTATTTGTCTTTCTGGATATATAGTTTTGATTTATTGTGATAAGAAGGCAATAGATGCTGGGAGTTGCTCAGAAGACATTCTTTTCAGCAATCACATTTCTTGTCTCAGTTTCCCTATTCGGATCTCACCCAGCCTTTTTCTACTCTAGGGAAGTCAGGCAAATAACAGTTTAACCCAGCAAAGGATGACCATATAATTGTGCCACTCTTCTGGAGACCTGGGTCATGATTGTCTCATACTGAAAATCATCTAGCTTTCTTCATGGGTTTTGTTTTTTAAACATCATCTTAGATTAAATTCTGGGGTCAAATTGAAATCAACTGATGCACAATCCCTTCAAGTATAGGCTCTGGGTTCAATTCTTGTCTCCCCTGAGACCAGCTTGCCTATAACCTTAGGCAAGTTGCTTCACCTCTCTCATCCTCATTCTCTCCATCCGTAACATGCAAGTAATAAGATCACATATCTTGTAGAGTTTTATGGAAAACAAATTAGTTATTACTTAGGACAGTGCTAGCACATAGTAAGTACTATAGATTTCATAAGTGCTTTTTGTTTTTCTTTTTCTTTCTTT
>NW_016107457.1:3590782-3618845 GCF_001604975.1 Cebus imitator
CCCTGCAGCTTCAATCTCCTGGACTCAAGAAATCCTCCCACCTCAGCCTCTCAAGTAACTGGGACTACAGGTACACAACACCATGCCCAACTAATTTGTTTTTGGTTGTTTTATAGAGATGATCTCTCACTATGTTGCCTACGCCAGTCTCAAACTCCTAGGCTAAAAGGATCCTCCTGCCTTTGCCTCCCGAAGTGCTGGGATTACAGGCATGAGCCACCCTTCCCAGCCTTATTTTTCTCTAATTATGTAATTTTCTAGAGAGAGGGAAGGTGTGAGAAAATGAGCTCCAGTTGAATGAACCACTTATGCAAGATTGTACTGCTGCTAGGTCAGGGTAAAAATGTTCAGATTAAAGAAGAATGGTGTTTAGACATGTATTGGGTGTGAAAAGGACATGCCACAAGTTCTACATAAGCAAAAAGGAGGAAATAATGATGGAACGAAAACTATTTGCTCTTTCTTGAAGTGCCTACCATATACCAGTCATGCTCATACATTATTTCATTTAATAATCTTAGCAGCCCTCCCTGAAATATCACCAGCCCCATTTTACTGATGAGTACATTAAGGCTCAGGGAGTTTAAGTTGCTTGTCAAGTTCACACAGCTGGAAAGTGGCAGAGCTGGGATTTGAATCTGCATTTGACTGGCTTCAGAATCCATGTTTGTTTAGAATGTCATATTGCCTTGCAAGTAGAGGGTGAGGAATCTGAGGAGTCAAAGAGGTGTTCTAGGAAATTTATTCTGATTTTTGGTCAAAAGTCTACCACTGCTATTTTACAGCCTCATATAATTTTTTCTTTAAGAGGCTTTAGAATGTGCTGATACCATCTCCCGAGATACTTCATCATAAAATAAATTTCTTAAAAATGTTGGAAGCTTGAAAATATTTTCTCTTGATTAAAAATACCATTAAAGTATTTTTTCTAGATAGAGGTAAGTTAAAGGACAATGGCTGCTAGAAACTCTAATTCTTTGTATTTTTTCAAATGTTATCATTTTACATTGAATATTAATTTGGAACATAAAATTTTTCAAGGTGGCATGCCAAAATTACTCATAGAAACTCTAGAAATAGTTAAAGAGCACAGTATTAGTCATTTTTCTCCAAAAGACTTTCTTATTTGTCTTCTTTTTAAAGCTGAAACTTTAACAAACTCAACTATTGTTGAAATGCAGAGATTTTCTTTTTTGCTTCAGTGATTATTCTTGAAAGAAAATTAGTCTTTTAAGAACGAGGCTATAAATGGTGGAAAAGAGGGAAAAAAAGTCATCAGACAATCTTATTGAAAAACCTTAAAAAGATCAGAGAGTAACTTTCTGGTCTGGCTGTAACAATGTTTTTATTATGAGTTTGACATCTGACCTTACTGTCCTCTTTAACCAAAAACGTTCAACTTTTTATTGTACTAATTTCGAATTTATATGTGCATAAAGAAATAACCTACTTTCTTGGAAACATGTTCCATTACAGATTATAAATAACGTAGTGATTCAGTTATTTTTGAGCATAGCTTTGTCCTCTCACTTTAGTTCATTTTGAGTATCAAACCAAAAGATGATCCCTTGAAACAACACAAGAACTTTTTATTTTTCTTTTAATAAAACCACTCTTCTTTTTTATCACACTTTCATTAAACATTTTATGAATGTACTAAAAAATATTGAAGCCAACATTAAAATGCTGTACTCTCATGGCAGAATTATGCTCTTTCATTCTTCTCACTCTGCGTGTCATGGAACATTCCAGCCACACTGTGAAATGTGCTCTTTATGAGCCCCTGGAGGTCTAAGTATGGACTCCGGTGAGAAAAATACCAACAAGAATATAAAAGTAAAATAAAAACTGGGTTAAATATTACAATGGCTTGTTCTATGAAAATTATCTTTAAACTTTAAAGTGTATTTCACATCATTAATGTATTCATTTATTTAATGCATTTAACACATATTTATTGAGGGTTTACCACATGCTGAACTATGATAGATGCTGTGATATAAAAATGAACAAATAAGATACATCTGCCCAAAAAGCTTACATCCTAGAGGAAGGAGGCAGTTAAAGAAGTAGATTGCATAGTTTCTTTGAAGGTGATAATTGCTATACAGAAGAGTAAACAAGGAAGAAGATCAGAGTACTGGGTAGGATTGGGGGTTGCTATTTCAAATAGGGTTGGTAAAGAAGGCCTGATAGAGGACGTGATTTGAGTCAAGATGTAAAAAGAAGTGAAAGAGGAGGCCAGGCTCAGTGACTCACACCTGTAATCCCAACACGTTGAGAGGCCAAGGCAGCTGGATCACTTGAGGTCAGGAGTTTGAGACTAGCTTGGACAACATGGTGAAACCCATCTCTACTAAAAACACAAAAATTAGCCAGGTGTGTTTGTGCTCACCTGTTACTTGGAGGTTGAGGCACAAGAATGGCTTGAACCTAGGAGGTGGAGGCTGTAGTGAGCCAAGTTCACATCACTACACTCCAGGCTGGGAGACATAGTGAGACTCTGTCTCAAAAAAAAAAAAAAAGTGAGAGAGGGGAGCATGTGGACACCTGGAAGAAGAGCTTTCTAAGGGAGGAAACAGTGGGTGCAAAGGCCCTGAGGTAGGAATGTGCTTCATATGTTCAAGCAACATCACAGAGGCTTATGTTGTGAACAGCATCTTTCAAGTTGGTGCTTTAAGATTAGCTAGAAGAGGGTAAAGATGGAATTTGAGACACTAAGTAGGAAGCTGTTGAGTCCTGCAGGTAAAAATGATGATGCCTGGGCAGAGGTAGTAGCAGTGGAGATCCAAAAAAAAAAAAAAAAGAATGAAAAAACACATGAAACAATGCTAATTTATAATAGTTCATCTCTGCAAATAAGATTCCAAGCGAAGAAAATATTGTTTGATATCTGCCTTTAAGACAGTTTATTATCTATTCTTAAAATACAGCTCATCAGAGGCTTTAAAATATAGGCCTTTGTTTTTCTAGGTCAACTTTGACAATTTACATACACAAAAAACATATACTGGAATTTTAGTTGGAATAGCATTGCATGTATAGATTAATTTGAAGGAAATTACATATGTAAATAGTGAGTCTTCTAATTCATGAGCCTGATATATTCTTCCATTTATTGGTCGGTTATAGTATCTCTTAATGTTTTATAGTTTTCTGCATATAGGTCTTATACACATTTGGTAGATTTTTTACGTTTTATTGTATTTTTTTCATTTTATTTTCTATTATTTTAGCTAGTTTAGAAATATTGTTGATTTCTATATTTTGAGATTATATTCAATGATTGTGTTAAATTATGTTTATCTGAAGACCCTTTTGGATTTTCTATATATACAATCGTATCTTTTGTAAATAACCACATCTTATTTCTTTCCATAACTTACAGAACTGGCTGGAACCGCCTATATATTGTTGAATAGAAATAGTGATGGTAGACTTCATTGTCTGCCAGTCTCAGGTGGAAATATTTTAATCATTTACCATTAAACACAGTATTTACAGTAAGTTTTTGGAGGTTCCCTTACCAGATTAAGTTCCTTCTATTCTCAATGTGCTAAGATTTTTTTTGTCATAAGAAGGTGGATGATTTCCTTCAGTCACTCTTTCTGTATTTATTGAGTTAATCATCTAATTTTTCCCCTTTTTGTCTGTGCTTATGATGAATTACATTAATTTTCAAGTATTGAATTGATTGTTGCATTTCTGAAACAATCCCAACTTGGTCTTGACTCAGTGGCTAATAAAGTTAAGCCTTGTGTGTTATATTTGTAAGAGTATATTTATCTTCTCTTATAATGTCCTCATCATGTTTTGCATCAAAATTATGCTACCCTCATAAAATGAATTTCCATTCTTTAACTTTTGGAAGCGTTTGTGTAAGATTTGTGTTATTTCTGCTTTAAATGGTTGAAAAATTTCACCGGTGAAAACTTCTGAGTCTAGTGTTCTCTTGCAGTGAGGTTTCTAATCACACAAATTCTTTGGCAGATAATAGGACTACTTAGGTTTTCTATCTCTTGTTGGTCAAATTTGGGAATTTTTGTTTTTCAAGACATTTGTACATTCATGTAAATAACCAAATGTATTACAACAATGTTTGTAATAGTTTCTTTTGTCTTCCTAAAGTCTGTAGGATTTGAAGTTATAAGCCCCCTATTGTTTCTGAAGTTGGTGATTTGTGCCTTCTCGCTGTTATTGATACTAGACTTTTTTAGGGATTAGTGTTCTAAAATTTTCTTTTGGCAATTTAAATGTTATAGTCTACATTTTTTCTCTATTGTGTTATTTCTGCCTTTTATTATTTTCTTTCTTATACATCTTTGGGTTTAATTTTTTCATCTTTCTCTGAATACTTAGAGACCTGATTTTCAGCCTCTCTTCTTTCCTCACATGTTTTTAAGACTATAATTCTCCCTCTAAGTAGCTGCAGCTGCATCCCGTAAGTTTTGATATCATATTTTGATACTACTTGGTTCAAAATAGTTTTTATCTCATTATAATTTTTTTGTTTGATATATGTGTTTTTACAACAAATACATTGGATAATTTCTATATTTGTAGATTTTCTACTTGTTTGTGGGTATTAATTTTAGCTTGATTCCACTCTGGATAGGAAATATGCTCGGCATAATGCCAATCTTTGAAATTTATTAAAACTTGCTTTATGGCCAGAGCATTATAAATTTTGTATATATTCTACATATTTTGAAAAATGTAACCACTGAATGAAGTCTTATATAGGCTAATTGTATTAATCACATTGTTCATATCTTTATATTCTTATCGTATTTTTGTGTGGTTTTGGTGTACTTATTCTATTAGTTACAGAGAAAGTTGTGTTAAAATATTCACCTTCAATTGTTGATTTTTCTCTTATTTTATTTCTGCCAACTTTTGCTCTGTATATTTTGTGGCTAGTTTATTAAATACTTAGTTTTTATCTTCCTATTAAAAGAACATTGTATAATTATGAAAAGTTCCTATTTTATCTCTAGCTATGCTTCCTGATTTCTACTTTTTCTGAGATTAATATAGCTTTATCAACTTTGTTTTGATTCATTTTGCAATGTGTATTTTTCCATGATTTTACTTTCACTGTTTTCTTATATTTAAAGTATATATGTCCTTTTAAGCAGCCTATACTTTTTTATACAATCTGATATTTTTTTAAATAGGAGGGTTTAGTTTATTTAGTGAAGTTATTGATGTGTTTAGGTTTAAGTCTACTATCTTATTTATCTTCTTTCTATTTGTCTTTCCTATCTTCCTTTCCTTTCTTGGCTTCTTTTAAGGTGGTGGTTACTATAGTTTTCACTGCCCTTTCAGTAGGTTACTCTAAGTCATTACTACATGCATCTTTGATGTATTAATTTCCAATTTAAATTATTCCTGTCACTACCTGAGTAATGTAAGGATCTTAGAACACGTTAACACCATTTTTTCTTCAGTATTTTTTGTTTTTGTTGTTGTATATTTTAATCACACGCAGTAAGCTCCACAAGCCATCAGTAGTATTACTGTGTACAGTCAATGTTCATTTAAATTGGTCCATGTGTTTCTCTTTTCTCTCTCTTTTCTTTATTTTTTCCAGCATCTCAATGCTTCCTTCAGGGATCATTTTATTTCAGCCCAAGGAAGATATACCACATTTTTTAAAGAAGGTCTACTGGTGATGAAATTATCTATTCTTGTCTGAAAGTATTTTATTTTTCTTCCTTCTTTTTTGAATCACTACGAGATATAGAAATCTAGGTTGGCTTTTTTTTTTCCCTTTTCCCTAGAAAATTGAAAATGTCATTGGATTGACTTCTAGCTTGATTATTTCTGTTGAGAATTCAGCTACTATCTTTCTTACTTTTGTTCCTTTTTCTTGGGAAGGTTTGTTTCTTCCCCAGCTTTATTGAGGTATAAATGATAAATAAATTTAGAGTGTACAATATGACGTTTTGATATAGAATTAATGTTTCCATCATCTCACAAAGCTTTCTTTTATGTATCTATGTGCCTGGTAAGAACACTTAAGATCTACACTGCTAGCAAATATAAAGTATACAATACAGTATTATTAACTAGAGGAGTCACCATGCTGTACTATAGCTGATCCCCCAGAACACATTTATTTTGTGTAACTGAAACTTTGTACCCTTTCACCAACATCTCCCCATTTCCCCTACCCTGAAGCCCCTTGCAACCACCAATCTATTCTTTGCTTTTATGAGTTCAACTTTTTTTGATTCCACATATGAGTGAGATCATGCAGTATATATTTTCCTTTGCCTGGTTTATTTCAATTAGTATAACATCTTCCAGGTTTATCTATATTGTAAAATGAGTTTCGAAGTGTTCCCTCCTCTTTAATTTTTTGGAAAAGTTTGAAGAGGATTGGCAGTAATACTTTAAATGCTTTGTAGAATTCACCAATGAAGCCATCATGTCCTGGGCTTTTCTTTGTTGGGAGATATTTGATTACTAATTCAACCTCCTTGCTCTTTATTGGTCTATAAAGATTTTTTATTTATTCATGAGTCAGTCTTGGGAGGCTGCATGTTTCTAGGTATTTGTCCATTGCTTCTAGGTTATTAAATGTATTGGCGTAAAATTGTATATCATAGTGTCTTATAACCCTTTGTATTTTTGTGGTATCAGCTGTAATGTTTCCTCTTTCATTTCTGATTATATTTATTTGAGTATTCTCTTTTTTTCCTGATCTAGCTAAAGTTTTATCAATTTTATTTACTTTTGAAATAAACGACATTTAGCTTTGTGGAGCTTCTCTATTGTTTTTCTAGTTCTATTTCAGTTATTCCTGCCCTCATCGTTATTATATCCTTCCTTCTGCTAATTTTGGGTTCAGTTTGTTCTTCTTTTTCTAGTTCCTTGAGGTATAAAATTAGGTTGATTATTTGAAACCTTTCTTTTTTTCTGAGTGTAGATGTTTATCACTATAAACTTCTTTCTTAGAACTACTTTTGCTGCATCTCCTATGTTTTAGTATATTAGGTTTCCAATTTCATTTGTCTCAAGATTGTTTTATTTATCTTTTGATTTCTCCTTTGACTCATTGGTTGTTTAAAAGTGTGTTGTTTTATTTCTAAATATTTGTGAATTTTATAATTTTTCTTCTGTTATTGATTTTTAGTTTCATACCATTTGTGGTTGGAAAAGATAACAATATTATTATTTTAATCTTCTTATATTTGCTAAGAACTAACATGATATTTCCTGGAGAATATTCCATGTGCACTTAAAAAGAGTGTGTGTTCTTCTGCTGTTGGATGGACTGTCTGTATATATCTATTAGATTCATTTGTACTACAGTGTGGTTTAAGTCTAATTTTTTTTTTTTTTTTTTGGAGGTGAAGTCTCACTCTGTCACCCAGGCTGGAGTGCAGTGGCACAATCTTGGCTCACTGCAACATCTGCCTCCCAGCTTCAAGCAATCTCCTGTCTCAGCCTCCTGAAACTGGGACTACAGGTGCATGCCACCATATCTGGCTAATTTTTTGTATTTTAGTAGAGACAGGGTTTTACCGTGTTTCCCAGACTGGTCTCAAACTCCTCAGCTCAGGCAATACACCCAGCTTGGCCTCTCAAAGTGCTAGGATTACAGGCATGAGCCACCATGCCTAGCCAAGTCTGATGCTTCTTTATTGATTTTCTGTGTGGATATCTATTCATTGTTGAAAATGGGGTATTGAAATACCCTACTATTACTACATTGCTATCTATTTACCTCCTCAGTTAATGTATGCTTTATACATTTAGGTACTCAGTATTACTTGCATGAATATTTACAATTGATATATCCCCTTGATAAACTTACCCTTTTATCATTTATAATTAATATTATAATAGTAATAATAATCAATTAGCCCCTTTATCAAAGGGACTCTCTTTTCCCTTGTAATAGTTTTTGAATTAGGGTCTATTTCATTTATGTTTAGCTCCCCTTGGTCTCTTTTGGTTTCC
Source organism: Cebus imitator (assembly GCF_001604975.1). Lineage (NCBI taxonomy): Eukaryota > Metazoa > Chordata > Mammalia > Primates > Cebidae > Cebus > Cebus imitator. The sequence continues at coordinate 3,598,754 of NW_016107457.1, forward strand.
ATTTGCATGAAATAATATTTTCTATCCCTTTACTTTCAGTCTGTGTGTGTCCTTAAAGGTCATTCTTCAGGGAACCTGGAGCCTTGGTCTATAGTGCAGGTCTGGATTCTGGTTCTACAAAGCCTGGCCTACAGGAATGGACTCAGAGTCTGAAGCTGTGGGGGACAGCCAGGTAACAGGGTTCACTGAGATAGGCCTGGTGCTTCTCTGTTTGAAAACTGGCAAATACCTCAAAGGAAACATTGCATAGATGTTAGGCTTATCTAGGAACTTCACTCTGGAATCTTGGCCCTTGAAGTCTTTGCTAATTTGGTAAGCTTTCTGTTGTCTTCAAACAAGTATTTTAAAACATTTTCTGAACTTTATAATTGTCCTTGGCAGTAGTGCTGGTTTGTAATAAGCTTATCTGTCATTACTGGAAGTGGAAACCACTTACTGTTGCATTTGTTTTTCTATTTTGATAAGCCAACTATCTTTTCTGTTTCCTTCTCTGGTTTATTACCTTTCATCTTATTTGTCTTTCTTATTTCAAATCTACCTTACTGCAGATGCTACCTCAGTATTGATGTTATTATTTTTATTCTTAGTCTTTTAGTGAATTCATTTGCACGGATAAGCCTCAAATCCATTTCCGTAAGGTCTGTTCTGAGTGTGATTTCTACTTATCTTCCTCTCAGAAACAGTCTATTGATTAAAACAGGGACATAGAAATAGTAAGAGTTGGAGTCAACTCTTGATTTCACAACCTACTAGTTGTGTCTCTTTTGTCAAGTTATTTAACCTCTTTAAGTCAGTTTCTCCACCAAAAATATGGAAGTGATATAAATAGGATTATTGTAAGTATTAAATAAGGTCATGTATATAAAAATGCTTGACATAAGCTTGACACAATGTAAGCACTTTGTTAGCTTTCACTATTCTGAATACCCATCGTAATTGAGATACAGGGGTAGATATTAGGAATTCAAAAATATGGTATCTATCTTTAGTATAATACCACTCAGTCTCTATTGGAGGTATTTTCTATTAGCATGTCTCAATAATTCTTAAACTAAATATGTCAAAACTGAAGTCTATGCTTTCTTGACACAAAGTCAATCATTCCTGATATTTCCAGTGGCACCTTATATATGCAGCTCTCTAAGATAACAAACAGAATAATTTTACACTTCCCCAAACCCTCTGTCGTGTCTGTCACTATCTCTAGCCAATTATTTTTCTCTAATGTTTCTGCTTCTCTTTTTTCTTTCTTCTGCTGACACTTTCATTCTGGTACTGGGCCTTTCTCGCTCCATGCATAGGTAGCCTTAACTAGCTATTTTTAGCCATCTAGGCTTTTGCCCATTCACCTGTTATATTTTATACCACAGCATGAGAATCATCTTGTAACACAATTCCATCACACACTCCTCTGCTTAGCTTTGTAAGATTTCTCTCTAATACCAGTGATACCAGATCCCTTCTCCTTAGACTGATGTGCAAAGCACTCTACATTCCTACCCACTTACTTTCTCCACTCCCATCTCACCAAGGTGAGTTCTCATTAATTAAATGAAAGGCCTGAAGATCGAATACAAAGCTTATCTAATGTAGCACTCAAATGTTAGTCTCTAGTTATTCAATAGACGTAACCCAGTCTTCCTGGAGAAGTGCTTGATTCTAGAGCTAGGGGAAAAAATACAAGGTAAGCCTGGGATATCTTGTGGTACTGAAAGCAAGTACATGCTTTAAAAAAGGCAGCTTGTCAAAAGAACACAGGATCCAACCTGAAGAAACCCCCCATGGCCAAACCTAGACCAATTTCAGAAACAAAATATGTAACAATGGTATTGAATTTAACCCATGGAATAAAATTAATTATCCTTGAGAAGTACTTATATGCATAAATAATTAAATAGATTAATAAAGCAGAAGAAACAGCTTTTCCTCACAGAATTCTGATTAATAAAGGTAGAAAAAGAGACAGAGAATCACCATTAGGTAAATACTCTAGTAATAAATATTGCAGACAAGATCCACCAAAGGATGCTGAAATTTGGAGGCAATTATTTGAAGATAAACAGGATTTACATAGTCTGAAAATATCTTCCTCCAAATATCTATCGACTACAAAAGAAAAGATAGGAATTTCACAGTGGAGAAACCTGGCAGACGCTAGCAATATATCAATATCATGAGCCCTGAGATACGATGCACTGAGAAGGATACTAACATAATTTTGAGGCATTCTTGCCAAAAATGAATGACCTCATTCCAATTACAGGAAAATATTGAACACATGCAAATTGGGAGACATTCTACAAAATAACTGATTATTATTCTTCAAAAAAGTCAAGGTCATGAAGGACAAGAAAAGACTATGATGGACCAGAGGAGACAGCGGCTAAATGCAATGTGGAATCCTGGATAAAGTTCTTGAACAGAGAAAGTATCAGTGGAAAAATCGGAATTCTGAATGAGATATAAAGTTTAGTTAGTAATACTGTGCCAGTGTGAATTTCTCATTCTTGATAACTACAATGTGGTTTTTGTAAGATGTTAAGATTAGGGAAAGGAAATGAAGACCATAAGGCACCTCTTTTTTTTTTTTTAACTATTTTTGCAATTTGTCAATAAGTCTGAAATTAATTGAAATAAACAGTTTTAAAAAATAGAAATCTGATCTGCCTTCAAAATTTTACATGATCCTTTACCTTTATGTCTATGCTGCATTCTCTGAGATTGTATTCATCTTTCCAGAGCCAACATACATTTTCATGCAGTGTCTTTGGACACATTATACATAATAGCAAGCACATCAACTTTAGGTGTCAGACTGACTTGAGGTCAGATCCTGACCCAGTCTGTTAGCTCAGTAATGTTACATATATTGTGCAGACTTCCTACTTCTTGATTTTCTCATTTTAAAAATAGGGACAAAATAATACTTTGTTAAAGGATTGTTGTAAATATTAAAACAGATCCTGCTTGCACAGGGACTTGGACACAGTAGGTGCTCAACAGAAGTTATGATTTTTAATGCAAATGCGATTTCTTTAGAGCTTGTTGTTGATTAATATGTAAAACCTCTTTTATTCTTTGTTCCTTTGGTATAGACCAATTCAATTCATAACATTTAAGTTTGTATTTGATATTTAATAAGCTGCTCTTAAGTTTAGATGATTTCCTCAATTAAATTATAAAATCATTTGATGCAGTTTTCTACTTCTTTTATCATGCCGCAACTGACTGATTCAGTATTCTGCACACAACACATGATGAATGTTCACTGACTGACTGATTATAAACTTGGCAACACTGTATCTTTTCAGCTTTCTAATGAGTTGAAGCTTTCATATACTGATAATATTTAATACACTGAAAATGCTGCAACTTTGAATGTTGGCAAAAATATTCAAATATTACATTAATTTTTACATTTCAAATTAAATTTGCCATGGTGCTATAGTCGTATTATGGGGTGATGTCTACAAAGCACACCATCATATGACAGTTTGGAACATGAGCGAGACAACAGTACTTCATCAAAATTCATTACAACATCTTCAGTCTAAACAACTTGCATTCTACTCTGTTCACTTATGAATGGTTCACTGTAACAAATCAAAAAATGCATATGTGATTTTTAAAGTCAGATACTGATGAATAAAACCTCTATCTGGGAAAGTTGTAGATTTCATTCTTTGGTTTGTGGGAGAAAGCTCTTCTAGCTAGAGATGAAAGTTGTGTGGTTGAATTTAACAATGATTACACTTAGAAACTTAGGGAAATCAGACAATTGCTACGGTGGCTTTCAGGAATCCAGCGTGCTCTGGCCAAGAGAGCGGGTTTTGGCTTTAGGTTACATGGATTTCCATCCTCATTCTATGATTTATTAAACTAGATATATAAAACCATATATATATATATATATATATACACATTCATTTTATATTCATATTTGCCTCAATTTCCTTTTCTCCAAAAGGAGAATAGTAATAATATCTACCTAATCAGGTTTTTGTGAGTATTAAATAAAAAATGGCATGTAAAGTATGGAGTATCATGTACTTCATACTTGAATAATAAATGCTAGGTTTTCTATCTATAGATAGGTCCCTTTCTTTCTTTCAAGTCCTAGAATCTTAGGCAGTGAGAGCAGACACTGATTTTATCAGTGGTCAGACCAATCGTTTTCACAGAGAAAGAAACTGAAACACAAAAATTTGCTCAAGGTGGCAAAACTATTTTTATTTATTGAAAATGGCTAGATTGGGGTATGATAAAATCTTTACAGAAATACATTCTTGGAGTTAGCAGGCAAATAGCAGTCTTTACTAAAATGAACACCCCCTTACACCTAAACAGAAGTCCTTATTAAAATGAATTCCACCTCTATTCTTTCCTTCTTGGTTGATTTCATGACAATGTGTCTGAATTGAAGAAGTGCTTAAAGAAAATCACTGGGTATTCATTGTGTTATTATTCCTTAATAAACATTGACACGTCAGGTAAGGCAGATTACAAAAAAAAGAAATAATCCAAATGCCTATTTACAAAAGAACAAATGATGTGTTATATTCATAAAATGGAAAACAATATAAGCATCGAAAACAGAATAAAAAACTATGTGAAACAAAATTGATTCATGTTAGCAAAGGCTTTATGTAAAAAATTTAAGTGGCAGAATATTACATGCAGCGTTTTTAAAGTTAAGATCATCTAAAATGAGAGACTATAACTTTTAGACATGATAAAAGGATATCAATGAGAAGCAAGCTGATGACGGACACATGATTTGAGACATGGTTATTTTTAGGAGGAAAGAGAGAAGGGATGAGATAATATCAACGAAAAATGCCTAAGTAATTTCAAAAGTTCTAGATTCCATGCTAGGGAGTGGTTTTTGGTATTTAACATATTATCAAAACAAAGAGAAAAAGGCCTTGTACAAATCAACAAGGGTATGACATGAACAAAAATATATTAGGCACAATAGTATATATGTATGTGTGGATGGATGGATATACGCATATATCTATATTTATCAATCTATATGCATGCATTATGCTTTGTATTTCCTCATATTGAAAGGTTAAGATGAACATGTCACATGTTGCTTTGTCCTTATCATACTCTTAAGAACTTCCTTTTCCACAGTAGACAGGTAGGTGAGAACAGCTATGTTTAAGGCAAATTACTTTTATTTCTGGCAGAGAAGGAGATGTAGTGAATGAAATCTTACACATACACATAGTGCCTCCCACTAATGCTCAGGGATTCAGCAGAAATCTGGGTTCTTTGCTCCTTAGCTCTCTGTTGTTCTATTATCATACAGTTTGTCAAACAGCGTGTCTACCCTGAAGGAGGCCAGTGCAATCATCGTATGCATTCTCTCATTTTATAGATGTGCACATTAAGGTAAAGCATTCTTGCCTGAGTTTGTAAACAGCCTTATGAATACCTGAGGTGAGAGGGCTAGAGAGATTCATTAGATCTTGGAACAACCTTCTCTGCTCCCCTATTTCTAAGTACCTCATTATGTCTTCCTCTGACTTTTTTCTTCTTTCTTTGACTCCACAATGATAAATGAGTAGGCAGGACATGGTTTGAGTTGGTGAAGAATGTCTAAAAAGAAAAGATGATAGTGCCAATAACCAGCACCTATTGATTGCTTACTGTGTGCCTGGCATATACTACCTCATTTAATTCTCAGGACAAGGATCAAAAAGCTAATACAAGTAAAATTACCAGATAAGAAACAGAAATTTTATTCTGTATCCTTTTTTGCCCTTCAGCATAACATATTCATGGCAAGTGACAAAGTTTAATAGTCATTAAGAAGCCATCTAACACATCGGGATGAAAAAGATTCCCTATATGTAGTAGTAGCAAAAGTCCGTGATGACAAAATATTTGTGATAACTCAACTGGGTGTGAATATTTACTTCACTTAATTTTTGGTAGGTCTTTGGGGGCTTTTCAAAATCACATTTGATTTACTGCTATGCTTCTTAGATCTCTTTCTATGTTGTTAGAGAATTTGTCAGCTGTCCATTCCACCAATCCCTCCTCCCCAGTAGAGCAGGTTTGAAGATTTATGACTTTTCTTCCCATGATGTAACACTTCCAAAGCTTCATTATATGTGACTGTGACTCAGATATTAGGAATGAAAGGAGGAGATATTATGGAACTTAATTGGAATTGCCTTCTGCAGCATGAAGACATAATTTCCTTCTTGTGCCTTATGATTATCCACGTTGAACATACAGTCAAACTATCACAGGTGGAGTTTATTAGAATGCTCATGTCATTATTCTAACCTTATTTTGTGTGACATAATATGGCTGGAATTTATGCCTTTTGTGCTTCTAAACCTTGCCTAGAAACACACCAAGGAACATAAGATCTTAGGGTTTTTGCACATGCAACCTTGTCCAACCTGCAGCCCACAGGTCGCATGTGGTCCAGGACAGCTTTGAATGTGGCCCAACAAAAATTTGTAAACTTTCTTAAAATATTATGAGATCTATGAATGAACTTTTTTTTTTTTCTTTTTTTTTTTAGCTCATCAGCCATTGCTGGTGTTAGTGTATTTTATCTGCCACCCAAGACAGTTCTTCAATTCTTCTTCTAATGTGGCCTAGGGAAGCCAAAAAATTGGACACCTCTGCTAGAGTGTGCAGAGCTACAATGAAATGGGGGTGTATGAAAAAAGAATTGGAAACTCTGGAATGAACCACCCTGCATCCTCCTACCCCTTTGTCCTACTGCATATTTTTATAAATAAGTCTAATCAATGCATGTGGGCCTTAATAACTAAGTGATGGGTTGATGTATGCAGCAAGCCACCATGGCACATGTTTACCAATGTAACAAACCTGCACATCCTGCACGTGTATCCCAGAACTTAAAATTAAATGTAAACAATAAACATATCCAAGACTTGAAGAGGTCAAATGTCAAAACCCAGGAGGTCAAAGAGTCCAGGAGAGATGGGGCTGATATTTTCAGTGGGAGGTAGTATAATGAGTTCCATTCATTAGTCATATGACTTTGAGTACATCAATCCCTGCACCTCAGTTTCCTCAGTAAAGATAACATAAGCACCTTCTTCATAGGATTACTTTAAGAATCACATAAAATTGTGTGTATAAATTACTTAGTATGATATATGGCATATATCATGCAGTAAATACTTATCAGATATAATTATTACTGTGAAAGAGAATAATGATATTTTCCTAAGAAAGCTTTTATGAGGCATAAATGAGATAATGTATGTTATATGCCTGATATCATGCCTCACACAGAGTAAGGGTAGAGGATGGGTAGCTTTTATTCCTCAGCTTGTGTTATTAACATAACACCAGTATCTTCAAAAAATGAGGCTCAAGGCTCTGATTATTTTTAAAGCTTTATAATTTGTAAAACCATCTGAAATGTACAGTGTTTTCCAATTTTTAATTCACTCAGTTTTCACAATAAGCTTGTTGCTTCTTCTTTTGAAAAATCAGCTTCATCATTCTCCAGCTTTGCAGAAGAAACGTTAACTCTTAAAGTTTAAGTGACATGTACAAGTTATGCAGTGGGAGAGAAAGGATTTAAACTCAGGTGTGTAGGATCCTGAAACAAACATTCTTTCCATATTACCTCTCCAAAGAGTTTACTATTGAGCTAACTAGGTCAAATTACAAATTTCTGCCTGACCATTACCTTAAATAATTCAATCAAGCTGTCTTCATGGTTGTATTGATGCAACTGGGTTCATTAACCGGGTTCCTTAGAGTAGCACCAGAGTTGAAAAGCAACTGCAAACAAGGAAGCCAAAAAAATGGGTATCATGTAAATACTTTTTTTTTTTTTTAAAGATTGCAGTTTGTTTAAAGAAAAAGAACTTTCTGGAGATGCAGCAGCAGGAAATCTATCAGCTCCTTGCAGTGTCATCAATCACAGAAGCACAGAAAAAAAAAAAAAAGCCAGCTGGACCCAGTACCCATCCTTGTAAATTATTTTTCAGGAAATCCTGCAGGCTAGATTTTTTTTAAACCAGGAAACAATTACAGTTTAATATAGAAGACCACAGAATTCACATGGAACAGATTTCTATTTCTTTTTGTTCTGCTTACACAAAGGAAATGTAATTTTTTCAAAAACAGCAGAGAAATACACAAGCACTGGACTAATATAGTGGCGCTTGTCACTTACAACTGAGAGATTGTGTCATTTCTCATTGCCAGTCCTGACAGCACCTCAAATAAAGAGGCGTCTTAGCAAATTATGTTCTTGATATCACTTACTGAACGCAACGACTCCATTTTAAATAATAAAGTGACAATGCAAAGACCCGAAGCTGGCTATGAAGAAAGTTCACCCCAGATTAATTGATGGCTCATTATATTGCTCATGCCATTATCTTAATCTGATATTTTTATCATGTATCTTTAAATGTGCAGTTAAAAAGCCAGAGGTAATTTTATTTTTATCTGAATCCAGGAAAAGAGATTGTTAAATTATCATCACTCTGATATTAAATAACTTGAACCTGTACAATGACCTTTGAATATGTAAACGGGGTATCTTTTTTGCCCCCCACCAAAAAAAAATGTGGCTAATTGTTAAAATGATAAATGGGGAAAAAAATGGAAGAAACCTGGAATTTAGTTTGAAGCAAACCTCATTGAAGGTTTATGTGATAAGGATAAAGAAAATGTATTATATTTATGTACAGGTTCAGAAGAATGATTGTCTAGAGCTGTTCAAATCTGTGACTTTGCAGCTGTAATCAAAACCAGCAGGAGAGTTTCTGACTTATATCCCTGGCAGAGAACTGGAAGAATGCATAATACATACCCAAAAGAGTTAAGAGAATTTCAATAGTTTCTTAGGCAACAATTTCATTCTCTGCACTTGAGATGTTTGAAAAATGAAAGGCTGCAATCCCAAATCAAACAATAATTAAATATCCATTATTATTTTAAAATGAGCTTTTTAACACTGATGTACTTATCAATCTAATGCTCCCCGAAAGGCAGGATGAATACAACCCCTGGGATGATGACGTTTATGGGCAGGTTTTCCCTGGGAATCTACCATTTTGACCTTGAGCTTCAGCACTTTGGATACTTGATTGCCAGGATTGCCTCAAGCAAAGACAGGCCCCTTGTAGGCTGGGCTTGGACAAACACCATGGGGACTTACACATGACATCCCTTTTGTTTTTACTCTTGGGAGATTTGGCATAGTTCTCCAGGCCAATGACGATTCTCTCATGTTACAGTTGTGGAACCCACTTCCTTTGCAGACTGGGAGTTATGTGCATGTAATTCTACAGCAGACAATTCTCTACAGATGTTTACTATGAATGATGGAGAAGGTGCCACATTTCCTGACTTCCCATTTCTGCTCACCTGGACTTGGTGAGGCTGAAATATCTCCATTGCTTTAGCTGCAGCATATTACAGTGATTAAAAAAAAAAAAAAAAAAAAAAAAAAAACTCTGGAGCCACTTAGGGCTTGAACAAATTACTTACCTGTTCCTCAGTTTCTTCATCTGTACTGATGAGTAATATCATTTTGTCACCCATTTCAAAATGTTGTGTTTAGAGCACTCAAGTTAGTTATTGATATGCCACACTAGAACTGCCTAGATCATTAAAGATGCAACCCAAGAATCTTGGGTCTGTCTTAGAAAAATGGAGATGGATGCCGTCTAAGCTATCTCAAAAGAAGCAGTGAAGAGCGGTGAAAATGATAACAATCAATAACATTCATTCAGTGCTAATCTGCTCTGGGCATTCTTCGAAGTGTTTAATACTTCACAGTTAATGCCAGGAGTTAAATGTTGTTTTTAATCCTTATTTTACAAATGCAGAAAGCAGGTCAGTGGTAGAGATCAAACACCAATTTGCTTGTCACCAAATGTTATTCTGCTCTTAATAACTGCTAGAATGCTTTCCTAGGAGGTTACAATTGGGAATCCAGTGACTTGGGACCTAAACGTCCTTAAGCCATTAACTAGCTTTATAGCTTGGCAATCTTGGATAAATCATTTCATTTCTTTGTAACTCTATTTCTTTATTTAATAGAACTGTATGATCTCTATGGCTTTTTTCCAATTCTAACAACCTAAGTTTCTAAAAGGAGAGAATATATTTAGGAGGGAGGGAGAAGGAGAAGGAAGAGAAAAGAAGGGGGGGAGAGAGACTTCTATGTATAATATAACTGAACATAATGATATCTTTGTAGCTTGTAAGGAACTCAAAACACTTGCACATATTTTAGTACCTTCATTCTTGTACAATATGTCTATATATTATCACCATCACATTATAAATGAGGAAACTGCAGTATAGAAAGTTTGTAACCTGCCAAGGTCACATAGCTAAGTCATAGAATCTAGCAATTTTACTGCCAATATGAAATAGCATTCTCTGGATTATGCTAAATAGCTAATATATTAAACATTCTGAAAAATTCTATTGCTTAATAATGCAAATAGAAATGTTCTTCATGGTATGCAATCAAAGAGTTATTTGAAAGATATAAATCAAATGCCTTTAAATCAAATCCTATTTGTCACTGGCAACTCTTTAATTTCAGTTTGATCTTCAATGGGTGATAGCTCCTTTAGATTTTTTTCCTGCCTTATTTCTATACTTTGTCTCCAACCTTTATCCAGCTATAAAATGCACAATGAAAATTCATATTTAAATGAACCCTGCAGTGAATCCACTAAAAATTCTGTGACTACATATTCATAATGAAATTCATTTATTCTACTATACCTCTATATGCCAAAGTTTCTGTATATATTAATTGCGAACAATGGTCTCCAATCTAACCTCCTTGCCAAGGTTTTAAAAATTAAATGAGATACCTGTGACAAAACTTGAGCCAAAGTTAAATACATAAGAGGCATCATCTCTTTCGTAAATCCGAATTTTTGCTTCAAATTTGTCCTCATTATAGTTTCCTAAATGATGAGTAGTATCATTCTATTACCAAGTGATTTTGGTAAAATCATAAATCTTCTTTTAATATCATACAAACTGGATTTTGAAAACTGGTTTTAAACCTTCCAAAGTTTTGACAGCAAATAAGTTTCACCCTATAGGAAAATACGGAGCTGTCCTTGAAAGAGAATAATGGAATCAAATCTGTTAGCAATAATACAAAGATAAAAAACCTGGTTTCTATTTTTAACAGAAGCCTAGATCTGTTAATACTTATGCATCTTTGTGTGAGTGTGTGTTTATATATAGAGAGCTCCTCCTTTTAAAATCTCAATTGTAAAATAAAATCAGAGACCTCATCCCTTTCTTCTTCCCTCTTTCTCTTTTGTTTCCTGTTCCAGAGGAATTATCTTTTGCAGGGTTTCTTCATGGCAGACAAATTTGTTTCTCAAATGGAGCATTGGTTTTTGCAGTGCTGCTCAAGGGCTCCAGGAGATCAGAATGCCTGTTTGCTTCAGAGATTCCTGTAAAATTCAACTTCCCTCAGCCATATATCTCTCTGGTTACTGCTTAGCTATATACATTTTGACAAGGAGAAAAACAGTCTCATTGTTAAAGCTTTTTGGTATTAAGAGTTTTGCTTTGACTGCAGCATATGGATATATTTAGGCTGAAATCCTTCACACATTTTGTTCTCAGATTATAATCACACTTGCCAAATCATTAGGCATACCTTAGGAAGAGAGTATTATTATTAAAAGAGAAAAATCCCCAGGGACATAGAACCTACATACATACATATCCTGTAACTATATCTATATCTACATACCTGTGTGTGTGTGTGTGTGTGTGTGTGTGTGTGTGTGTGTAATGAGCATTTACAATGTTTAGCAAAGGATTGTTCTCCAAAATGACTCTGTTAAAACAATCACATCTCACAAACCTCAGACAGCGCTAGTGTGTTGGGTTTCTAACCTCTGGAGAATATGGCATTGTGGTTTACTCATGATAACCAGAGACGGTGGAAAAGTCAACTGGTTGGCAGTGGATCATATTTCTGTAATAATCTGATCCACATAGTACATTGATTTGTTTCAGATTTGGCACAAAATTAAGCAGCAAATATAGACATTTCTTTAGCTGTCTGAAGCTAGGTTTGACTATGAACTTCATTCGGATGGTATTTTTTCTTATTTAAGATGAAATTTCAATGGGGAGTCAGGAGTCTATTTGCAAAAATTTCAACCTCCAAATTTACGAGTCTGGAATTTTGGTCTAAATCCAAATCTTTTGGCATTTAAGTTCATTCGCCTTTGGCAAAAAAAAAAAATCTGTTTTTAAAAAGAAACAAGTCATAAGAGAACTTTATTAAAAAAGTTTCAACCAGCTGTTTAAAAAGGCTATTTTGATGATGTCAGTGCAAGTGAATAAAAAACACATGGATGTAAATACCCTTAAATTCTATAAGCCTTTAAAAATTAAAGTAACTATGTTGGGAAAATGTGTTTTAAGTTTATTAACTTAAGTATCATTCTCCCATGGTTTCTAAACAGCTTTGTATTAGGAAGGATGCTACAATCATTGACTAAACTTAAAGACAAGGGAGAACACAGTTCAGTAACAGCCAAGAACCTTGTTTGTGATCCTAAATGGGACTGGGTCCCTAACAGTCAACAAGAAAACTCATATAAATCACTTCCTCCTCCTTCCCCAATACTATGGCAGTAATAGTGGGAGAATGAGTGGTCCACTTTCGACTGGCAGCCACACTCTCTGTGATGTTTTATCTCCTGCTACTTAAATGTTTATTTTCCTATTGTGTAGACAAAGCCCTAGTATTTGAAGAGCTGTTGGAGTTATGCCAATTATTGAAAGAGATCTGCTAATATAAAGATCTCTCCATGTCTTCTGAAAATCATGGGCTTATTCTTCTAAAACTGAGGGGGTTTTTAGTTTCCATAAATTGGACAGGGAGACAGACTATAAACAACTTTACTGTTTAATTCTTAAGGCAGCATGATACCTCTTTGCAGAAGAAGATGTGGTGAAGTTTTGACAAATGAGTACATTCATACATAGACTCTATAACAAAAGCATTTTGCAAGCATGATTGATGCCCCAAAATAGTCATTTCTTGTTCTTAATTTGTTGAAAAATAAAAGTATGTGTCTTCGCCTACTAGTTCCTTGGTCTTCTCCAAACTGTTTCTTTTATGACACTCTGATATGAGGCTGGGACTCTAAGTCCTCAAATAGAAAATAGCAAACACCAAATCACATCTGTCCCACTCATGTCCTGATACATTTTTTGAACGATTGTAAACCACTAGATTCTACCTCTGTAGTCTTGGGAAATTCAGTCCAATCTTCCAGAAATAATAGCAAGACTCACCCATATTCTCCACTTTACAGAAAGTCAGATGTTTGCAAGACTGATGAGGGAAAATAGAGTTATTATAACTGGTGTTGCTTGTAAGTGCTGTGTTTTCCACTCCCTAGTGTAGGTAAATACTTAACGTACTGATACATAATAGATGCTTAAGAAACAATAGTTATTATTTCACATACATTATTGCATTGATTGTTTGCAACTCAACTATGAGGTAACTATTTCTAATACAGTGTTGCAGATTAGATAAATAAGAATCAGAGAGGAAACATGATTTGATGAGATGACATACAGGTGACACACATGAAAAAAGTCATGTCTGTCTAATTCTAAAGTGCAGGCTCTTCAAATTAAAAATATTGACAAGAGGAGCTAAAACTAAAAAGACCAACAATATAAGAACATGGAGCAATTGGGCATTGCATACTCTGTTGATGGGAATGTAAATTTATACAACTACTTCGGAGGACTGCTTAGAGGTTTCAGCTAAAGCTGAGCATCTTCACAACTTACATTCCCACAATTTTATTCTTAGGTACAGCAATAGAAATGCATACATAGAATCACCAGAAGACATACACAAGAATGTTCATAGAATGTTCATATAATTATTTATAATTGCCCCAGAACTCAACCAAAATGTCCAAGAACACTAGACTGCATATGAAGATTATGTTATATTCATATAATGGAGTGCTATACAGCTGTAAGAATAATCTAACTACAGCTAAAGTCGACCACAGGGATTAATCTCAGACATAAAGTGAAGTGGCAGAAGCCAGATACGTTTAAAAAGTACTTGCTATAGGAGTCCGTTTATATAAAATTCAAAAACTGGCAAACGTCATCTATTATATTAGTTATTAAGATAATAGTCACCACGGGAAAGAGATAGTGACTGGAAGGAAGCATGGATTATGCTTCCAGCATAAGTAGAAATGTCTGTTTCCTGATATGAGTGTTAATTGCATGGGTATGTTTACTTTGTAAAATTTATTGAGTTGTACTTACGATTTTGTCACATTCCCACACAGTTTCCTTACAAGATGTAGTTTAGTTTTTTTTTTTTTTTTAAAGCAGGTTTAAGTTCACAGCAAAATTAAGAGGAAGAAATTCCATATACCTCTTGCTCTCACACATGCATAGCCTCCACAATTATCAATATCCCCCACCTTGGGGGATAATGTTACACCATTTGTTACAACTGATGCATCTATAGTGACACATTATTATGTCTCAATATTCATAGTTTACATCAGGGTTCATTCTTGGCGTTGCACTTTCTATAGGTTTGGACAAATATATAGTGACATTTGTCCATCTTTGTAGTATCATATAGAATAGTTTGCTGCTGTAAACATCCTCTGTGGTCTATCCATTCACCCCTCCCTTCTCCCTAATCCCTGGAAAACACTGATCTTTTTATTCTCTGTATGGTTTTGATTTTCCCAGCATGTCATATAGTTGCAGTCACACAGTATATAGCCCTTTCAGATTAGCTTCCTTCACTTAGTAACATGTATTTCTGTTTCCTCTTGTCTTTTCCTGGCTTAATAGCTCATTTCTTTTTAGCACTGCATAATATATCATTGTCTGGATGAACCACAGTTTCTTTATACACTCACCTACTGAAGGGCATCGTGGATGCTTCCAAGTTTGGGCATTTATGAAGAAAGTGGCTATAAGCATCTATGTGCAAGCTATTGTAATGAGATAAGTTTTCTTGTTTACATAAGTTTTCAATTCTTTGAGCAAATACCAAGGAGCACAATTGCTGTATCATATGGTAAGTGTATGTTTAATTTTGAAACAAACCACTAAACTATCTTCCAAAGTGGCTATATTCTTGTACTTCCACAGGTAATGAATGTGACTTCTTGTTACTCCATACCATTGACTACATTTGCCTTTGTCAGTGTTCTAGAATTGGGTCATTATAATAGGTATGTAGTAATATCTCATTGTTTTGATTTGCATTTCCCTGGTGAATATTATGTGAAACATCATTCATATGCTATGTGTCTACATCTTCTTTCGTGAAGTGTCTGTTCATATCTTGTGCATTTATTAATTGGGTTGCTTATTTTTTTATTGTTGAGTTTTAAGTGTTCTTTGTATATTTTTAATAATAATTCTTTATCAGATGGTTTTTTGCAATTTTTTTTTTCAGTCCGTGGCTTGTATTTTTATTCTTTGAAAGTGTTTTTCACATAGCAGAAAATTTAATTTTAATGAAGTTTGGCTTATCAGTTATTTATTTCATGGATCATGCCTTCGGTGATGGTGTCTTATCTAATATGTTATTGCCAACCCAAGATCATATATATTTTCTTCCACATTATTATGTAGGAGTTTTATAGTATTGCATTTTATATTTAAGTCTATGATCCATATTGAGTTAATTTTGGGGTATAAGCTTTGTGTCTACAGTTTTGTTTGTTTTTTTTTTTTTTTGCATGTAAATGTCCAGCTGTTCTAGCACCAATTGTTGAAAAGACCCACTGTCTCCATTGTATTGCCTTTGCCTTTTTGTCAAAGATCAATTGATCATATATATGTTAGTCTGTTTCTGGGCTCTCTGTTTTGTTTCATTGATCAATTTGTTTATATTTTTGCCAATACCATGCTCTCTTGATCACTATGCTTTGTAGTAAAACTTGAAGTTGGGGAGAATCAGTCCTTCAAGTTTGTTCTTCTCCTTCAGTATTGTATTGGATATTGCGGGTCAATTGTATCTCCATAAAAATTTTTGAATCTGTTTGTTGATATCCACAAAATAACTGCCCAGATTTTTACTAGGGTTATATTGAACCTAGAGATCAAATTGGGAAAAGCTGACATCTTGATGATACTGAGTTTTTCTATTCACCAACATGAACTCTTTAACCAGTTCCTTGATTTTGTTCACCTGAGTTTTGTAATTTTCCTCCTATAGACCTTATATGCATTTTGTTAGATTTATACAAAATTATTTCATTTCGGGGGGTGGTAATAGAAATGGTACTGTATTTTCATTTTAAATTCCACTTGTTTCTTGCTATTATATAGAAAAATAATTAACTTTTGGATATTAACATTGTATAGTGCAAACTTGTTATAATTACTTATCAGTTCCAGGAATGTTTTTCTTGATTCTTTGGGACTTTCTACATAGATAATCATATAATCTGTGAACAAAGATGGTTTTATTTTGTCATTTCTCAATCAGTATACTTTTTGCTCCCTTTTCTTGTCTTTTTGCATAAGTTATGACTCCCAGTGTGGTGTTGAAAAAGAGTAGTGAAAGAGGAAATCCTCGCCTTGTTACTGATCTTAGTAGAAAAGCTCTAGTTTCTCACCTTTAGGTATGATGTTAGCTTAGGTTTTTTGTAGACATTATTGATCAAGTTAAGTAAGTTCTACCTCTCTTTTTCTAGTTTACTTCGAGATTTTTTTTTTTTTGAGATTTTTAAAATCATATACATGTGTTGGATTTTATCAAAAGCTTTTTCTGCATCTAATGATATAATAATGTAATTTTTCTTCTTGAGCTTGTTGATATGATGGACCCCATTAATTGATTTTTGAGTGTTGAGTGAGCAAGTTAGCCTTACATACATTTGATCATGGTCCAAATTTGTTTTTCCATACAAACTTTACTCTCACAAATTTAAGACATTACACCCTCAGAAAGAGGACTGTGAAACTAATATACTGTAGAGGACAAGCATCCTCTCACCCCACCTGGTGGGACCACACTGATGTCCCCAAAGCCAGTCTTGAGCTGTGAGAGCACAAGTTCTTTCAAATAAGCTCAGACTTGGATTACTTCCAGGTGTACAGGTATTAGACATTGATATGTTACCAAAGCAAGAGAGAAAATAGCATAGAGCCATCTTCCCACTGATACAGCATCAGCTATAGAAGAATACAACTTCAGTTATCCACATTTGAAAATACTTTTCAAATATTGAGACCACAAAAATTCTATCAATTTACTAGTTTGTCCCCTTTCTACTAATATGATTGAGCCCTGTAGCAGCATGCCTCCTGGCCCCAAGCTGTCTGGGTGAGGGAAAAAAAAAAAAAAAAAAAAAAAAAAAAAAAAAAAAAAAAAAAAAAAACGCATTCATGGCAATTAGAGCTGAGTGTTTAATCTCAGAACATCTCAATCTCCAAGCCTAACAAAAACTTTCCAAGCAAGGAGAGGCAGCTCTCAATACATTCTATACTTGTTATCTGAATTATTTTGGCAGTGCTGAGCATGTGGCCACAGCCTAATTTGCATGGTTTATATGTACACCCAAGTCTAATTTGGAATCACAAGACCCCAGGGCTCCTGATGCTAAATAACCTGGGACTTCCATCTGTACCACAGCATATGTTAGTCTGATGCAAAGTAAAAATGGGCATGAAATCCAAATCTAATTATAAATGTACAGTCAGAATGTCAGGTAAATTATACTTTCTACAAGGAAATTATTACTTTAGGACTCAGAGAACTTTGGCATAGTGGGCCATCTGCCCTACAGTGTCCTCTGCCTGTAAGTACCCACAGTGGGGCTTCACCAACATAATGTTAATTTAAGGAATTTTGGAGCCCCTAACAAGTATTTGTGCTGTATCTAGAATTTCTCCAAATTCTATGAAATATATAGGGACAGACAAATGAAAACAAAGTTTAAACACATTCAATATCCAATCGCGTCTTATGATTATGAAATTCCCTAGGGCAGGGTTTTTCAAACCAGAAGTTGCAATTCATAAATAGGTCATGAAATCAATCCAGAGGGTCATGACTAGCACTTTTAAAAACAGAAATAAAATTAATTAGAAAATTTAAGAATAAGATACCTATGTGCTGATTGTTACTTTAGTTTAGAGCAATGTTTTATTTTGTTGTTGTTTGTTTGTTTTGATTTCACGTGTATATGTGTACCTACCAAATCAGAAAGTATAATGTGTTTCTAGCTGGATGGCAGTTTTTAAAAAGTCGAAAAGCACTGCTAAAAGGTGCATCATGAATAGATGTAATGTTATAATTGCTATGACCTTATCACTGCAGTAATTTTATAGCTCTTTCACTTAACCATACCAACTCTGTACCTGACATGTGCTAGGCGCTGAAAATAGAGCCGTGGATGAGACCAACAAGGTCTTTGCTTTCATGGAACTTGCTCTCAGAGGGGAGGTATGTGTTAAGCAATGAATCTCGTAATTAATTACTTATGCAATTACAATTATCACAAGCTGCACAAAGGAAGCAAATTTAGGAGTTACAAGAGGGAATGACAGGGGGACCTGATAGAGATTTTAGGGGTGTCAGGAAACTCTCCTTTAAAGAAGTGATACCTGAGCTTCTGATAAGGAATGAAGGATGAGTCAGAATGAACTATACTCAGTCTCAGAAACTTTAGCTATTTCAACATAACCTCTTGATGTCCCAATTTTCCCATTGGTTCATCAAGGCATCTTTCATGCCTCATTTGGACCCCAGAAAAGCCCTCCTTGACATGGACAGTGTTCAAATTAATGATGCATCCTTGCACTTTCTTTTCACAGCCCCTCATTCTCTATTCAGACTGATTCCTACTCAGTCTGAAGCCACCATCAGAGATACTTTTCAATGAGTACATGGAGTAGATAAGAAAAGATTCTGGAGCCAATACAAGAGACAATTTTTGAACTATTGGGTATGTGTTGACCAGCTCTGTCCTCCTTACTGCCCCTGCCACCCAATTGCTGCTTCTCTGAGAATCCTCTATTCAAGGGAAAGAAAGGACCACATGATACCCACTTTGCCTCACAGAAGACCAATTTCAGCTCTATTAATTCACATAACTCTTTTTCTAACTCAGATGATGAAATGGCCAAAACAAATCATATAATAGATTACTTCTTGGGGTGAGCAGTGCATTTGTTTATAGAAATACTTTGGAACCACTGGTTGGGATGGTACTGGGGCGATGGCAGTTTGCCAGTCTGGTACAAGACACTTAATCACTTTCTGTTTAAGGTGACTGGCATCATGCCATCCATTTAATGCCATTCCAAACAGTGGTTCCAAAGTAGCTGGAAAGAAGAACAACTTTTCTTTCAGTGGAAAATTTGTATGGAAGTGTGATGGTACAGACTGGGACAGAGTCAAAGGGCTCTGTATAATAGAGAGAAGTTGACATTCCCTGGAGGAGATCCAAGAAGCGTCATGCCACGTAGAAGAAAGATAAGAAAGAAAAACTTTTGGGGCTCCTCTCTTAGCTTTTGGTCCTTGTGGATTTCCTTTACCTGTGAGCTCAACTGTGCATAAGATGTTTACATCTTATCTAGTATTTCCAAATGTTGGAGCAGGAAGGTTTTTCACAATACCTACGTTGGCGTACGGCAGCAGCAGAAGTCCTTAGTATATTCAAATTTTGAGTAAATGCCATTCATTACACTGTATATACAGATTATATTTAGCAACAATATATTCTTCTTCCATCATCCGAAATGTAATTTCTAGGATAACTGTAAATCTCAGCAGCACAAGTGATATTGCTACTTCTCTAGAATGTGTGTGAAATGTATTACTAAGGAAACTAGGAGATAGCACATTAATGAACCAGCTGAGTCCTCTAGACTAGTGATCCTCACCTTTTGACCAGATATTACAGGTTTTAAACTGCAAAGAGTCCTCTACTCATCTCCAAAAGAAACAGAAATGAAAATGAAGGCAATTTTGGAAAGAAAATAACCATCTTGTATTGCTTCCTCTCTCTTACCTTGGGGATAATCAAAATTGGTAAAAAAA
>NW_016107457.1:3618908-3633740 GCF_001604975.1 Cebus imitator
AAAAAGAAACAAAACATTTCAGTTGCTAAGTTTTTAACAGCTTTCAGACAAAAAGAATTCTGAAAGAAGTTTTAAAAGGGATTTAAAAATTGCTTACTATGGGGAAGGTGACACCTCTCTTCCAGTTCACACTTCCCCTAAACACTTTAGTGAAGTGTACATAACTCCCTGATACTTCTGCACGCATGTGTTCTTTGTGTGAAAATGCAAAGGTGTTGAATTTGTGTCTCAGAGGATGCAAGATGAAAACAGAAATATAGAAGCCAAAAGACGAAAATAAAAAGCTACTTTTTATTTACCCCCTAAATGAGAAAGTAGAGTATTTTCTTCTGTAGGAGCATCAAGATAGAGACTTCACTTGACTTTTTGTTTTACTGACAAGTAACAGTTATATAAAATCGTATACATTAGCTAGTCTATGTCAAGGATCAGTGAACTGTTTTTGTCAAGGGCCAGAAAATAAATCTTTAGGTTTGTGGGCCAGATAGTCTGTGTTGGAACTCCAGTAGTCTCCCGTTATCCATGGTGTCACTCTCTGAAGTTTCAGATATCTGTCAGCTGCAGTTGGAAAATATTAAATGGAAAATTCCAGAATATAAATAATTCCTAAGTTCCAAAATGCACGCCATTCTGTGTGGTGTGCTGAAATCCCTTTCCATCTGGCTCCATCCCACCCAGGACATGAATCTTCCCCTTTTCCAAACTATCAACACTGTCTACACTCCCCACCGGTGAGTCCCTTGGTAGCCCTCTCTGTTGTCACATTGACTGTCTTGGTATTGCAGTGTTTGTGTTCAAGTGACTCTTATTTTACTTAATTATTGCCCCAAAGTGCAAAAGGGTGATGCTGGCAATTTGGATATGCCAAAAAGGAATAGGAAAAGGATTCCCTTATGTGAAAAAGGGGAAAGTTCTTGACTTAAGGAAAGAAAAAAAAAATTATATGCTGAGGTTGCTAAGATCTACAATGAGAATGAATCTTTTATCTGTGAAATTGTGAAGAAGAAGAAAAGAAATGTATGGTAGTTTTGCTGTCTCACCTAAAACATTGTCATAGGTATGTACATACAGGTAAAAACATACTCTACCTAGGTTTCCTAATGCTCCATGGTTTCAGGCATCCCCATTCAGGGGCCTTGAAACATATCTCCCTGCCTCTTGGATAACAGGAAGACTATGGGACTCAACTCTGCCATTGCAATGCAAAACTAGCCATAAACAATATGTGAACAAATGTGTGTCTATGTTCCAATAAAGCTTTATTTGCAAAAGCCCATTATGGGCTGGATTTGGCCTGCAGACCTTCAGTTTGCCAATGCCTAGTCTATGTAAAAAGGCAAAACCTTAATGGGGAAAGATCTGCCTACACCAATTTTAGACTTTCCCAATCACTATTTATTTACAAGGCAATTATTGTAATTTTTCAGTGGTTTGTAAACACGTTAAGGACATTATATATTCTTTCTTTACTCCCTTCAGCAAATAAAAGCTTCAGAGTGATTTTCAGTACCGCTGTGCCTTTTTTTTCCTTTTTCTGACAGTTGTGCTGATGTTCCTGTTTTTTAAATAATCAATGTTTTTCCCCAGAAGGAAAACTGTACATCTGATTGCCATGTGTTGTTAGAAAGGAAATCAAATGCCCTATGACTAGAGAGTAACACACTGACACAGATCTAATCAGGAGGCTGCCTGTGATTCAGAAGGATAACATTGGCATTCACTAGACCTTATCCCAGTGAGTCCAAAAATATGCCAAAGACCTATATGTTCACTTAATATTTTAAAATTCAAATTTCCTTTTCAATTAGCAGAGCCTCCACTTACAGCTCCAAAAAGCATGTGTTTGTTTTAAAACTCATTGTACAGATTCAGGGATCTGGCGGGGCCTTGGAGGCCACTGGTCAGCTCACCATCCCATGCTATCCCCATGCCCACCTCCCACTTGCACACTTTCGGTGACAGGGGTCTATCTTTATTCTAGCTCATTCCTTCTGTGGTCAGGCCACCATTCAAGACATCATTGCTGCATGGGAGACTTCTGCCTTATTTTCAACTTTTTCTGCCCTCTGAGGCCACAGTACTTTACTTACCTATTCACACCATCCAGGTACAACCCTTCAGATATTTGAAGATAGCTACTTGTCTTTCATGATTATTTATTTCTCAAGGCCACATATTATCAATTTTTTCCAAAGTTCCCATATGACATCATTGAAAA
The DNA here is from genome assembly GCF_001604975.1 of Cebus imitator. Taxonomy (NCBI): domain Eukaryota; kingdom Metazoa; phylum Chordata; class Mammalia; order Primates; family Cebidae; genus Cebus; species Cebus imitator. The sequence goes on from NW_016107457.1 coordinate 3,621,127, forward strand.
GAAGAGACTCTAACTCAGACATCAGCATGGGTGAGACATCTAATGTACACAAATCCCATTTGTTGTGCACGTTGGATGGGATTGAAGTAAGACAGAGAGGCAACACCCCAGGAAAGAGGCAGATGCCACCCAGCACCTGCCAGTTGTCGCCATGTGGAATGTGGCAGTCAGGGCTGCCAGTGATTTTTTTTCAAACAACCTGGAGATCAAGATTTCAATTTGAAATCTCCCAATTTTTAAATGTTGGCAACTAATTCAGAAAAATATTTAAACACTCTGTAAGCCAAATGAAACACATATGTGGGCCAGATTTGGCTTATGGGAGGCTAGCTTTGCAACCTTAAGTTCGGAGACATCTTACCATCCTGGTCACCATATTTTTTGCATATTCCAGTTTAGTCAGCTGTAACTTAAGGAACAAGAACCATCAAAAAGAAAGAGAGATATCATTAGTTGAAAGGAAAACAGAGAACCCGTAACTTCAACACAGATGAGCTCCAGCGATCAACTTTACTGCATAGTCAAAATTTAGGTCACAAGTAACATAAGGTTACGTTTTTAACTTTTTAACTATTGTGAACTCTAAAAGTAGAGACATGTGTTAACAGTTGATGTGATAGGTCGACAAGAAAACATACTGCTCTTGTCTAAAAGAGGTCTCCTAAAAATGGGAATAAAGCAGTAAAGTAATATAATATAAAGCCATTACCAGACCATATGTTTGTGATATAACATGAGGCATTTTCTTGCCAGGATATCACATAACCATGGCAAACTGCCACTAACTTCACTCTCTCTACCATAAAAGAAAGAAAGAGATTCAACCGACATTCTTGGGATAAATTAGGTTAATGTTTTATTATAAGTGTTTAATTTATAAAATATATTCCTGGAAGTGCCACCCCCCAGAATAAATAATTTCATCATTGGACTGAGAGGATATTGTTTTGTCATTTCTAAGTCTGCCCTTTCTATGACATGTTGTTTTATGGATTTTAGAAAGACATATCTGGAATACATTTTCGTTACTATGATTCTTGCCCTCACTAGTGTGTGCTGGTTTTCAAGTCAGTTTGCCCTTTCCCCTTATTTCCTCAAGAATCTGTTAGGAACTTAATTGAAAGAACAAAATGAACTCTAAGCCCCAGCTGAACAGTCCCTGGTGTTAAGGTTAATCCACCAGCACCTTAGCTAATTGCTGACCTCTTCCTCATGGGAAGGGTGGTCTAACTATCTGCAAGTCAGTCACTACCAGAAAAGTTTATTTTGCCCAAAGCTGGCAGCTCATAAAGAAGGGAGAAAAGCAGACTTACTTTGTGGAATATCCTTTATGCTACAAATTCATTAATTTCAAAATTGCCTCTTTTTTGCAGTTCAAGCAAGCATCTTTAGAAAACAATTTCTGGAAATAGAGTTCTGAATATGTATTACTGAAGATAATCACTAAATTAAAAATTTGGGCATATCTTCTAGATGCATATTAAGAAGCTATTTCAGATAAAATATTGAAGCTGTTTTGTAGAGACAAGCTGGTTTTAGAACCCAAGAGTATTTTGCTATTGCTAGAGTTAGTCTTTGTGACTACTAAAAAAAAAAAAAAAAAAAAAAAAAAAAAAAAAAAAAAAAAAAAAAAAGCATGACAAGGAAAACTATTTCCACTTAGTTAAGAGAGATTAAGAGATTTTACATGTATAGGAACTAAAGTGAGCCAGAGAGGGAACACCCCAGCGAAGAGGCAGGTGCCACCACCAGCATCAGTCAGACAGTAATTAAAGCAATATCACATATAGTTGTAATGTACAGTCCGTCTAGGAGGTGAAGTCTAGAATTAGTAACACTGAATCGGAGACTTAGAAGGAAAAGTACTCATCTTCTTGTTTTATGTTAACACTCCTAATAAGACTTAATCAATAAGAATAAACAAATAAAATCCAGACAATTGGAAAAGATAGACCAAGGGTCCTTATTTTCAGTTTACTGCTACCATAAATCTAGCTACCTCATAAATTTACCCTTTTAATGATGTTTACAGTCCTTGAAAGTTTAGATATTGCTTTCCAATGTATGTGTTTCATTTAATCAACTATGAAATGTAGCACAGATATTTCTTACAAACGTTGATACCTCAAGAAAGTGCATTAAACTATACTGTATAACTTCTATCTATTTGAATATCACCTTCCAATTTTCTTAATCTCAGACTCTAGACATTCTTACGCTGCTTATGAAACAGTTACTATCCTGAATGAAGTGCTTCAAAAGTCTTATAAAGTATAGGCCATCTTAATGTGTAATCAACATGGATTAGGAGCACTTTGCCCACATGCTTCTCTGTATTTCGGGTGCACGTTACTCTAAAGCACCTGATATAGAACAAGCCATGGCATTTGCCATCTTACCTGCTACTGCCAAGACATAACTTACAAACACTTGGGTCAGGCACGGTGGCTCAAGCCTGTAATCCCAGCACCTTGGGAGGCCGAGGTGGGCGGATCACAAGGTCAAGAGATCGAGACCATCCTGGTCAATATGGTGAAACCCCGTCTCTACTAAAAATACAAAAATTAGCTTGGCATGGTGGCATGTACCTGTAGTCCCAGCTACTCAGGAGACTGAGGTAGGAGAATCACTGGAACCTGGGAGGCGGAGGTTGCGGTGAGCCGAGATTGCACCACTGCACTCCAGCCTGTGAAACAGAGCAAGACCATCTGAAAAAAAAAAGAAAATAAATAAACTACCAAAATTTCTGATCCAGACAATAATGTCATTGGAAAAGACCTGTACTAGTGTCTCAATAGTTTTATATTGTATATGTATATTTATTATAGCATACGTATGTATACATATATACAAATTATATGTATATGTTACATAAACATTAATTAAAAATGTATGATCTGTGAAAGACCTTGTTAGGATAATAAAAAGACAAACTACAGACTGAAGAAAAAAATGTAAACCATATATCTGACAAAGAATTCATATCTAGCATATGTAAAGAACTCTCAAAATTCAACATCAAAAACAAAACCATTCAATTAGAAAGAAAAGATATAAAAGAACATTTTATCACAAAAGATATAAAGATGACACAGCAACAAAGCCCATGAAAAGATGCTCAACATCACTAGCTATTAAAGAAATGCAAATTAAGTCCACAATGAGATATCATTGTATACCTATTAGAACAGCTAAAGTTTAAAAAAAAAAATGAATACCAAAGCCTGATGAAGAGGCTGAAAAACTGAAAAACTTCATCTCTCATACATTGTTGATGGGGATGTAAGAGCATGCAACCACTCTGGGAAATTTTTTGGCATTTTCTTTTAAAAAGTAAGTATATACTTATCATACAATGAAGCAATTGTTCTTCTGAGCACTTATATTAGAGAAAGAAAAACCAGTTTCCATACAGAAACCTGCGCACAAATGTTCTTGGCTGCTTTATTTTTAAATATATGAGGTTATGCTGGCTTCTCTGGGTGGATTTAATGTAATCTGAAAGAGCAAAAGGTACTAGCTACCTGGCACAGAAACTGGGGAGCGTAAACCCGCAAACTGGAAGCAACCAAAATGTCCTTCAATAGGTGAGTGGTTAAACAAACTGTAGTGCCTCCAAAATGAAATGCCACTCAGCAATAAAAAGGAATGGATTGTTGATACATAAAATGACTTGAATGGGTTTCAATGAAATGCTCAATGAGAAGAGCCGATACTACATGATCTTATACTGCATGATTCTGTTTATAAAACATTTTAAAAGTGAAAAAATTGTGGAGATGAATAACAGATTAGTAGTTGCTGGGAGTCAGAGATGGTGGTGGGGTGAATGGTGAATGTGATTATGAAGGGATAGTGCGAAGACATCTTTGTGCTTATGGACTAGTTCTGTATCTTGATTATTATGATTGTTGTACAATGTATGCATGTGATGTCATAAAATTATGCATACATGTTGTACCCAATGTAAATTTCCTGGTTTGGGTATTGTACCATAGCTCTTAATATGCACCTATTGGGGCAATTGGGTGAAAGGCACTTGGAATCTCTCTGTGCTTTTGTAACTTGCTGTGTGATATAGTTGTGTGTGTCCCTCCCCAAATCTCATGCTGAGTTGTAATCCCCTGAATTGGAGATGGGACCCCACAGTGAAGTGATTGGATCAGGGAGCATATTTCTCATGAATAGCATAGCATTATCCCCCTTGCTACTGTCCTTATGATAGTGAGCTTTTGTGAGATCTGGTTTTTTAAAAGTGTGTAGCACCTCCCTTCTCACTCTTTCTTACTCCTTTTTCGCCATGTGAAGTGTCTGCTCCCACTCCGCCTTTCACCATGAGTGAAAGCTCCCTGAGGCCTCCTGAGAGGCAGGTGTCATCATGCTTCCTGTATGGTCTGCAGAACCATAAGCCAATTAAACCTCTTTTCTTTATAAATTACACAGTCTCAGGTATTTATAGCAATGTGAGAATGACCTAATACACTGTGAATCTAAAAATATGTTTAAAAGCTTTAGAGAGTTATACAGAATTTAAAGCCTGTATTTTAAATATTATTAACAAGGTGATAGACTGTTGTTTTAATGAATTTATACCCTGAAATATATGTTAAAAGCCCAGGTTTTGGTGTCAACCAGATCTACTTTTATTTACTTGGCATAGTTATTGAGAAATTACTGATTGTTTCCAAGTATCAATTTTCTTTCCTGTGAAAAAATTAACATGAAACTAATAATAGTAAAATATCTCATAGTAGGTTTGCAAAAATTAAGATGAAGTAATATATGTATTGCTCTTAGCAGACTGTCCAACATCTAAATATACCCCAATAAATGATAGGGAATATTATTTTCTTTCTTTCATTGAACACTGTGCTGTTGGTTTATTTTACTACTTTATTTAAATTGATACATTTATGAGTTGACTGTCCAGCTGCATGAGAAATTTCATTAACTCGAGAACTAAGTTATACCTAAGATGTCATTGGCACCTAGCAAATTACTCCACAAGGTAAATTGTTAATACATACATATGAAATACATAATCTGCATTGTACGATCCAATGGTCACTTTTCAGTGTCTTCTGGAACTTACACCTCAGCATCACTTGACCAGTTCCATGTTTAAAACCTTTTTGTTCTTTTTTTAAGGACATCCTTTTCTCTTGGCTTCTCTTTTACTTTTCTGGCTAATTCTACTCAGTCTCCTTTGCTTCTCCCCATCTCCCCCATCTTTTACTATTGGAAATCCTCTGTGCTCTCATCCTAGGCTTTTTCCTTCTTTTAACTAAGGGGTTTCTTCCTAAATGATCTGATCAGTTGCCAACATTCCTATTATTATCACTATGATGGTAACATCCATATTCATATCTCCAGTTCACATCTTGCTTCTGAGTTCCTACCATCCAAATTTCCACTGAGATGCCTTAAAGTCACCTTGAAAACAGTATGCCTAAAACTGAACATGTATCACTTAGGCTACTGGCAGGAAACAGAAGAAATTTTAATGAGGGATCTATCTGCAAAATTATAGACAAGGTGTAGAAAAAGAAACAAGGGCTGACTCATTGCTGTAGGCCTGGTAACAGCAGGAAGCTATTAGCACTCCTGGGTCTAAAAGGCAAGGAAAGGAAGTGATTACAAGATGAGAGACAGGGAGAGAGAGAGAGGAGAGAGAGAGAGAGAGAGAGAGAGCTGTGTAAACAGGGCTGCCTGATAGTGGTATGAGGCCAACCCAACCCAAGATAATCCTGCAGGAAGAGACCCAATGGAAGAAATATCCAGGTCTCGCTTTCCTCTCTTTCTTTGCTTGTTTTCCTCTGACCCATTCACTGAAACCAACTCCAAGCATGAGGGCGAAGAGGTCTATTGATGAAAGACAAGAAGGGCAGTCACCTTGAGCAAAGAGTAGAGTGGTGAAAGAAGGAAATTCAATCTGACAGAGCAAAAGGAAGCTATCTGGCACAGAAAGAGTGGGGTGTAATCTAGCTTCAATTCCAGTATTAACCCTATCTAGTACTTCCTTACTCAGCAAATGTTGCTGCTACCATCTACACAAACCTAAAGTCAAAATCCTGAGTCATCCGTGATTTCTGTTTCTTTCTGTTCCACATTCACACCAAACACTATAGATACAACCCGAATATATTACAAATGTGACCATCTGTGCCCATTTCTATTGCCACCACTCTGGTTTGAGCTCCCATAACGTCTCTGCTGGATTACTGGAATAGTCCTACCCTGTCTCCCATGTCACCTCTTGCCTCTCTCTATTTCTTTGTCTGCAGGCATTCAGTTTGATTGTGGTAGACAGAATAATGGCTCCAAAAGAAGTCCACATTTTAATCCCTGGAATTTAATAATATGTTAAATTATACAGCAAAAGGGACTTTGCAGGTGTAGTTAAATTCAGGACTTTGAGATGGGAGATTATGCTGGCCTATCTGGGTGGATTCAATCTAATCACGAGTCCTTGAAACTTAACCACCTTTCCAGCCTGTAGTAAGAGAGAGATGAAACATCATTGGTTTTGAAGATGAAATAGGAGGGGCATGAGTCAAGGAATTCTGGTGGACTCTGTAGCTCAAAAAAGCAACATTCACTTCTTGCCTAGAATCGTCACAAAGAACACAGCCCTGCCATCACTCTGCTTTTAGCTCACTGAGAGCCATGTCAGACTCCTACCACACAGAAATGTAAGATGATAAACTGGCGTTGCTTTAAACCACCACTTGTGGTAGTTTGTTACAGCAGCAATAGCAAACTAATATAGTGATCTTGCAAAAATCTCAAGCTCAATGATATCACTTCACTGCTTTAAAACCTTCAAATGCTTCTCATCGCACTGACAAAATATAAAATTCTTAACATGAATCTTGGGCCATCTTTCTGTGCCTCCCTCTTCACCTCATTGCAGACGATCCCCTCTTCAGTCAGTGTACCGCAGTCATACAAGACTTCTTTACCTCCTGTACCACGTCAAGCCTTGTCTTGCATTAGGGTTCTTGTACCCTCAGCAACATCTAGCTGACTACTCCACCCAACTTCATACTCTTTCAATGTGTGTATTAGTTTTTCATTGCTGTCTAACAACCTCTCACAAATTTAGCAACTTTGAATAACACATATTTGTTATCTTGTAGTTTCTGCAGGTCAGGACTCTAGGCATGGCTTCACTGGATCCTGTTTACAGAGTCTTGCCACACTGCACTCAAGTTGTCAGGAGAGTTGCATTCTCATCTGGACAATAGAGAAGAAGCTCCTTCCAAACTCACTGAGACACCACTTAGCTCCTGGATGTTGTATAACTGAGGTCTCTGTTTTCTGACTAACTTGGCTAGGGGTTGCTGTCAATAGCTAGCAGCCACCCTCGGGTGTTTGCTGCGTGGCCTTCTCAAAGACCTTCTCAAAACAGGGCAGATCATTTTTTTCAAGGCCAGTGAGAGAATCTTCAGTCAGCTTTGACAGAATCTTACATAACAGAGCATAACCATAGAGTGACTATTCTACCACTTTTGCCATATAACATAATGTAACCAAAGGAGGGGTTCTCCCATCATATGAACAGGTCTTGCCCACACTCAGGTGAAGTGTGTTATTCAGCGTGCATATAGCAGTGGAGTAAGAAAATCTTGGGGGTCCAGGTGTGGTGGTTCACACCTGTAATCCCAGCACTTTGGGAGACCTAGATGGACAAATCACTTGAACTCAGGAATTTGAGACCAGCCTGGGCAACACGGCAAAACCCATATCTTCCAAAAAAAAAAAAAAATTAGCCAGCCAAGGTGGTATACATCTGTAGTCCCAGCTACTCGAGAGACTGAGGTAGGAGGATTGCTTTAACCTGGGAGGTGGAGGCTGTAGTGAGCCGCGATTGCACCACTGCAATCCAGCCTATACGACAGAGTGAGACCCTATCTAAAAAATATATAAATATAAATAAATAGAAAATCCTGGAGAGTCATTTTAGAATTCTTTCTGTGGGCTAATAACAATCCCTTCTTCAGATATTAGCTTACATGTAACTTTTTCCGAGATGATTCTCACAGTGGTTCCTACCTTCAGCTTGTTAGGTATCATATTTTCAAATCAGTCTCATGTAAATCAGAGATTTTACCCTGTATCAAGTTCACTAATAATTTCTAAAACGTAAACCACCACAACCACAGACAAATCTGAGAGGTCAGAGATAGCTCATGTGCCTGCCAGAGCCTTCCTTCCCTCCGGCATCAGACATACACCTTTGAACCCAGAATGTTAGGCATGGTCTACATGTGAGGTTTGTATTTAAGTTACGAAATATCTCGATTTTTTACCTTCAGGGACATGTGCATTCTTTGGGAATCCATGACTCATAGATCCCTAGAACTTAGGTTTGTTGACTGTAAGCAATCCTAAACTAGAGACATTCTTCTAAAGATATTTCCTAGATTAGGACTCTCCTGCTAGCAAATATCACTGGTCTAATTGCATGGAAGTCTAATTATCATGTATAAAAGAGATCCGAAAACTAGAAGAGTCTCCTATCTTAACTCTTCCTCTCAGAAGTAACAGGAGGAGAAATAAAACATAAGCTGTGTGTTAATGTCCAGGGCTGCTGTAACAAATTCCTACAAATGGGGAGGATTAAAACAACATAAACCCATTTTCTCACAGTTTTAGAGGCTAGAAGTTGAAAATCATGGTGTCAGCAGGGCCATGTTCCCTCTGGGGCCTCTAGGTAGACAATAATTCAATAATTTAATGAAGATCTCTCTGTCTCAAGGTTTTCAATTTAATTATACTGAAAAGATCCTTGTTTTTAAATCAGGTAACACTGATAGGCCCAAGGGATTAGGATGTGGACGTATCTTTAGGGAGCCTTCATCCAACCTACTACAGGCCAACTGCTGGAATGGCTTTCCACCGTAGGTGTTCCCATTGCCTGCTCCCCAGCATCCTGCACTTTTCTTGCGTAATTACAACTGTGATTTCTTGTTCCATGTCTGTTTAGGTCTACTGGAGCTCACCCTCCTCACAATTGTAGGTAAAATGTGTCCGTCTTACCCACAACTGTGAATAAGCACACAACATAATGATTTGCCTGTATCAGGCACACAATAAATGGATTTTTCCCCCAAACAAACTTGATGATAGTATTTTCTTTGACTTTATTGGGTAGAAATAGCCCTAGTCATTGGTAATGAAAGTTCTTTCTACTAATTGTGAACGTGTCCTTTCTCAAGCTGTCTCATTTTTAAAAAGCATTCATTCCCAGCAGTTTGGGAGGCTGAGGCAGGCGAATCATCTGAGGTCAGGAGTTCAAGACCAGTCTGACCAACATGGTGAAACCTCATCTTTACTAAAAATACAAAATTAGCTGGGCATGGCAGCACCTGTCTGTAATTCCAGCTACTCGAGAGGCCAAAGCAGGAGAATTGCTTGAACTCAGGAGGTGGAGGTTGCAGTGAGCAGAGATCGCACCATTGCACTTTAACCTACGCAACAAGAACGAAACTCCATCCTAAAAAAAAAAAAAAGGCATTCATATTCTGAATTTCAATTAAGATATTTCTCTTCTAATACATTGCTTTACCTTAGAAGTTTCAGGCCAATCTAACTGTGTTAGAGGCATATCAATGGTGCAACTCCTTTGTTACAGTCCATGGCATGTAAATGTGGCACAAGAAACCATATCCACTTTAACGGCTCAGTTCTGTGAGGCTGACAAGATTCCTTTCTACAATAAGAATATTTAATACTTTCAAATCTGAACTCTGTCTTCCTACATTCTTACACAATGCAGAATACAGAAGTGGTACACAGCAAGTTACAAACAACCACAATAATGATTGTAATGCATATCGTAATATTGTTACTAGAAATATAATTATGTGAACAGACAATTTACAGAAGAGAAGGGACCTCAGAGCCCTTGTGTTGTCAATCTGGCCTCTCTCTTAATCAGGGATAATAATAATAAAAATATCCCCCCCCATCTGCAGTCAGCTTGCCAACATAGCAATATTTATAGAATGCTGTATATAACAATGGCATCTTCATGCAGATGGATTAAGATCGAGGAGCAGCTGCAGATGGCTGTTCATTAACTGAAAGAAGAAAATGAATCTGAACAAAGGCACTTATGGAACCCCTAATTTATTAGTGCTGTAATAGGGAAGAGGAGCTCTCTAGAATGGTAACTGAGTGAGACTGGTAACAAAGATAATTGTGAAAACAAGACACAGATTCAGTACAACATACAGGGATATTTTATTGCCTGTAAGGTCTGTAGAATTACAAGGTCAACAGATATCAGGCTCAACATATAATCCTTCATATTTATTAATTACATTCAACAAAGCACTTGCCATCAATCTACAGATTGAAGCTAGATTAATATTCTGTCACAAAAACCTGCTCAATTTATCCAGAGAGAGGTAAAGGTTTCTTTTACTTCTCTCTGTAGTTAATATAGCGCACAAGCATACACATGCACCGCGCGTGCACACACACACACACATCCTTTCCACAAAATACTTCTTGATTGTGGTTCTCAGGATGACTTCCTAATCATTCCAAAATAACAAAATGTCTGACATGAAGAAAATGCTTCATGGCTGTTTTGTTTTCCTTTCATGTCACAGCTGCCACATGACCAAGAGAAGTGCTGACGATGCCACGTTTCTGGTTTCTACTCTTCAAAAGAGTCCATAAGTATCTAAACATCTGCTATTAGCAGGGATCTATGTCAATGATTTTAAAAGTAGATGCTTCACAAAAAAAAACAAAAAAACAAAAATGTTCATTGACAGGCAAACAGTTAACTACATTGTGGTGTCTCCACACAATGGAATACTACTCAGCAATAAAAAGAAACAGACAACCATGGTGGCTCACACCTGTAATCCCAACACTTCGAGAAGTCAAGATGCGCAGATCACTTGAGTCCAGGAGTTCAAGGCCAGCCTGGGCAACATGGCGAGACCCCATCTCTACAAAAATACACACACACACACACAAATTAAACGGGCATGGTGGCACATGCCTGTAATCCAACTACTTGGGAGGCTGAGGTGGGACGAGGTCAAGGCTGCAGTAAGCTGTGAGCATGCCGTTGCACACCAGCCTGGGCAACAGAGCAAGACCCTTTCTCAGTAAATAAATAGGAACTGACAACTACTATAACATGCAGCAACATGGATGAATCTCAATATTATCAGGCCAGGCATAGTGGCTCACGCCTGTAATCCTAGCACATTGGGAGGTCTAAGGAGAGCAGATCACTTGAGGTCAGGAGTTCGAGATCAGCCTGGGCAGCATGGTAAAACCGTGTCTCTACTAAGCATATAAAAATCAGCTGGGCATGGCAGTGGGCACCTGCAATCCCAGCTACTCAGGAAGCTGAGGCACAGGAATCATTTGAACTCAGGAGGCAGAGTTTGCAGTGAGATGAGATTGCACCACTGCACCTTCAGCCTGGGCAACAGAGAGAGGCTCTGTCTCAAATAATAATAATAATAATAATAAAATTATTATACTGAGCAAACAAAGACAAACCCAAAGAGTACATACTGTATGATTCCACATAGAAAATTCTAGGAAATAAAAAATTCAGCTATAGTAATTGAGAACAGATCAGCGGTTGCTTAAGGAGGGGTGGGAAAATTTTCTGGGAAGGGTTTGGTGAAATGGTTCTTGACCTTCATTACGGTGGTGGCTCCATTTGTCAAATTCATGGAATTGTTCACTTAAATAAGCTTATTTACTGCATGTAAATTATAACTCAAAAATTGGCTTTTAAAGATTTTTGTTCAAATATGTGTAAGAAATAACACATCTTATAGTCTCGTCTCAGGAATTCATAAATAATTAAAGACTCAATGCATTAAAGACAATTGAATCATTCTTTTCGTGACTTTTCAAAGAAACCCTACTGTGTGGAAGGTGGATTAACTGTTGATTTCCACATTCTCTGAATCTACATTACTTGTAATCCATCTTATTTTAAAAATGAAATCCTAATAACATACTTGAATTATTAATTTACAAGTGTGTGACCATAGACAAGTCACTTAAAATATGTGTATGCCAGTTTCCTTATGTAAAAAATGGAATATTAGTCCCTATCTCATAGATGTAGTGAGGACAAACTAAGCTAATGTTTGCAATGCACTTAGAACAGTGGCTGGGACAAAGTAAGTGCTCTGCCAGTGTTAGCATCTCTTGGAACACATTTTGGAGGATGGAAAGTCTCCCGTCAGTCATCCACTCAAGCAGAGGGAGTGTGGATAAATGTTATTGTCTTATACATCCCTGAGAAAGAAGGGAAAGGTGAGCTATGCTTCTTAATGAAGAATGGGCGGATGAGCTGTACATGAAGCAATGCATAAGGCTGCTCCAGCAAGGGAACTGAACTTGAGTTGATACTCCAGTTCTAAGGCATCCTTACTGGCTGTGTGATTTGGAAAGTCATGCTATGTCCCCAACCTGGGCTTCCCCTCATTTAAAAATAAGGGCTGGGCATGGTGGCTGATGCCTGTGGTCCCAGCACTTTGGGAGGCCGAGGGGGGTGGATCACAAGTTCAGGAGATCAAGACCATCCTGGCCAGCATGGTGAAACTCTGTCTCTAACAAAA